>NW_011948420.1:3731131-3822008 GCF_000503995.2 Ceratosolen solmsi marchali
GGAAAGAGCTGCGGGGGTCGAGGGTCAGAAGAAAAATGAGCGGAACCCGGGGAGGGGGGGGGGCAACTGCGGAACTTTGCTGATGCGGAATTCCGCGAGCGTTTCTTAGTAGGGGCGTTCGGTAGTTGTGCCCGCTAGGACGAGTCGCCAGATTCGCTCGGGATATCGAGAGGCAGAAATGGACAGCATTCCCATGTACTGCAGAACAAGTGGCCATTCGTTGAAATAAAAAAATTAATAAAGTAAAATAGATAAATAAAGTAATAGCTGAAGGAATCGTAACGTATTAGCTCGAGGCGTTTGGTGAGCCTAAGCGAGCAATGCGCCTTAATTCGTATTTTCAACTGAGCTTTATTACTCTAATCAAATATTACTTTCCACGTTACATCTCGTAATTAGTGGAGTAATTAGAGCTCAAAGATAGCCCTGCTATTAGTCTTATCTCATTAAGCAGAGACAAGGCCAAGAAATGAGCTGTCGATGTTATTCGCTGGCTTAAATTTCACCATAATCTCATAATTATATTCATAGAAAGTTCAGAATGTTAAAGTGCGCGCGCATTAATACTCTATTTAAATTGTATTTTTATACGGAAATTATGAAGAGATATAATTTCGTTCAAATAGCAATTTCATATAAAGAGAGAAAAAATAGAAAAGTATATCCGATATTAAGGTATAACCGTGGAAGAAGGGTAAAAAGGGGGAGCAAGGATTAAGCGCGTCTTGTGCCTCCTCCCCTCCTCCGCGACTCACCCTGGCTTCCACCCCCGACAAAGTAATTCGGAGCGCCGTCATTTCCATAACGAGATGATTTTTTAGTCGGCTCCTCATTTAAAATCCCGCTTACTCGTAAGGAGGGTTAAGCTGAGCATGCGAGGCTCGACCCAAGGACCAAGACGAATTTCGCGCAACTACGAGACACCTTGTCCCCCTCTCCCTCGCTCACCCACGGTCCCTCACGCTCCCTCATACTCTCTCACTAGCACACTCGGTCTCTCTCACTTCTTACGCAACAGTCAACTTTGTCCTTAATTTCCTCGACGACACGAACTTATTATTATCTTCGCCGTTTTCGCGTCTCGATTCACTCACTATCTTTTTCTAGTCTCCTCTCATGCGCCTTTTAAAACAAAAGAATAAGCCGCGGGGGTTGGAATCCGTTTAGGGGAATGAGAGAGTTATGGGGCTGGAGAGTCGCTTGGTAAAATGAATTGGCAAGTTTTAATTAAGATGCTATCTCACGACCGACGTTCATTCCTTCTTTTTTCATTTTTCTCCATGTATGTTCGTACTGCTCCTGTCCATATACTAAGATACGTTCTGTAAAGAATCAGCTATGTTATTGATTAACTTTTTGTTCATTTGATCAAATCGAGTTTGATATGGACTAGTGTATGATATTTTGGACAATTCGTTAAACCTTTAATTTTACATATTCACAATAATAAAAGTATATTTAAGAATTATACAATCTAATGAAACAACCTTCTTCATTATAGATATTTCTAAGGTTTCACTTTTACTATGTTTACCGTTTCAGATGCTATTTATTTACGCGCTCTCTCTCTCTCTCTCTCTCTCTCTCTATCTATATCTCTCTCTGTATTTTTTATTTTTTATAACTAATTATTTTTTATAAAAGGTGAAAAAATCACTTTATGGCGAAAATTAGGAATTACGTTATTACTACTTATAGCCACTCTATATTTTTTAAATAAAAGTGGAATAATGGACCATTATAATGGAAGTGATTGGCAAAGCTGGTCCCGATCGATTTCATAAATTGAGTCTCTCATTTTCGATAGGAAAAGCTTTCCTCCTCTGTAGAGTTTGGGTTTGAATAAGAAACAGGCAAAATTGGAACTGCCGATGTTGGTAGTGACTGGTAGGTGGGGATCGTTGGTTAGCATTTCTTTTTGTTCATGCCAACTATTCATCATCGGTGACATTTTTCGAGATAGAAGTAGCTCTCCCTTCAACTCTGTCTCTCTGTCGCTCTGTCTCTCTCTCCCTCCCTCTCTCTCTCTCTCTCACTCTCTCTCTTTCTCTCTCTCTGTCTCTCTCTCTCTCTCTCTCTCAGCAGTAAAGAACTCGCGAGACCCTCGGGGCCTCCTAATGGACTTGGCTTCTTCTGTACCCTCGCCTACACCCCTTCCGTCTTATTCCCTGCTCCTTCTCCCCCTTCCCACTCCCTCCTCACGAACCGAGCCACCGCAGTTCGACGAGAGAGACTTGGGAGAGATTTTAATTTTCAACCAACGGTCCCGGGGATAATTCGACTTCTTTGCCGATAAAAGTCTCTGGCAGGCGGCGACTGCGACGTCGTCGACTGCCGCGGTGGTTTGGCTTACTCTTGAAAAATTCTTGGGAAGCTCGCGAAAAATAAATTGCTCGGACGTCAGAAACAATTTAGCTCAGCTGCCTCGAAGCCGCAGCGGCAGCCACGCTCTCTTTTCCTTCTCATCGTCCCATGGAAAAACGAGGCGAGTACTTTAAAATTCGTGGAAAAGTCAATTATGGCATTAAAGGTTCTCGATGCGCGGGAGAAAATTACCGCGGAGTAGGCAGCGTCTAAGCTCGTCGAGAATTGAAAAGTCGGGGATCTCCGAGTAATAATGGTCGCTAGCTATCGGATTCGATTGCCCTTCGACTGCACCGTTGATACGCTCCAAGGAAGCAAAATGGCCGCGGACATTTATCTTTTATCTTCGGGAAAGCGTTATCAGCAAAATTGCCAACGGCCCCGATCGACGCACTGCTCACCCTTTTTTCGCGCTAATTTCTCGAGGCTCCGCGACTGACATTCCGAATAAGAAAGGGTGTGAATCGAATGGAATTAAAGATAAGACGTTGACGGAGAAATGGTTTTCTGATTCGGGGGTTAATTTATGCTTGCCCGAGTTGTCCCGTGCATTTCGAGCTTGTAAAGCGTCGTTGACTCTTCGTCCCATTGCGAGTATTTTGTCCACATTTCGCTCAAACACCAAATGAACTCCAACTCGTTGGATTTCACCGCTCGAGAAATCCAAGCGAAGGGTCGACGATCTATTTTTAAGGACTTCTTCAGCCGTTTTCGTGAATATTAATTATCGACGATCGATGGGACAAGGCGTACAGGAGTCACGCTCCTCGTTTACATTATACAATTTTGCGTGCAATCATTAGTGAAAAGATTCGGTCGCCTCGTGCATCAATAATAATAGGATACCCTCGACATCTGCCACGCAAAATACACACGCGCACTTACCTCGTGGAAGAAGCGTGAGGCCCGCGTGGCGTGCGCGCACCATGCGTAACCTTAAAATTACCGGCGGCCGCATTTGAACGCGCACACACATACACAAATTGAATCATTCGAACAATGACATCTATAATGACACGCGGTTTACACGGAACGTCGCTGCCACCGCCGCGGATCGCGACGTGTTATGATGGCGAGGACGGAGGGATTGAGGGGGTTGGGAGGGTTTAGTGCGCACGCCTCCTCGATTACATTTGAAAACGTGCACGGAGCCCGGCCTAAGAGTGAAACGCTCCTTTGAGCGAGACGTATTGTGCGCCCGGCGGGTAAAAGCAAAAGCGACAAGAAGGCGCGGATCGAAAGTCGAAAAGGCCGAGCGAGCGGATTATCCGTGTCTCGCTAGGAGGCACCGGATCCCAACAGCACGTGCTCGATCGACACGCGAAGCAGACGATGAGGATCGAACAATGCGAGCACGCGAGGCGGCCCTCGCTTATTAGCTTGGCGCTGGCGCGGCGAGCATTACACGAAAAAGCTTCGTTATACAGTGATTACGTGGCGGGAACCGAAAAGGAAAGTCATCGTAGCCGGGCTCAGCCGCCGCCGACACCGACGCCGACGCCGCCGCTTTGTCGCTTATCTACTGCGTGACGCTGCTAGAACGCGTTTTATACCGGGATGTATAATATATTAGGCAGCCTGGAGCGGGCAGGAAAAGAGGAGCGAGGCTCGTGTTGCGAAAGGACGCGCGATAAATATTTGCGCGGGGAAACGAATTCATTGAGTAGCCTATGCACTGGATATGTAATTCAAAAGTAAGAAAGAGCCTCGGGATTGTGTGTAATGGAAGGATGTCGTTGCGAATCGTGCTTGGACCCTCGGCTCCTTCGATTGCCCGGAGTGTCAATTACGTAACTCGGTGCGATTAAGTTATTGCCTCGTGTAATCGATAAGTGGCAGTGATGGACGAATAATATGTAGCACGCGTAGGTCGGGCCAAAGTCTGGGCGAAACATGTAGCAGCGGGGAATAGGCTCGAATGGGCCGGCATAAGTAATGGAGAATATAATGATTTCCGAGAAGCTACGGGAAAAAGTTTGAAAATTTCAGTGCATGGCCAAGTGGGTATAGATTTCTTGCTCGTAAAACATTTTCAACGCGACGCCACAACGATTCGTCCATAAATAATAAATAACGTTCGCGAAGCCGTGGAGCATTCGCGCGCAGAGTAACGCAATCGTGGGGTTCCCTCCCTCTCTCTCTCTCTCTCTCTCTCTCTCTCTCTCTCTCTCTCTCTCTCTCTCTCTCTCTCTATCTATATATCTATCTATCTATCTATCTGTCTCTCTCTCTCCATCTCTCTATCTATCTATCTATCTATATATCTATCTATCTCTATCTCTCTCCCCCCCTCTCTCCTCTCTCTCTCTCTCTCTCTCTCTCTCCTAGGCCAATTTCTTCCCCGCTCCTCTGCTCCCGACTTTTTTTTTACCTCTCTCGACTTGCTGCTCCCGGAGGATCGTCGCTCGCTCGGTAGACCGACTTTTCCAGATGTCTCCTGTACGCCTCGCCCGAAAGCTACATCCCCCTGTGACACCCTGATAAAAACAAATGGCACCGGGAGAGGCGCAAGCAATACCACAATGAAGGCGGAGGCGGAGGAGAAGGTGATGCCAGAGGTAGAGGCAGAATTGGAGGCAGAGCATCTCCCGTGAGAGGAAAAATAAAGAAATTACGAAGGACGTTGCCGTGTAAACAGACTCAATGAATTCCCAAGGAGAACGCAAAATAATTCCTTTATTTACTTTTTTTCCCTCAATTTCATTTTCGCTTACGAGGCTTTAGATTTCCAAGGCTCTTTGGTCCTTTATCACTTTTATTCTGTCACATCTAATTAATTGAGGCCTTTTTCATTAGACGTTACATTTTAGTAAACAATTACTTAGGTTTTTCAAATCAAGTCTCCGTTTAACAAGCTATTTACAATACTAAAAACATTTACCGCTACGACGATATTTCTTAGCTTAAGTTAATTGCAATCGTAATGGTCGTTATTAATGGCAGTAATTATACACTCTGTTATTTTCAATGAATCATGAAAAATAAACCAGATATGCGCAATATAAATTAGATGCATAGGTCATTCTTGTTTCAATAGTCGCACATCTTTTTTCTTATATTAAAATAAATTCACATAGTTGTATCTTCGTGACATTAAGACGCGAATTGCATATAATACATTGTACTGTATTACATGTAATAATACCACAGCTGCAGTTGACTGTAATATTTTGATTACGAATCTTGATTCATATTTCATTGCTGTCGAATGAGAAGTACAGAATCAATATCGCTGCTCTTAACAATGTAACTGCATTGATATGTTATTCTCAATGGAAAACTCATTATTATTCAAGCCTTGGCAGGATTAGTATGCATTGAGTATTGTTATGTCTTTTAAATATCATTTAACGCCTCGGCTATCTCGCGATATCGTATGTTTACACCTACAGGAATATACACTTATCCTGTCACTAGGTGATATTAATATTTGCTAAATACGAAAGAATATCGGCATTCGAGTAGCACGACTTGACGTACTATTCACAACTTAATGTATCCATGATAACTAATGAATTTAATTGGCCGTCACAACATTGCGCCGTCACTCACCGCCACTCCCTCACCCCTCCCCCCTCCCGACAACTTTCATCATTTGCATATAACTAACAACGACATCACAAATATAGCGTTACATTAACGATTATCTTAACGGCACATCTTACGTTTGGGTACGCATACAATCTCAAAATTGTTCTCCAAATCCTTCGATTTGCCCGATTCTCACAAATGAAGCGTATTCCGATACGTGAAGCTTCCGCTGGCATTTCGACACGCCACACTCGTGCACGCACAACAAACGTATCATAATGTTAGATCGCAAAACATATAGCAAAAAAAACGTATAGACGACTAAAATTTGCACGATCGCACGTATTTTTAATTAAAAAATAAACCGGTTACAATTCAAATAGTCAGCGTTTTCCCGACCTCGACGAGGCGAGCGTCAAATAACCCGAGACGCCATAAAGGTACTTTATAACAGTAGAAAAATAAGGCAGCAGCCGACAAAAGGAAGAAGTCGGAAAGAGGATTACACCATGCGACGATATAAGATAGTCCACCTGCAACGGCGGTGCTGGCGACGGCGGTGGCGCACGCGAGAACAGGGAGACAAAGCGGCCTACTGCCAAGACGAAGCCACGAGCGACTCCCGTTCACGAGACTCCGCACCAACGCCATAGAATATTCAAGCCTCAATTTCATAACATCGCGCGTCCGCACCTCCTCGAGCCTAGGAAGCGAAGAAAGCCAACGAGGGATATTAAAAAGGCGACTGGAATGGGCTGGTGGCTCGACCCAGGAAGATAATGGGACGAGGGAGGGGAAGACGATGGAGGCGGTGGTAACGGGGTGGGGTTTGCCGTGAAGGAGGAGGAGGAGGTAGGGAGGGGGGGGCGGGGGGCTCCGCGCGCAAGGAAGCACAAAGCGGGGCTGGCCTGATATGGGACGAGGGAGGGGAAGACGATGGAGGCGGTGGTAACGGGGTGGGGTTTGCCGTGAAGGAGGAGGAGGAGGTAGGGGGGGGGGGGCGGGGGGCTCCGCGCGCAAGGAATCACAAAGCGGGGCTGCCCTGATATTTGACACATAATGGAACGATGGCACCACCCGCTCGCTGTTTTTTACGCCGCCTCGGCCCCCTAACCCGCCTCCTTCCTCCTCACCCCTCCCCCCTCCCTCCAACAACCAACCGATCAACCTCGCTCTCTTTCCAACCGAGCCTCCCACATTAACTGCGATTATTATTCATTATGCGCCCTCTCCCGCTATCTTCGACGCTAGGGACTTGCCCCGACACGATTTTCGACATGGCACTTCTTCGTCTGCGGCCGTGCCACTTTTCGTCCTTACAATGCGACGTTGCAGCTATTGCGCTCCTTTGCATCCACACAGTACTTTCAAGGCTTGTGCGAAGATTCATTTCCCGGCATTTTTCACCCTACTTAACAACTTATCATTGCTACGGCTTACTGGGAACGACGGACGGCTCGTTCCTTCTAACATTCGCAACGTTTACGAATCGTGCGAACCGAGCGGCATTTAAGAACGCCGTAGTAAAGGACCTTGACGATCTAGCTGAAACGGTCGTTGCCAAAGACAGATCGCAATGGCTTTGATAAGCCGTTCAACAATCAAATTCCCCTTTCCTCGTCATTTCTTTATTACGTTATCAATCACGAGTAAAAGGAGCAGTAAAGTATTTTAATGGAAAGTAATTTTAAAATATTAGATAATGTATAACGCTCAGCTATTCCAATACTCATTATACAATTCTGATTTTCCATTATATCTTTAAAGTCGATGTGATTGATGTGCGAAAATGAAGAACAACGCCTATTGTCTTGATTAAGAGTGTGAGTGAGGTAATATTGGCCGGTATTGGGAGACAGATATCGATGTCGAAGGCCCTATAAATCAGCAAAACAATTTGTAAACGCAAGTGCCGCTATATTGAGCGCACTTTACGAACGGCCGTTCGACGCACGTGATTACCGCGACCAAATATCTTCGTGCATGAGCGCCAACTTGTCCGCGCCCTCGCCCGCGTATAAATACGGTTAACCCGTGCTCGTGTAATACCTATGGTTTGCGCATATATTTATTTGCAGTCTTATATTATGAAGGCAGGTATGCCCTCACGCTCGGCTCTTTGCATACGCGTTGAATTGCAAATGGCGCTTTGCAAAAGAGAAGAAGAAAGAGGAGAGACGTATATATATATATATATATATATATATATATATATCGAGAGAGAGAGAGAGAGAGAGAGAGAGAGAGAGAGAGTGAGTGAGTGAGCCAGGGAGAAGAGGGGCGGGGGTCGAAAACCAGTCAGAATTTCGTATATGAGGACGAACGCACACGAACAACCCCCATCGGCTGTTTCACATTTGCGCATAAGCGTATATGCGTGCTTCCTTCGTGTTCTTTATTTCTTCCTCCGCGTCGTCTTCGTCTCTTTCACTGGATATACCACAATCAAGCGCATAAAAACTCGAGGACCCTTCAATTTGCGTATTTATAAATTTTTCGTCCTTTTTCATCCACGTTAACAATTGCTTCAATATTTTCTTGCTTCCTCTTTGCCATTCTGTTTTTTACGCGACGCTCCTTGTTGGACTTTTGAATGGATGTTCCTCAATAGTTTAACTAGTATTGGAAATAGTTTTGAAATATCTCCCTTAACCTCGCTTGCATATGTGTGATGTTTAATAATTAATTTTCATGCTTATAAAAATAAAAACAACGTGGATAATATTGAATGTCTGATGTGCGTGTACATTACTCTTGTGCGCGAGTGTGCACACCGTACAGTGATTGCCGATAGGCCTATATTATAATTATAATATATGTAAATTACATTTCTCAAGTTATAAAATTCTAAATTTGAATTTCGTAATTGTATATTTCAAAAGTGATAAGTGAATACCATGCAATTTGTAAAATGACTCATAAGAAATTTTATCACTGTATTGCCCTTTTTTCATCTCGCATCCGCCGAGGCTGCGACGCGACGTAACGCCGGGGCGTGAGTTCGCGAGCTTAGGGCAGAGAACGAAGACGCAAAGATCATCCCCGGGTACTGGAAAAGCGGAGAACCCGACTCTCCTTCCTCGTAATACCCACACGTACGGCACACTTGGGCGCCACGATAGCACGTAACTCTTCGAACCCTCCCTCCTCGTCGCTCTCATCTCGGAGTATCGTTATGGTTATGGCATCAGGCAATAGGGCTACGTACAAATAGTTATTCGAAGAAAACGATCCGGCGTCGCTTTTTCCCTCCTACTTTAAGGTACTTTCACGTAACCCAATATCGACTATATAAGGAAAATAAATTACTGCCTCGGTACATTGCACTTTCGGAAAATAACGTCGCCCGATTACCCTTCGCGAATGCAGCAAGCAACACTGATATCTAAATAACCCAGTTAAGCTCATGCGCATTTTATTTATTTGGCTGCACAATTGCTCGTATAATTAAGAGCGTTTTCAGAGGGTGATGGGAAAGTGGAGAGGTGAAGAGGTGGAGTGGTGGAGTGGTGGAGAGGTAGAGAAGTGGAGAGAGAGAGAGAGAGGAAAAGGATGGGAAAGCGAGAGGGCCAGAGCCAACAGAGTGACCGGGGCACGAGAAGCCAAGCGATTAGAAATCGTAGCCACTATGCCCCGACGACGGACTTTTAATGACGCGCCGACTGGAGACAAAAGGGTTCATTTGCGCCCGTTCCAGCAGGTGTATCGAACCAACGGACCTTTGCTTCTGCAAGCACCTTTCCACCGCTTCTCCTTCGTCTTCCTCCTTTTTCACTTCTTCTGCACAATACTCAACAGAGCCCAAACGAGTTCTACCCAGATTCTTTCCGCGACTCGAATTTCACCTAATGTTTAAATTAATATAGCCAATTTTCGTCTCATATTGGCCGACTCGAAATCGTTCGTAACCTAGGCTTCGTTCGACTCTTCACGTGACTTCGCAAAGCCTGCGTCCCTCCGAATCACTACTTACCCTAGCCTTTAAAAGCTAAGTCATAATATAACCCAACTTGCGAAATAAATAGATGGAGAAACGAAGAGGGTAATTAATTTTAAAAATAATGTCATTACAATTTATATGCGTATCGACTATGTGTTTCCACATGCCATCTTGATTTTTCAGCTTACCGTTCATCGGCGTACCTCGCCAATACAATCCCGTACCAGGACTCTTTAAACAGTAAACAGTCGAATGAACGTCTTATCGAAGCTAGGAGGATGAATGTTAAAATCTTGCAACGTCATCGAAATTATGCAAAAACTTGTATCCACCGAGACATAACTCTACGGCCCCGATGGCGCGCACTAACAATCCAGCATAAAGGCGAAAACAAAGCCGACGGTCCAATTACGAAACTTCTTCATTAGTCGCCGTCCTCTACCCTCCACTGTCGCCTCACGGCCCATGCATTTAACGCAAATTTCGCCCCGTCGTCGTCTTCCGTCATCGCCTCCTAAATGCCCCTGTCATACATTTATGTATATTCAAAGCTTCCTAAGTCTTCGACGCTAGTAGCTGTCACCAAGGGCGCCTCTTCATCAGATACCGAGACGCCGGGTTCCACCCCCGTTTTGCTCTCTCATCCCTTCCGTCCAACCCGGAGAAACAGAACGTGAGACGCCATGGAACATTTCTACAAGGCCTTCCGATTACGACGACGCTCGACCTTAAGATATTAAGTACTTTACCCGCGATTAGATCTCTCATTGTATCACGCCGGTGTCAGACAAGCATTCGCTTGAGCACCGTAAAAGAATGTGTGTGTGTGTGTGTGTGTGTGTGTGTGCGTGCGTGTGAGCGTGTGTGTGTGTGCGCGCGCGTGTGAGCGAAGCCGAGATCGAGAGACATGAACGCGCGCGCGTGTAAAATAAGAAGAGACCTATATACGGCACGAGTGATCCAAAGCTTGCCAGTACACGTGTACGTGATCCTCGAGAGACCAAACCAAGGACTATAATACGATCCTACGCCTGTATGCGTGCATACGATAAGAGAATTTAATAGAAGACAATTAGAGTCACATAATATTATGATTCTTACGTTTTATACAAGATGAACGAACAAAAAGGCAGACACATACGAAGACACACAGATAGCGAAATAGAGATAAAGAGAGAGAGAGAGAGAGAGGGGGGGGTGCCAAAGGGGAGAGTCATATCTGTTCAACTGCTGGTCTTCGTTATTTTTTGTAAGCAAGACATATGATGCTAACACGAGGAGGTCGTTGGAGTTTCTTTATCGATTGAATAATTTAAAACATTTGTATACTATAAGGAAAAATGATAGTAATCTAATGAGTTAAAGCTGAGAAACCAAAGCCAATAAATATTTTGCTCTCACTATAAAATATGTTTAAGCATTTTGAGTAAACAATCATTCCTATTATCAAATAAAATTATTTTATTCTTATTTGTTTCTATTTTTAAATCTTATAATTATTCTACTACGGATTTAATTAGTATTAATTAAAAGATGTAATTTTTATGAATTAATAATATATTTACAAAAATCATTTAACTAAAGCTCGATAATGCTGTTAAAATGAAATATCAAACAACCATAATTGTAATGAAATCTAATACAATGTACGGCTATGTAAAATAAAATTCAGAATAATTGATTTACATTTTGAGTAAAATATTACTTATACATTTCAAAAAGACTTAATCGAATTAGTATATGACAATGAATACACGTTGAAGCTATATTTTCAACCTTATAATAAGCTGGCAATTACTTTATTCTATTGCAAAACTATAAGCATTAATTCCAAGAATTAAATTTTGTCAAAATATCACGAATAAAAGAAGGATAAAAATACATAATTCATTCTTAATTGCACTTAATTAACAGGAGCATTATTTTTCACCGAAAAAACATTAAGGAGCTTACGAAATAAACTTTGGAAAAGCCACGGCGGACTAGTAGTACTATAGAACTTTTAGTACTCCAACAAAAGAAGATAAAGAAACGGCTGACTAAAAGTGGATAAAAACGAAATTACAGAAAATCATGGATAAAATGCATGCCTGCGGAGAGGAAGACTGGTTAAAAACATGAGCGAGCAGCGGATAAAAAAGGAATCCAATAATGTAAAAAGCCAGAGAGCGAGAAAGAGAGCTGGTTAAACTGAAAATAAAGGCCAAAAGAAAAGTAGGGACACAAGGCAAGAGAGATAAGAGTGGGAGGAAGAGAAGTGGAAAGACAATGCCAACCTGAGAGACAATTGCTCAAAGCGACGAAGCTCCATCTAACTGCTGTATAATTTCCTGCAACGACACCTTCATTGTGCGACTGCCCGTTTTCATTCTTATCTACGCAACGACGAGAACTGGGGGATGGAACAGGGTCGACATGGCAGTAGTTCGTACGACAGAGTAAGACATTGAGGGGGGGGGCCGAGTGAAAGAGGGAGGGAGCGAGGGATGAAGACGGCAAATGTTCTAAATCGAGATGGAGGAGCAGCGCGCAGTTTTCAAATTTATCCGCGATTCACCGGGAAGTGCAAAAAAAAGGGTAGAGACGATAGACCCACCCGACATTAAATGAATAAAAAAAAATATATATATATATATATATATATATATATATATAAGATATCGTTAAGTTATACTTTTTTATCGTAGTAGAAAATTAGCGTTTACAGATGTTGGAAAAAGGTTTTATTCAACTATAGGGTAATGAGAAAATTGAAAAGGATCCTTTTCTTTGCTGTTACTCACGTGAAAATTGAGAACAATGCGATGGTTGTTGATAAAAATTTGACTCACCTAAAACAAAAAGAAATAATATAAATAGTACACAACTTCAAGTAGCTTTAAACTGCTTATTATTAATTTAAAATTTTTAATATCTTATCAAACAAATGCGTTTTCATATGTAATTTTCAATGCACGATTGCTGATTAGGTATACAGAAATCTTGCACTTTCAAATCACCTCGTTTCCGTAAATTACAATATTTGCCAATACAATGCCGAATATTTTACACAAATGTTTATTATCTCTAAAAAATCTGCTCTTCTTTGTTAAAAGACTTTCAATCCCGTTGCTCACATAGGCAGACTGAATTTTAATTATAAATATACTTGTAGCATTTAAATACAATAAGATTTCCCTATTAAAGCTTCGGCGAAAAATACCGATTCAATTCATCGTACAATCTCCTAAATCGATGGAAATTTTCGAACCGCAAATTGCATTGATGGGCTGTAGGGGGCTGGGGGGAGGGGTAAAGTGGCGCGACAATCGACAGTCATTGAAGTGGGGGCTCCCGTACGTTTGCGATTCCACAATTGCAGAGCAATCGTCGAGGGCTCCTTAGGAAAAATGGTCGGGAGAATCGAAGAAAGGGAGCAAGTGAGATAGCGCGAGAAATAAAGGAGAGTTCCAGAGATTCTCTCCCACGATCCGAATCGCGTGGACGACTCGTTCTCTCAAGAGCCTCAATAGAAAGCAATCACACACGAGGAAGAAGAAGAAGGGACTGACAAGCATCGAGCCCGAGGACGATCCGGTATATCCTTCGTTCCTCGTGTTTTCCCCTCTCCTTGAATACCCGTGTATGCCTCTTCAAAGCCGAGTCCCCTTTGCTTCCTTCTTTCTCTCGGCGGAACCCCGAGCTTTGCTTTGTTTTTTCAAAGTCACCGGCCGAATATCCACTCGAGCTCCGCCAGCAACAACAAACATTCACTATCAATAAATGTGCGTGCGCCTGTATATTTATATAAATGCATGTACACACGCATATATACATATGGATGCGCGTTACACTACAAATACGGTACGTGCTAACCGATGTGCACGAGGAGAAGTATGTGTCCGTACACGGACAGTCAGGGAGAAACGAAGAGAGTGGATCATTGCATGATTGTCGAATCGGACAAGTAGATTTTATCCCGCAACTGATTCATAATACAAATGCGACTAATGCTCGGTCCGAGTCTGCAACGATTGTTTGCGCATGTACAAATGTACAATTGTAAATTTGATAGCTGGAATGAAAACATTTACCAACGGGCGCAACTAGTTGTCATTGTCTCTATACACAACGGCACTGCCCCATCCCCCCTCCCATCAACCCACCCATCACCATCTCACTCTCTCTCTCTCTCTCTCTCTCTCTCTCTCTCTCTCGCTCCCTCGCGCGCGCTACCCTTCACTTTCCTTATCTCTATCTAACTTTATTGCTACTATCTAATTTACTTTTAACGATTCGCGTTTGGTGCTTCGATGGTCTACGAGAATGCGCTTTCGAAAACCAACTGCATGTGAATTAGGTCGCACTCATTTTATTTTATTGAATTGAATTCAACTGTATATTATGAAATGACATAAATCCATTCGAAATGTACAAACTTTCTCAATTAAAAGGTAAATTATCTGATGATTGGCCATTCGTTCATGAATTTACATTGCGAATAAATAGGTTCTATTTAAAATCAATGTATTTTATAAATAAAAAAAAAGTATGTGTCTTTAGGTTAAAAAAGGAAGAAAAAAAACAAATAAAAAACAACAACAACAACGACACTAGAGTACGATTGCTCTTCTTCTCGGTGTAAAATCTAATTTAGAATCGAAAAATGTGCATAAATATGTCCAAATGATTATTCCCAACTTACCATATATACAATGTACACAAGGAGGAAAAAAACGTATTAATTAACTATGCTGATGAGGTTAAGGCATTGAAAAAAAACTGCGAGACTATATAAATTTCATTATTTCCTCGAGGGGATAGAAAAAACGATTTAACAATCAAGATTGAACAATGCATAACGACACCAAGCCTTATAGCGAGAAAAAAAACCATAAAGTAAACAAGGCAAACAAAAACACAAGGTTCATTTTAATAAACACGAAAATGCGCGAAATGCAATGGTACGCACATTATGCCAGCGATGCATCGGCCCGCTCCGACTTTAATTAAGATGCACCTCTTGGGCCGTAAATCGACGCTTAATTCCAGGGTGCACAAAAAAGAGACGCGGTCGGCTTCTGGGCCGATTTGTTCCTGCGCTCAGCCCTTCCTTCTTTCGAGAGAAACGCGTAAGTCAGCGCCTCCCTCGCCCCTCGCCCCTCCCTCCGGAATCGCGCTCGATAACTCTCATCGGCTGCGATTATTTTAATTACCTATATATAGCGCGAGCGCGGCTCACCTCGAAATTCCGGCGTTCATTAATTGGTCGTAAGTTCGCGAGTAACGCGCCTCGCGTTTATCGTCTTTCTTCCTCCTCCTCGTCCTCCTCCTTCACCAGACCCCCCACCGCCACCCCTATCTCCCCTCCAAAGACAACGACCCGTCATCCTGCCGCCCTCGCTTCCTTGCTACCTTTATGTAGCAACACGATTCTCATGTGCTTTGCTCGTTAGCCGCGACTTAATATTGTTTCTTTACTTATTCTAATCAAGTCCGGATCGGCAAGTGCTGATTTATACGAATAAGTCGCGCAAAGTTGAGCGCGATTAACGATGGTGTGCGTGCGTATCCATAAGAGAAAAGTTGACGCGAAGAAGTGAAAGTAATTACGGGGCTGGGGCTGAAACTTGTGAGGAAGGAGAGGGGAAGGGGGGATTGGGAGGGAGGTCGGCGAGTCAAGTTGACGGAATCGTAAGTACATCGAGAAAAACATCGCAATTAGAATGGCCAAAGCGATAAAGCAAAGGGACGAATCGAGCGTACGAAAAGAAAATCCATCCGTAACGTGGTAAGACACGTTACGGAACCCCGTCGAAAAACAGGATCGGAATGTGAGATAGTGGTAGCTTTGAAAAAAAAAAAGAAAAAAGAAAAAATGTTGAGAGAAGGGGGGGATGGAGATGCGAAGAATAACGATTGACGCGGGCACCTCGCTGCTGCTGTCCTTTGTAGGCATTCGTTACGCAAGCCAACCGCAAAATCAGCGCTTCAATGAAAAAGTGACACAATGCCAGAACGTACGACGTCAGGCCGGGCACCCTAGCGTATCATCCCCTTTCCTCGTCTTCGTCGGCCCATTGGCGGTCCCTTGCGCACCGCGTCACCGCGAGGGTAAAAGAAAAAGAAATGAAAGAGACGGGAGTGTGGCTCGTTGTAATAGGGCCAGTGATGCGTGATACACGACTCTCTTCGCACAATGAGAGAAAACGAAAGCACGCAATAAGTAAACTTCGGAAGATATTGGGATAGGTGCGTACTCGAGACAATAAGTCTTGCGCGCTTAGTGCTCTTCCGCCGATTCGTCCCGCCAAATTGTGCAACCACTGAATATTAGACTAAGACGAAAGCTGCCCGAGATTTTGAAAATGTTAGCGCGATCTGTCCCACCAACGGTCAACGTCCAAACGTTTCTTCTTTATCTTTCTTTACTCATGGTTATCATGATACTGCTCATAATTATTTCATAATTAGCTGGGGCTAATTATATATAACCAGCCACATACCACATAGCCACGTTAGAGTACTTGAAGTTGTTTTAATTTAAGCTTGAAATTGGCTGATTATGTAGAGATTAGTATTAGCTGTGCTATTAGCTATGATTGTAGTATAAAGCAACGAAAATGCAAAAGCATGTGTGTAGTACAAACGAATCGCTTTATGAATAAAATAAAAGAGCTTATAAGAGAAGAATAGCAATAAGATTCGTGGCACATTGAAGGAGCGTTATTCGTGATTTTAGCAAATTAAATTAATAAATTGATGAATGTTGCTTAGGCCGTGTTTAATTTGAATAAAAATTAATCAAGGAGTAATAATACTTATTTAAATTATTCAGAGTATGCTATGGTAATTTTATTGTTTTACTGTTTATCATAATTTATAATTTACGATCTTTCTGCTCATCGGGAAATGATTTATTTTTCGTCGAATTTCATTGTGAATTTTTCGAGCACAACAAAGTGAAGACACTTTATAAGACTCCTTATCTGAAGTCTTATTTTACCATGCTCATACTTATGCAAGTGATAAAAAATATCTCTTCACGATTAAATGGGAAATGCTAAATTTTTTAATTAAATATTTGATATCTTTGATTATGCGCAACCACTGGATTGGTTGCATAGATACACGCGCATGTACTTAAACAGACTCGGGGCCAACAACTGAGATGCAAGGAGGGGGTCTGTGTGTGTGTGTGAGAGAGAGAGAGAGAGAGAGAGACAGAGACAGATAGAGACAGACAGACAGACAGAGAGAGAGAGAGAGGTTTATCTCTCGGGCGGACTGATCAGTACAGGCAGATAAACCTCTTACGTGGTCCAATTGGCAATTAATTATCGCAATTTCGGATCATTATATAACCAATAACTGTTTCGTAGCGGTCCACGTGCAATTAGACACCTTATGTCGCATTATCCCCGCCACGACACTTGCACAAATGCGACGATGGGAACCTCTAGCTTTATTTTTCGGAGACCGCTGTCGTCATAAGCTTGCTTATATTTAGATGATTGTCGTCGCTCCGCGGAAATAGAATTTTATCGACTTGTCAGTGCCGTAAGGAACGACCGTCGAAAGAGATAACAATGAAAATCTTGAAGGACGAATTATGTCGCGCGTGTATTTCGTCGTGTAATTATGATTTACATCGATTGTCACGATAAAAAATCTCTACACTTTAATTGTCGCGTTAACAAAGCTACAACTAAGCTGTAAAGACTGCATTTTCAAATTGTCTTACCAAGGCATTATTACAAGTTGCGATGAGTTATGAGGCCTCTTATCACTCACAATCGGCAAATTTTTTATTTTTTATTTTTTTTTTTCTTACTTATACTTTGAACGGAAAATTCACAATAAGCGTAATTAATAGTTGCCAGTTTATACAAATCGTAACAATCACATTTATTTGTGAAACAACGTTTTTAATTTAATTTAGTGTAACAAAAATACTTATTAGAATAATAACGTTAAATTAATTATTTTGCCAATTGAGATTCTAATACCTCGCATAATTTAACGACACGTTAACGTTACCGCAAAATTATTTCACGTTATCCATTGTCGATAGCTATGGTAAATAATATTAAAAACTTTTTAAAAATCCAATTCGCGTTGACTTTTTAATTGGCAAGTCCTCGTTTAGTCAGTAACTAATTAATCCCAGCACAAGTTTCTACATAGCGTTAGCTCCTCTTTATCCCAGAATTTGCTCATTTGAATCTTCGCAATTCCACGATATTTGAAAGATTAGTTCCGAATAGCAAACCTCTCGGTCATTCGAAGCAACGCATGACCCGCAAATCGAAATGCTTAAGAAACAGAGAAAGAGAGAGAGAGAGAGAGAGAGAGAGAGAGAGAGAGAGTAAGAGACTGGTATTCACGGGGACGGCTACTGCGACTGGGATAAGAAAACGATGACCCCGGATAAAAAGTCGGCTGCTCATTAAGTACGATCAACGGCCATATAAGTTACGAAGTATAATCATAAACTCTGAATCTCAACTGTACTTCAAGAAGTATATCGCGCAGGATAATGATAAATAAATCATGGATCCCAGCAGGATCTCGTGAAAAACCATGTCGCTTCACTTTTATTATATCATAGCAATAGGCTTTTATTGCTACATCAATTATAATTTATATCAAATGCGCATTAAAATTCGAGCGCTAATTAGGCCACACATTTCTTCGAATAACATAACTGTTTAAATACGCTTGTAAAGCTAAATCTCAGAAAAATTTGATTTGGAAAATTATTCTTCGCTTCATTGGCGGCTATATTCTTACGCTATTTACATAAAATATTAATAGGATAAAGAGATAAATTTATGTATGCTTGAACCGATACAAGAACTTTTCATGCCAGTAAACAGGGATCGATATAATGCGTCGCTCAATTCATTGTGTCAAAATGCAATTTGACAAGAGACTCGACAAGCAACGCGAGTATCCTTACATATTATATAAGACACGATCATTTTTACTAACAAATAATGCTTGCTATTTTTGCATATTATAAAGCAATCAAACTCCGAGGAAACAAAACTTAAAAGTTAGCCGTTTTGAGCGCAGCTCCTTGTTTCGTTGTCCTCACGGAGCGCTAAAGTGAGGTCAGTGGCGTAGCCCGTGATTTCTCAACATAATATAGCGAATCGTCGAATGTATGGTAAGGATTTTGATATTCTCAAAGTAGAAGAAGAAAAAGAGTACATTTCGAATTGCAATCGAAACAATTAATATGTATTGCGCTGCGTCCGAATGTCCTTTTACGGCCCATTCAAATTCAATCCTAATGATATGCTGCCCGCGTAATTTCAACGCAAAAACTCAACGTTTAAAAGTAGAAAAATATACAGATGTGGGCGATCCCATGCTCACGAATGACGTGATCATCGCTACGTTTTCGATCATTCGCATCGTCGTTGACATTCCTTGTAGCCGAATTTATAAGTATTATATCTTGTTCGCCTGTCTATGCAACAAAATATGATGTATTCATTTACCCATTAGAATAAGTAAATATGCATATTTGAAAGTAAGCTGGTTTTCCAGTTATCGTCGGCGATGTAAAGCACAGTAAATTCGAAGAATATTTAGCATCTTATATATATTCATAAATGAAAATTTAAACCGAGCTTTCAATTAATTTTGCATAATCTTGTAATAATATAATAAAATCTGCTATTTTAGCGTAGATACCATTCGCAAAACCAACAAGGCAGCTAGCTATATACTACTCCAAACTCTTGCATATTTTTATATTTTCATCAAAAAGCAATTAAAGTACACCGCAGACGGTTAATGTCAGTTTTATTCATTTCTATCTTGATTCTATAAAACTCTGTCGAATCTGTTGCCTATTTCAAACCTTAATGTCAGCGTCATTTACAAGATTTTATGTAATTCGTAATTACTAGTATAAGATGAGGATCGTATCACCGTTCAAACGCTTCTTTTATTCGGCAAATGCAAATAAAAAATAAAAAAGAAATTAATAATAATTAATAAACCAAAAAGGCCAAACTAATAGATTAAAGATAATAAGGAAAAACTCGATTGAAGATCAAAATTCCGGATGCCCCGAACATGCGACAGTGATCTAAAACTTGAGCTGGAAGATCCTTTTCTCATCGCTTCATTATTCGAGGGCGACAGACTACATGTTCAGAACTCACACTTCCAAGTACATTAATCGCTCTCATTACTGGGTGTAATTTATTTATTTATATATATATATATATATTTTTTTTTTGTAAACCATTCCTTCTAAACAACTTGTCAGCGATAAAACGAGTTGGTGCCGCTATTGATGCCATGCAAAATGTCCGAATAGCACGTCGTCCTGAATTACCATCCATTGATTTTCCTTGCTGTTTATCTTGTCGCTTGATCTCCCCATTATTCGTCTCTCTACACCCCAGATATTAAATCGTTAAGCTATTTTCGTCGCCGAGAAATGAAGAATTTTTACGCTTGCCTATCGGATCGTCTATTTGCGCAATACGAAACTGACGCTATTCCGTGTAAATTAATGCACATCTACGCCATTTTTATTGATTACGTATTCGTCGATTCATTAACAATTTCAAAAGGATTACAATATCGAGTGGATAATTGTATAGAAGAACCTATAATAATAATAACGGTGAATAATCATGTATTCTTAAATATGGACAATTCGTATGAATTATGTGGATTAGCATATGCGCGAGTCCGCGTATATAAAACAAGAAATTTTGGTTAAGTTTTGAATTTTCGATATTAAGACGGCCCATCAAAATTACGCACAAATGTGAAATAACTTATCATGCCAAATTTCATATATACATAATTGATAAATACATTAATTTATAATCCGATATTTATATTCTAGCCTAAACTATATTTCGAAATTAAGAGGCAAACGATGGTCTTTACATTTATCATAAATTAAGAAGTTAATTTAAAAATGACGAAGATGTTTTAATTTAAAGAGGCGATTATAAGCAACGCTAACGGAGATAAGGAATACTGGTATTGGTAATACATATTTATTATTTCACTTAATTCTTGGGCTTCTTAAACATATCATAGATAGAATGGCTATGAATTATCGATATTATTGAATTAAGAAATTCATTAGGGCCGAACGAGAGAAATGACGAAAGTCTCGGCATTTAAAGTTACTCTATCAATAAAAGTAGAAAGGTAAAAATACTTTATACGGCAAAGTTCCCTCGCTATTTATACCGACAGCTCAGTCATTTCGAAAACGTGTGTCCGAGCATCAGCATCGGCTTTAATCCGCGCATACAAAGTCCCACTGTTTGCTTATATACGCCCGAGGTCATGTAATGAATTTTTTATTAGATCGTGGCTGCCCAGGATGATTAGGGTACTTAGTGGCGTTGTGGCACGGCGATAAAGTTTAAGGGCGCGTTTACGCGATACACGCAATAAAAGTCAAGTTGGTGGGCGCCACACGAGCGGAGAAAAAAAAACGCCGCCGCACGACTTACGAGGCCGCGGTTCCCTCGCTCGAGGAACATAGACGAGGAAAGGTCTGTTGATTTTACAAGCGATACTTTGTGGTTTTAGAAAATTTTACTTATGCCTTTTCAGTCATTGGGTTGAAAGGTATTGCTGTGTAGCCGCTAATACGAATCGATTGCCCGTAAGCTCGTCGCCATACTTTATGTCTGATTTTTTAGTACGTGCCCGCGACAGATAAACGACGATACGCGCACGCTTTAATTGCTTTTGGGATGTTCTCTCCTCATTTGATATATTAAATACAGAATTCAACTGACGATTATTAATTGTCGCGATAATGTGCGAGAGCGTATACTTAGGATTGGCCACGACTATACATTGATAACTCCCTGTTTATTAATCGAGCTGGAATTAACGTTACCCCGGCTCTAACTTTCACACAAGAAGACTCAAATATAAATTAGAATGACAATTTCAATTAATTAATTTGCCGGTTTGCTACGTCACTGGCCACACAGAAGATGACAAAAAAGCAACGAAAGTCGAAAAAAAAGTTCGCATCTAATTTTGTCCTCCTCGCTGTCTTCGTTCGATGCTTTCATTCAACCAACTACAGTCGCAATACTATTCTTCTTATAAAGAAACGTTTTCCTCATTTACTCATAATCGTTAGCCACTCGATAATCGGTACAGCGTCGCTAAATTATCGGGGACCATGGTACGCGCATCTATACGGTACGCAACGATTCATGCAATTGCATACACAATTCCTAATTTTTATCAGCCTAAGCGTATGGATGCGAACGTAGCAGCGGCCTAACCCTCGATTATATGCGAAAGCAATACACACACGCACACGCGCACGCACACACACACACACACATATATATATATATATATATATATATATTCACGCATACACGTGCGTCGCTCTCGACGGCGCGGTTATTTTAACAACGTGGCAACCTCTTCGTAGACCGCATGCTTGTAAACCAAGGTTTAACTGAAGTCTGTTTGGCACCGCGCGCGCACGCAAGAGACAGAGAGAGAGAGAGAGAGAGAGAGAGAGAACTCGATTTATCCATCTCTTCGTCCGTTCCACTTTTACGCGCACTTCTCTCTTATAGGCATCCACCCCCACCGACGACGTCCACCTCCTCGTCATTTTCTTTATGATTTTGCGTTGGCCTGGGCGACGAAGCAAATATATGTTTCTCCTTTTCGTTTCCTCATTTTCCAATGGCTGCCGATGGGAGAAGCGAACCGGTTCCCCACGAATTCGTCGATAACACCGACGATGATTCTTCTTTATGACGTATTTCCATTCATATTCGCATTCTTGCGCCTGGTTTTCTTTCCGAGGAGTCGACGAATTATTATTAGTCTCGCAGAACTCGATATTTAGCCGATCATAATTTTGCTTTAATACGATCAGAAAAATGCTAACGGCAGGCTACAAGAAATACTGCCGTGCGCGTAGCGTAGCGTTGATCGTCGTTCGGCAATATTATTTCAGATTTATGTGGATTGAGAAATTTGACACTTTGCGCGAAAGAAAAATATCGAAAGAGTCTCGATCCTTCCAAGCGTAGTTCGACCCTTCTCTCCTCCAACACAGCCGAATGTCCATGAGTCAGGCGCTATTAATAAAAGCCTCGTGTAAAAATACATCGTACATTCGTCTTTATACCGCGTCTCGGAGCGCGAAAAACAAGAGCAACACGCCGATACGAAGAAGCCAGGAGATGATGCGCGCCTTCGAGTCCACGTGGCGCAATGTGTGGTCCATCGGGCTTTCCCTGCATTTGTTTTTCAAAATTTTCGTACTCTTGAGATAAGGCGCCTTTCACGGGTACAAAAATACGTTATCAGATATTCATGAATTCCGAAGTTGCTGCGTCGCGCGCACGCTAAGCGCCATTAATCATTTGGCTGCTTTTAAAAGCCGTTGATTGTTTCGTCGACTACGAGCAATTGCGTAATTTCGACAGTAAGCATAATTTATGACACCTCCGTCACGGTGCAAGACTGATTGCCGAGCAATACCACATACCCTTCAAGCTTTATCAATTAAGCCGTACGTTACAAAGGAGCGCACAAGCATCGATAAACCTAATTGTTTGAAGAGAGAAAAGATAAATCAGTCCTCCAATGCATCAAAATAAGTTACATCCCGGACGTAAAGTTGTCGGCTTCGAATAGCCGCATACATCAAAGTCCTGCGTACGTCGATTGAGCGAGTGATTCCCAAAAGAAACTTTGGGTAAAGACAGCCACACCCCATGGTGTTGGGCCGCGAATCGTTCATGAAATAGCATTTCTTCCCTGAAAGCCCATAAGAGTAGGTCGTTTGGAAAAGAAAACACGCGCCGCCGTGGAAGGAACACTGCCTATACCCTCGAAGATGTTGTGAGCTGAGAAAAAGAGAACGGGAGCCCCCCGACTTCCCAGATGGAAAGCGCGACGGTCGAAATAGCGTGACAACTCCGCCCCCGCTGCCATCCCACACATCCCTCACCCCGCACCGCCTGCCAATATATGACGGCGGCTCTTCATCCCTCTAGCTCTCATCAAGCCAAAGTTTCATCAGCGCCGCGACGCAAACTCATTGCATCTTCCCCCGGGCTCTAATGGAGCTCGCTTCAGCCGGCCCCAAACTTCAACCGAACAACTTTAGCTTCCCCTCCTCGTTTACTCTGGCTGACTGCACTTTCCCGCCGCCTCGCGACAACGCCGCTCTCTCCCTCCGCGGTACGCGGATAAATTTTTCTCCACTCTCCCTCACTATAATTCTCCTAACCCTCTACTCCGCCTACTCTACTCCTCTTGTCGCTCTACATCTCACGCCAGTCCGCCCACTTGCATTCGGAATGTTCAGTTGGTCATCGCACCCTGGAGTGCGATACCCAGGTGACGACGACGATTCTTTAGGAGGCCGTGTACCCGAGATACAGCAGACGCGAGGAGTTTGAATCCGTCACGACCAAATTTAATATACCGGCTGGGAAAAAGATAAATTTCGTTGCTGCGAAAATGGCCTTTTCCTCGAACTCAGTCAGCGCCGGATCGTCGCCGATCCCATCGCACGAATTGCTTCCGCTGGAAGAAATTTCGATTATTCCGACTAGCTCTACCGACCTAGTATTGCCTAGGCTGATATTTCCTAAAATTCTATCAATGATGAATGTATTGTTTTACAGGATTTACAGAGTGATTTATGGCAATGCTACTACCACCGCTTGGTTCTGCCTTCCGAGTGAAATTGAAAGAGTACGAAAAATTCGGTAACGCTGGGTGAAAAAGGGCACGCGAGACAGAGGTAGGAACGAAGGGGGAGAATGAGAGTAAACAACGTATGACTTATTTTGCAAGTTGGGATAAGGAATAGCAAAAGCACCAGCGATGCCGTATGTGATTAAAACAAGATTTTTCGTTCCATTAGCATATATGTTAATTTGCACTGGTGATAAAAAGTACCGTCACTTGATAAAAAGTCTTTTATGAATAGTTAACAACTACATAGAAACTCCTTACTCGGCTCCGATAACTTTTTAAAGCGATTCTTATTTTAGTTTATGATTACATTAAAATACACTATAATCAGAAAAAACTATCCACGCTGAGTCATTTCGAACGAGGCAGATAGTATACTAACACAATCATATGATACAACAATATCTAACTTCTACGTTCAAATCAAAAGCATTAAAATAATAATAATAATAATAATAATATTAAAAATAATAAAAAAATAATAAAATAAAAATAAAAGATAACGAAAAAAAAAATGGAATAAAATACAAAACAAACACAATAAAAACAGGAGACATTTGGCGCTCGTATAGCAATAGCAAGACCTTATAAGATACGAAAGCAAAAAGAGCTGTGCCTGGCCGAATTAACAGCATTTTAATGATAAATTACGGCATTGAGGAATCATAGCGAAGAGAATTAGCAAATAGTTAGGTGGAATGCCGTGCGCTTAATGCAAGGATCTAGCGGAAGCGTCAAAAAAGTTCGCGCCGAGCTGAAAAGTCGTAATGAGACCAGCGCGATTAAACCCCATGGATATAAATATTCGCGGTTTAACGATGCTGTAAAAGTGTCAATAAACTGCTTCCGTACCGCTCTCGTCTCGGAAAAACAATGTAATTGAAAGAGCGAAAGGCCAATTAAAGCGATAATGAAAAGGCTGCTTAACGGACGCTAATTATCATAGTGATACCCCAATATTTGTTAAATACCGTACTCAATTCCATTGCTACTCAAGCCAAAGTCCGAGATAGCTTGTTAGGCCATTTTGCAATTATAACAAATTAAAATGAGTTTAAAAGTTTGCTTCTCGACAAATGAAGCTGGCCAGTGCTATTCAGTTGCTAGTATAATATTCATAAATAAAGCGAAAAAAAAAAACAATATCACGACTTCTGACTTTTTATCGTAAATAAGCAATAAGAATTATTCGTGACTGAATTAACATATTTATAGCTATTGATAATAATAGTTTTAATTATAGATTTCAGCAATTAATAAATTAAAGTTCCAAAAATACTTGTTAAAAGCTGTATTTTAATGCGTTGTTGGATAATCAACGAACATTCTCTAATAAATCCACGCGTTTGAATAATATACGTGAGCAGTAACGCTCGTAACATGAATTTGATTAGAAGTCAACATCTAAAGAAGGAACTCCAATCGCAATTCAGTTGTATAAGGGATAGGCGGGAAGTTCCTGACGCAACTAAAATCACCGACTGTACCCACTGAAGCGACTCTTCCAGAAAATAGACCTTCTGCAAGAGGCGCGCCCTAAGCTCTTCTCGAAGACGCTCTCTTTCTCTCTCTCTCTCTCTCTCTCTCTCTCTCTCTCTCTCTCTCTCTCTCTCTCTCTCTCTCTCTCTCTCTCTCTCTCTCTCTCTCTCTCTCTCTCTCTCTCTCTCTCTCTCTCTCTCTCTCTCTCTCTCGCACTCACTCACTCAGTCGCAAACTCACTAGCTTATTCACTCTTACTCATGGTGGACGGGTGGGGGAGGGGAGAGAGAGGCATAAAGGAAAGCTAAGACGAAGAAGGCATTTTGCGGCTTCTCCGTTCACATAGATCCGCTCCTCCGAGGGAAGAATTAGCTAATGGTGCAGGATGAATCCGTAATGAGTTTGCTCTGTTCCCGCTGGCGAAATGGGATTTTGCATTCTAGTCTCTCATCATTTATCTATATTTTCTGTCTGTTTCTCATTATTTCTCAGCAACTTGGCTCGCATTTCTCTTTATATCAATAATGTTTATTCTTGCTATGCCTGACTTCTCTATATGCACGCCTACCGCACCATTATTATTTTTATTTTCATCAACACAGATGTTTGAAGAATATTCGAGTCGCACTTTAATTTGCAAATCTAAGAAACCAATAGCAAGCCTACAGATTTGATTATTCCTAGAGTTTCATAATAAACCCGAGGTCCGTTCGATGACCAGAGTCCGGAGATCATAGATTATTCGATCTTGCGGCTTGCCCCGAGCCAAGCGAGTCTTGCACTGAAATATTAATATCAACGAATAATTCCTGCTTCTACACTTGAACTTTTTTGCAGAAACACTCATTCGCTGGACTGTGTGTAGCTGCAGTCTCGTTATTTCTTGTATTTCTAAATTTTTTATGCTCCTCGTCGAAAGTCCAAAAACAAAAGCAAAAGAATAGACTAAAAAAAAAATCAAAATCAGAAATACGACAACAAGTCCCAGATTCCCGATCAACCATCGAAAGAATTAGATGGAGCGACGAAGTAGAGTGGGGCGGTGAAGTGGCGGTGGAGGGAGATGGAGAAAGAAATAAATACAAGAAAGAAATTTGAAGGTTCGAAAGGGTCTTCGTATCTATGAGCCCCGAGTGAGCAGCAAGCCTCAAAAGTGAAGGATGCAAAAAGACGGAATGAATGAGATAGAGATAGAGTTAGTGATAGGGATATATATATATATATATAGAGAGAGAGAGAGAGAGAGAGAGAGAGAGAGAGAGAGAGAGAGAGAGAGAGAGAGAGAGAGAGAGAGATATGTAGAGGTAGAGATAGTGGTAGATATAGACACAGAGAGACAGAGAGAGAGAGAGAGAGAGAGCGATAGGGGGGGGGGCACCGCAGAGCTCTGGGACGAAAGCAAGTAATACCCCGAGGAATGCGAGGAAGATGGAAGGATAGATAGGTCGTCAGCCCGCTAGAGAGGAACATATAACCCTCCTTACATTTTGCACTCGTGAAAAGGGGTTGCCTCTTTGCCTCGACTGCACTAGGAGATTTTGGGAGATGGAGCGGTATAATTCCTCGAGAATACGGGAAGAAAACGGGAGTAAGAGAACGAGCGAGCCGTGAACGATTTGAATAATGTTGCTAGATTTGAAGCAAAATTCCTTATTTAAGTTAATTTCGTGAAATTCTGACAGCTCTGAGCCTCGAGCCGTTGAGCGCATACTTTGATAAAGTAATTTAATTCCGAGCTAACGCTGATTAAAATGATTTCTCGAAACAGCATATATTTGACGATTAGTCACGCCTAAGTGATGTGCGCCAAGTTACAATTGCAAACTAGCTGCGCGCCCCGTGCGAAAACATTGCCTTCCAATAACATCAAGCGAGCACAATTTCCCGCAAATGCCATTAGAATTGGGCGCCGTGCGAATTTCATCGCATAGTGCGGGGGAACGCACCAATGCGACCGTCGCCACATTATTGTTCATTTGCAGGTATCGTTAGATGGCCCGGCGCGACTAAATACCCGTAATATGCTCGTAATATCCGAGAAAAATAATCCATTAACCAAGGCAGGTGAATTTTCTAGGCGACAGAACAATAAAGCAGTAAGGGAGACGCGAGGGAGCCTCGAAGTGACGGAAACATCGGAGTTGGCTGGGTCGGCGGCACCGCCTTGAACGTCTGCCGTTCCGCTAGCGCCTCCTGCATCTACTTTATTATTCCGGGATCGGCGTGGCGCGCAGGCTTCGCGGTAATTCTCTATTTGTCTACTTAGATGCGTGGCTCTGCGGCCGAGAAAAATCCTCGTGTTTCCGAGAAGACAATCAAAGGCCGCGGCGGCCCAGACTATTTGTGCATATGGCCGAGTGCGGGCCACGAGGATTGGACCGGACGCAAAGGGAGGAGAGAGAAAAAATTATGAAAGCATAAACGATCTACGGGATATACACACGCGAACTAGATTTCGCGCTCGGGCTAAATCGATGCTTAGGTTATTTTGCATTTTTTTATTTATTTTTTTATTTTTTATTTTTTTTTAAACCAGCTGTCGATCAGAGGTTCTCATTTTAGTGTAAAGTGGCGCTTTGGAGGAACCTGGGATGCCAGGGCATGGAGCCGAATGCATCACTCTTGGCTCGCGCCCACTGAGAGCGCGAGTTTTGGTGAAATCGCAGCATTTGCTAATTGCTCGGGACTGTTCGCGTTCGTAATGTCGTTATTACGAAGCCGACCGCGTGGTTTTTACGCTTGGACAAAGTCCCGGTGAAGCGGCACTTCAAAATTAATTATCTCACAGCATGTTTCGAGTGTCGTTTAGGAGCGCAGACTGGACGGCTATCTGAAAAACCGCTTCGACTAGTTTTAATGGCGCCTTCTTGCGTCAAAGTACCATCGTGCCCTCGTCTGGTTCCACCTCAGGCTCGGCTCAACGGACACGCGAACATCCTTCGACGTCACGCCACACTCACGTATCAACTTCCTTTGCTTAAACAGTCGCGTCCGCCTATGAACGTGAGGGCAAGAAACGAATAGATGAAAAAAGACGATAGAATGAAACGAACGATTGATGAGACGAGGAGACAGCGGGGGGGGGGGACAAGGAGCCACGCATCATAAAGCAAATGCACGTGCACGTGAACATTTTGTCGACGCGAGCCTCCCGAGCTCTCCGCGCTTTTCTACATCGCGTGACGAGACGATTCAGCGCCAGATAAATAATTGATAAATAAGCGAATAAATTATTTACCAAATCGCTTTTTTACTTCATTTCCTATGCATACAAACTGTAAGTAACTCACTCCTCCTTCTCTAATGCTCTCGTTTTGTTCGCCCCTCTCGCAGCGTTTCTCCTCCTTTCCGCGTATTGCCATTTTTCCTGCGTTCTCGGTCAGGTTCACGGTTCACCTCGGACAGGAATCTCAATCGCGTGATCGACATCGTAGGCCGAGCCGCACGAATAAAGCCTCCACCGACGGAAAATTTACCGTTTGCCGTGAGCCAAGCCTAAACTCTCCAAAGCTACCTACCTCCCTCCTCCTTTTCGCTCCTCCTCTTCGCTCCGACATTTTTTACTCTCTCTCTCTCTCTCTCTCTCTCTCTCTCTCTCTCTCTCTCTAAGACTCTTGACGTCTATTTAATCCTACATTTTCGATCGTGGCTCTTGATATTCTAGTATTTGGCCGGACAACGACTCGACGAATAAACAAAAACAACTTCAAATTTATCATTTTTAGTCCAATTAACCTATTAGGGTCTAATGATAAGTAAATATTTATTCTTTATTGTTAATTATTAATGCAAAATATAATAAATAATATTTTTTATTTCTCTAAACATACATATGTCAACGTTTCAATTTTGTATCATTCGCCTACGCACCCACATTTCCTCCCCGTATTCATCGATTTCTACTTTTCGCTTTCTTAGTACATAAGTCCTCCCCGCCCCCCAACGCGTGTATCGGTATCGACGCTCTCTCCCCATCCTCCGGACCCCTCACTCGCTGATGCATTTTGCACTGGATATAGGAACTCTCCCACTCTCTTAATCTTACAGGGACAGAGATATTAGTTATTATAACACTCGAGTCGTCGTGTTCTTGCGTACGGAACGAGCGAAAAAGAGCGCGTGGAATTACAGAGTCGGTCAAGGGTCAAATCGAGGATCGAGTAAGAACAAGGCGATGGATGATCTGAAGAAGGGGCGAGAGGAAACAGAGTCAGTAATACTGCTCACTGATATCGGCACTTATATCGTTTGAAGTACATACGTGCAGGCAGGCGAACGCATTGAGAGAGACAGAGAGAGAGAGAGAGAGAGAGAGAGAGAGAGAGAGAAAGACGCATACGCGCGCGCACACACACACAACAGTGGTTCCGTGACCGATGGCGAAGAAAGAAGCGTTATACTCGTCTCCTTCTGACGCTCGTTAATGGATCGAACAAGACGAGCGCGTCATGCGATGAAGGGGCATCGGATGTCAGGAAGCAAGCCGCGACAAAAAAGTGCCAAACGCTGGTACTGGAGTGAATGATCCTTACTCGGAGCTCTCATAATTATATGCGTGCGCTTTGAAACAAGGAAAAACTTAAAAATACCGAGCCGTCGAATGTCCGTTTTTTTTATGTTTTTTTTTCGATGATGTTGTCTTTGCCGGTGCTTGTATAGTATATTGCCAGGAATTAACATACATGCCAAGGGAATAAATCGAAATGGTCGATTTTCCAGGCTGATTAATAATACAGAATGTACAAAACATTGCTTTTCTCTTGGCGATCGGTCAAAACATATAAAATCAGATAATCCATCCCTTTATCTCTCGAAATCATTCAAAAAGTATAATGGAAAATAAGAAAATATATATATATATATATATATATATATATATATATATTTCTGTTGGCAGCCGTATATATAAAAAGTCTCTGTTTTATATATATATATATATATATAATTCTGTTGGCAGCCGTATATTTAAAAAGTCTCTGGTTATAAAAATTAAATGCATGAATAACTTTTCACCCTTTTTTTTGTTGTTGTTTTACAAAGATGTTTTATAACTTAATAAATTACATAAAATTAACAAGCCACTCTTAATAAAATTGGCATCACTTGCATTTATGAAGATTCTTTTTATGCAATTTACAACAATTTCATTTTGATAACTTACATGGTTTATTTCAAATTTATGATATCTGCGGATGTTGTCGGCACGTAAGGAGTTACTAAAATTCTCATAAAAAAGCTCACAAGCACTTTGTATCGAGTATTTCAAGCCTCATAATTGAACTCTACAAAACATAATTTATTAATAATTTAACGAATTAGCACATCCAATTTTCTAGAGAATCGAAAGTATCTATTTGTCAATTGCATGCACAGGCGCTTTATCGCTGAATCTGTAAATCTTGATTAGGGCTACAATTAAATCGAGTAGGCGCAATGAAATAACGACGGGCCAATGATGTTGTCGATAATATGCTCTAATAGATAGAAGCGCTATAATAAATTTTCCAATGACGCACATAATTGCGAGGCAGACTGCGCAGCCGTCGGTTAGATAAGTTTTTCATCTTGCGATTCGCTATCGCTGTCGCGCGCTCAACGAAAGGTAAATAAGGAAAATAAGTCATAATGAATGTTTGCAAATTTGTTGATAGTGAAATATATTATCGGTGCGCAATTAATCATGAGCCGACTTCCAAGAAATGATTCAACAGCAAAACCACGCATGAGTATTCAGAATTTCGAATTATCAATGAAGTGCGGAAGTCATTGTTGTTAGGAAAAAATTTCAATGAAAAAAAAAGAAAGTGATGTGCAAAAAAAACTTATTGATTTCGATTAGAAGCATAGTAAACAGTTATTATTAATGAGATTTCCAAAGCTCGGCAGTTATCGACCCTCGGTCTGTCCAATTGCCCGTCAACATGACAGCGATACATATTTATTATCCATTAACACGTCAATTAACTTCATGTCTCAGCCCGCAACCACGGATAATCAATCCTGGCCGCAAGACTAGAATGACCAAGACTTCTAAAAATTTTATCTTAATTGTCTAATAATCTCGGGCATTACATTGCATTATAATTTTTTGTTCACGCAACCAAAAATTCCCTTGAATTAGACAAGCAATTAAGCAACGCTGACGCTGAAATGTCAATCGTACGAGTATCCCGCACAAGACCTTTTGTCAATCTTAGCCAATTGGCTGTGTATTATGGATAATGGAGGATGGGAAAAGAGGCAAAACACAACCGACATCACGATTAAATCGATTTAACGCGTACGCGCATCATAATCGCATATTAGCCATTACGAGTACGAAGAACTGCCATACGAAGAAGACATTGACACCCGCGCACTCTGCACGGAGCGAAAAATCATTGCAAAAGAAAAAAGTTTGCGTTACGCAAATCCGTTCGGGCGCGAGTTCGTCGAACCATGCGCCAACCGATAAGTTAATAATAGCGTGGATCTCCTCGGCGAAATACAAAAAGAACAACGGCTCATTGGGAGAAGAAAAAAGAGAGGAACGAAGAGGCGAGAAAGTGAGATAGCACGGCCGGACGAAAAGAGCGAGCCGCAGATTTCCTCCTCCCTCTCGAAAAGATAAGGTCGGTCGGGTTCGTTATAAACAAGGGGGCGCGGTCGTGTCCTTAAATTCGCGGCGCTCATCACCTGGATTCCTTCACTTCCAAATTGGCAATAAAGAGGCACCATCGACACGCTGGACTCTCGGACTCTCGGACTCTCGCGCGTCTCTTCGAGGCGGAAGATGAGTGGCAAAATAAAAAGAAGGACAGTGAGGGTGGGAGAGCGGGAGGAAAGAACCACATGAAAAAAAAAAGCGTCCAAGCGAGTCCAAGTTGCCGGAGGTGAACCGTGGCGAGGGAGAGGGTGTATGGTGCGCGTAGGGGGTGGGAAGGGGCCGGGTCTGGCAAACATGAAGGCCTCATTATGCCCGGGAAAGAAGTTGGCGAGTCGGGGAAAGAAGACGGCCGATAACCAACCGATACGCGCGTTCGCTCGAAAACACAGAAAACACGGAATCAGCCTCATTACTTCTATCTCATTCTCGAAGGAGGGAACGGCGCGAAAGCATAAAGCGAAAAAAGACGAGTCGCCCCTCGTTCGTTGTTTCATTCCCTTCGCTTTTCTCCCCCTTTTAGCGCGTAGACGGCGACGATTTCTTTTCCTCCCACGACTTCCAGGAATATACGTGATCATTGGATGCGCGAGGATTGCTGTGGACCACGAAGAGCGGGACCCTGGTGATATGGACCTCGACATTATAAAAGTCAACAAACGGCCTTTTCTTATGCTCGATATTAAAAGAATAAAATGAACTAAAATAACGTAATTCCGTCGCCGAATTGACCGCCGATTGTGCTAAAGTTCTTATATGGCCGCGCAACATTTCTCTGGAATCTTTCAGGAGTTCCACGAGTGCCACTCGCGCGGACCTTTCACGTGTCCTCGCAACGATCCTAATCAATACGAAAGGGTTCTCTTATGCGCTTATAAATAATTTCGTTTTAACGGACCGTGAAAGCCACCATCAATGACGCGTAGTCTTTCATGTAGTAATGTTTTGTTATTCGTATCACTTAAGAAACTGATGTTATTCAGGATCATGGGGGAGGGGGTAACTCTTATATAGACCTATAACTCTTTTAATATTTTCAAGCGAATACGTAAAGCATGACGCACGAATGTTCTAGTTGATGATAAACTTGCTCTCGTTGATTCTCCGAAGACGAGCAATCTATTTCTATTTTATCGAAAACGTACTTGGGTATTAACTTTGGCGGAAAACATTACAAGATAAACCAACATTTAATAATGCGCTATAATAAAATGCTTCGGTCGATGTAATTTCGCTGATACCGAAGACGGAAATTATTAGGCTTGTTTTGCGCACCAAGCAAACATTCACATCGGATAATTAAATAGAATCGTCCATAAGCGTTTACGTTTTATCGTACGAAAAACTATACTTGGTGATTTCGGCAACCCTTCACTAAACTTTGTTAAAAGAATGACTATAAACGAAGCGCCACGGGATTTTATAAAATAACCTCTCCCTCCCCCCCCCCTGCTTTATAAAACGAACCGTGCTCAACGCAAAACATTTAAGGTAGTCGTAAAATCGGTACCTCCAGTCCTCAAGTATTCCCAGTCTATTCGCGCACCTATTAATTTACCTTAAGCACCTGTCCCATTAAGCAAACAGTTTATCCCGACAATAGAGTCTAATTACATATTACTCGTAGGAACTATTTAATAACCAGTTGTCATAAAATATTCCTTAATCGAGGCACCGTTTGAATTTAGGGAAAAGGAATACAGAGCAAGTACAATTAAAATCTCCTCCGCAGGCTTGATGTTACCGATAAAATCGCAATCGTGGATGCGCGATCAGTGTGAAACAACGGGGCCGCACGCGCCCTTCCTACCACAATGCGACAGCATTTTACGAGATCTGCCCAATGAATTCTCTTTACCGTCAATTATACATCCGTCAACGCATGCGCATCGCATGTTCGTCCGGGACGCATGAAAATAGTATGGATTTAGGTTTGATTTCCGCGGTAAATGATCGAAACTGCTGGCAACCACTTCCATAATTCCCCGAGTCCGAAGGAAATAATTGCGGAAACTGAATCGATGCCGACTTTAAAATGGGAAAGAAAATGTCGGAATGTTTTTAAAATTCAACTGACCACCGAAATACATGCCGGCAAATTATTTCTAAGGCTGCGGTGAGATGCCGTTTATATTGTAAAATCTGAATCGCTTGTTCGATAATTTAACGAGTCCGATATTTATTTAGCCAGTGATGACTATTTAATATTTCATCTGTTTAAATGCAAGAAAATAAAATATTGGGCTATTAAATAATCACTTAAAACTGTCTGCCATCGTCGAGTTTTTATATAATTCATATTTAAAGACGATGTAAAAATGCTACATATACCAGGCTACCTAATAATAAAAATCAATTACTACGTATGTAGATAATAAATCGTCACGGCATTAACATACTCTTAAGAGGATACATTCGAGCGTATTACATACAAAATGTTCTTTTTATTCTGCACGTGATTCGACACAATTCAATGTATACTTTATTATACACGCGAGTAACCACTGTATCGATTTTTATCTATCAAGGCCTATTCACTATGAATTTCTCTATTGAATAAGTCATGTACAGATTTCCTTTCTAATAGCCATTATTTTCTAATTAATATTAATTAGTAGGTTTGTATAATCGTTTCATTACATATGCAATAAATATAAATTGTAGACAGTATTGAATGTTTTGAGAAATTTTTTTTTTTTTTTTTTTTAAATTATAAGTATGAATAAAGAATAAATTCAGTCTTAGAAGATAAAAATCTAATAAAAGTCTGGTAGTTAATTATGTATTAGGCTAAAAATAATGAAAAGCTAATTTCATTCGACTTTTTCCATTAGAAATAATTAGATTTATTAATGGCTTCAGTAATATTTTCAAGTTTTAATGTAAAACAAACATAGAAGTCGACATTAATATTAAAATGACATTGTCCTATTAAATAATAGTATCAATATGTATAATTAACTACGAAAACTGTATTATAATTACATTATTCTTATTTATTTATTTTTTTGTTCTTGTTATTGTGTTTCAACAAAAACAACATTCACAGAGATGAGACGAAAAGTATTCGTAGATAATCAACTAACATTTGAGGTAAGGAGTGTCGGTGCCAAGCCTTCTGATTCTAAATTCAAGTGTCACATCAAAGTTGGCGTTGAAATTTAACTGACCGACACACCGGCACTTTGACTCTGAAAAATGTCTTTGAAATTGTTTTTCACGCTTCGCAAGTAGGTTGAAATGGAATTGTATTGCAAAGAATACAATAAGCGTTGGGCGAAACGTAAAGTACATCCAGGCAAAATTAATAATAAAAACGCTATTATGAAGCGAAAGAGAGGGAAGGAGAGAAAGAGAGAGAGAGAGAGAGAGAGAGAGAGAGTTAATGAAACGAGAGGCAAATGGCTATTTGGAGAGTGACAGTAGAGGCTATGGTAGACAACATCGCACGACGTTAGGCTTAAGTAAGCTGCGACGATGACAATCATGACGACGACGACGACGACGACGACGACGACGACGACGGCGAAGACGATGACGCGTTGACGCACGACACGAGCTACCCATGATACTCACGGCAACGTAGACTTGGGAAAGATCGAAAGCCGTATTATTTTGTAAAAAAGTAACACCTAGGCTTAATTGAAATTTGATGAGAATATGGCATTACGTACTCATTCCCTTCTCTACCGAGCAATAATTGCACAAGTCTTTTAATAAGTGGCGACAATCATTATTCCTGTATGCATTTCCGTCGTTTTTTACAAGTCGTTCCAGGAGCCAATATTACAGTTATTCTATTAATAATCACATTGTATATCGTAATTCATAATAAATTGGTATGAAGCGACGCTTTTTTGAAACTACTGCAGTTGTTTGAGATTATTCTTTTGTCATGTCGTATGTAAAACTCAACCAATTATATATATTTTGAGAACGCATAATTTTTTTAGTGGAACGCTAACTAAATTGGACATAAAAAATGTATTAGGTCTGTTATATTTCCAAATAAATGTAAATAATATATTAATAAATTTAATAAATTAATTGAGAAAATGTCAATGACTGATATAATCAATGAGTACACAAAACAGAATTTACTCTTTAATAAAGATAGCGACTGTATTTATTATTAAATTGACATGAATCACTCAAGACGTTCTTGAATATATTTTTAATACATTATTTTTCGTAAAAGTTTTTACAAACTTTACAAACGCTGTATTAAAGTTAAAAAGTGATAGCAAAAATAATTGATAAATATTTACTATTGCGTGTCCATGGCGTCGTTGAACGCTCTTCTGTAGCTTCATTAATTTGATTGCAGGGTAAATTACGCAAGTCATTAAATAACGATTATCGCGATGAAAAAATAGCACTATAGTTATAAGAGTCCTTAGAAAAGAGAAAATGACTTTTTGTAGGTAAAAACGCACCAAGCTCATTTGCGTCTTGAGACAGCCTCTGCGTTCGCCCTGATTGTTATTGATCAGTCAATTTATGCATGGCCATATACACAGATGCATTGGAGAGGTTGGAGAAAGTAAACTGGTAAAAGAGGGGAGGGGTAAGGGGTAGGGGGGAGGGGGTAGCGAGTTAGCGAGAGTGAGTGCGTGCGCGCACGTGTATGCGAACGAAACACTACACGTCCAACGCTTTCATAATGTTGGCACGACAGAGCGACTATAGGCGACAGATCTTAATGAATCTTTATGGGATCGTGTCGTGAACTTGTATTCCCTCCGGTGACTGACTGTGAAGTCCGTCTACTGTTGTACCCATTGGCGCGCTTCCATTTTGGCAATTCTCCGATCGCTCACCCCCTCCCGCCGCCGCGGGCATAAATGTCTTGACACGCAACTATTTTCATTCGGCAATTTTTATTTAAATATACCGTTGACCAAAAGCTTATCGTTCATTTCGCGTGCTTATAAATAAATCTAGTTTAAATAATCAATGCTGTCACTGTCGAAACATTTTATTTACACATTCAAGCCTTTTCATCGCGACTAATTTATTATGGCATTCTCACAAATGTATCTTGGCTTGAAAGTCACATAGCGTTAATTCTCGCATCAAGTGCTCTCATAATAATTGTTAGGATTAACTTTACAGACATCTTGACAACTAGAATAGCTTAAAACTAGAAACCAAAAAAAGGCTCCTGGCTCCACCACTCCAACGCGTTTTAGTATAACTAATAACGCAGCGAGCATAAAGGTCGCGCGCGTGGATTTTATTCTCCCTCACTCTCTCGCTCTCTCACTATTCATCTATCTATCCATCTCTATGTATCTGTCTGTCCCAATGCGGGAATACTTTGTTCATTAGTCAGAGAGCGCAGAGGTGCTAGTCGGCAGCTTGCGTTCGCTCCGACTTTTGTGACGTGTTATGAAAACCCGCGCTGCTGCCTTTGTACCAGTACTGCGTGCGAGCGCTTCAAGTCGAAAGGGCGTGTTGTTGGATGTCCGCGCGCACACTGGCTCCTACCCCGCATCTCGATCGTCGATCCACTCGATCGTCGCGTGATAGCGTCATTAGCGCGCCGGCTAACGACACGCAAAAACTCCCTCGCCGCCACGCGCAAATAAACTCGCCCCGACCTCCTGCCCCGCCCGAGCATTCTGTCCCCATCGACCTCATGGTCTCAGGCGACAATTTTTAAATTCCAATTCCCCTTCCAATCTTGTATGCTCGACCGAATGCATCTGTCCCAAAATATTCTTCCAATCGTCTCTAAAGAAAAGAGTGGCTAAAAAATACCGTCTCAGCTAAATATGTGCAATTGAAGGAGAATGATGTTCCGATCGATCGTCGATCAGTGTGGTACGTAAGCAGCGACAACGATCTCCTTGCATTTTGACACAGCGCAAATTTTTCATTGTTCAATCTAAAAAATATTATGCAAAAATGTCACTACCGATTAGTAATCTATTCGAATTATTCTCATTTTGATGAATGGCTAATAATTTTTTCACCAAACTCCTTGTGTTGTTATTATGAACCAACGAAGAAACTAGCTGTCAAAAATTTCTTTTTCGACAATCCGAACGAATGCAAAACCGCGCGACATTTCATACGTAATTAAAAGACTAAATGAGCAACTGACTTGCCTTGACTGATAAAATCGCTTAATTATGGATAATTGATAAGAAAAAGCGACTTACCAGGATCTGATGAATCCAAACTTGTGGGGGCTTGTTGGCTGAGGGGTCCAGGTGTACCTCCGCTGCCGGGGCTGCGCACGTCGTCGTTTCCACCAGGTCCGGGGTACGATAATGACGAGGAAGGTGGCCTCTGCAAAAACGAGAAGCAAGTATGTTTAGTTGGCTGGCAAGTTCGATATGAGGGAAACGACGAAACCGTGTACATCTCTTGAATCATCAGAGAGTAGCATCGGCCTTTTGTCGCATCCGGCACGACGCGAAGAATGGGATTAGGTTTGGGCGTGTGTGCGTGCGTGTGTGTGTGTGCGCGCGCGCGCGCCCGTGAGCGCGAGCGCTTTTATGTATATAATAGTGTGCCACATTAATGAGCGTGGCCGTTTTTTTGGGGAAAGGAGATCGTTGCATCTAGAGCCCACCTTACCTACGAAAAAAAGAGTTTATTATATTCGAATTATTTGATAGAGACTAAGCAATCCGAGTATTCAGATGTGAGGAAGGTGTGTGCGTGCGACCTTTGAACCGCCGCGTCGATAGCGACAAAGGCAAATCAGTGATTATGTCGCGAACGGCTACGAGTATATACGAGCACACTAGAGCACGCAAGTCGGGAGGAGCGCGTGAACGTCGGACAACAATGACTGACAGGGACTCCCACACGTTGTCATGAGAACTTGTCAGGGAGCAATTGTTTCGTCTCATTCTCGCCTATCCACTTAAAATCGTTACGCGATTGAAATTAAAGATTCGTTAAAGAGCTGCCTCCTCCGTCTATCTCCCTTCATATTTTTCAGCCCCCTCCCCGCCCAACTACCCGCCCACACACCCATACGTCGCACGCACTATTTCTCTCTTAACTCATAACTCGGACATGTTCGCCAGTCCAACGCATGCGATAGCCTATCTCCTTGTATAATCTTAATTTTTTTTTAAAGTTATAATCTTAATTTTTTAATTAAAGTCCTCTAAGTATTAAGATATTTATAGGAGATGTGGCGAATTGCCTTAACCTGCAATTATGTCAAGCTGAAATTAAAGGATTTGTAACATTATTAAATGCGATAGATCTTCCAGAGATTTATCTACGTATACGGTATACAATTTTTTTTTACCACAAATTACTCTATTTTCTAACTTGATAAAGAAATATTTTGACATACCAAACATGTTCATGGCTAATAAAATTAATATTGCCAATTCTTTTCTATGCGTAGGCTGATTTATATAATGTGACTGAACTTATTAGAAATTTTTTTTGTTATTCTAAAATAAAATCATGAAAATTAAGTTGCTTATATAAAAGTTTATTTATTACATACTGAACTTATAACTTATTTATATAGTAAAAAAATTATATGCTACAAGATACATTTCAAACTATTATACTTACAGCAGAGATGCTATCAACACTATAAAAAAAATATATTAATCTATAAAAAATAACAAAATATTCATTTGAATTGCAATAATAAAATAAAAAATACAGCAGAGACATTTTCCAGGTGCACAGGTAAATTCTGACTCGTAAAGAATAACGTACTTTGATATATTCTGGAAAACACTGTATTATATTTCAACTCCTCCAGTTGAAAACGTATTTTTACGATCTTATCTTAAAAAAAAAAAAGAAAAAAAAGACAGACTCACACACACAATTGTTAGCATAACAAAGTTTCTCCTACAAGGAAGGAATAATAGTTTACCAAAGTGAATTATGTAAATACATTTTAGGGCAGTAAAAAGTATTAACAACAATAAAAAAAAATTTGCTACCATCGTCAAATCGTACGACTACGTAATTTCCCTATCCCTTCTCCATTTTATATTTTGAAATGAGCAATGAAGAGAAGAAATCTCAGCTTTTTGAAGAACGATTTAGCGAGAAGAGCTAAAAAGAAAAAAGCCCTTGTTCTACATCCGTATAAAATATAGTCTCGTTCTCTCTCTCACTCTCTCTCTCTCTCACTCTCCACCTCCGACTCGGACTAGTGTTGCGACGCCCTTAATTTGCTTCCCATGCGCGCTGGCAACCTATCTGTCCCCCGCGACAAAACAAACGACAATCATCCTTTTTTATCCGTGGCTCTCTCTCTCTCTCTCTCTCTCTCTTTCTCGCCTATTGCAGCATTACAAAACACTTCCAAGAGGGAGCACTGCCGTCGGAATCCCAGCAGTGAGAAATCCCCGCTTCTCCGTACACCGGTACCCAGTACATAACGGCCTCGCGCCTCCTCCCATCAATAATGCATCGCGGTGAGCAGCATCCTATCCGTGATTGCTTCGACCACTGCCTTCGACATTCTCTCTCTAGAAAGAGAGAGAAAGCGAGAGAGAGAGAGAGAGAGAATGAGGGAGGAAGGAGAAAGCGAGTGTCGACGGGGCAAGGGGGAAAGGGCCTCAACCGACCAGTTAGGTGTCCCACGCGTGTACGTACATGCGAAGAACGCGAACCCTGTTTGCAGACGGCGTCTGACGTCACTTCCTACTAAACGAAGCCTGCCCCGTCTTTTTAGCATATAGTAGAGAAGCAGAATGAGAGAGAGAGAGAGAGAGAGAGAGAGAGAGAGAGAGTAAGAGAGTCTCGCTGTCTTTATGGATAGAATGAATTTCGTAGCTGTTTATTCATAATAGTGTGTAATTTTAATGTCAAGTGCTTATAATCAGTGCTATATTTATGTTAATAAAAGTTCTTCAAAATCCGTATATCTCTTATTCGCAAATCATAGCTTTCATCTACGTAGACCGGGTAATGAGAATTTTCAGTTACCAATTCGCAGACATACATAATGTATTATTTATTAATTAAATAACCAGCTTCTCCTTTGCATAAGAAATGCCCACAAATGTATTTAATTTAAAATTATACAGCTCCGTTCGTACAGACAATTCGTACCGTTGGTTAAACACGATATAATCGAGCACGAAATCTAATGTGCTTCATAATTAAGCAGGAGGATTATTAAGCTTATTTGGATAAACAATTTTTTATACGTAAGTAAGTAATGAGAAGTGGCGCACTCGAATATTATCATAATGTCAAATTGCTCGGCCAATGTGCGTTGCGCAACGAGCGCAATTTGACAAAGCGGATGTCTGGCTCGCTCCTTAAACAAATCACTGCCCGCATCTCGTGTTTCACTTTCCCCTCTAAAACTCAAAGCATACGCTAATTCTCTATTTTTTCCTCTTGCAGGCGCGCGCTCCTTATTACGGTCGCGTCAAACTATTGAATGTAAGAATAAAATTTAGATCGTTTAGAAAGCCGGAATTTTTCACCTCTCGCTCAGTATGAGAAATGCTTTATTTGCGAAAATCAAACTGGAAAAGTCGACACTTTCTATAATATAATAAACTACAAATTCGAGAGCTTGCCAAATTTACCGCTTGCCGTAGCTCGGCAAGCTCAAGTCGTTGTCCGTCAAGTCGTCGTTGGCTTCTCCCTTTCTCACAGAATTTTTCTCTATCGATCTCTGCCTACCTGTATATTGACGAAGCAAGCAGCAGCGAGGACGATGAAAGTTCAACGAGGGCGTTGCAAATGGACGAGGAAGAAAGATGGTAGCAGCGGGGAACGTGGCGCACGCCCGCTGTCAACAACCAAAGAGAACAATAAATTATGAATCTCTCGTGATCACGTACCTACATCGATCGCGCCCCCGTACAGTCGATAAAAAGAATCGGGAGCAATGCAAAACTCATCGAATGGAGGACGAGTAAGAAGCTGAATGTCGAAGGACGAAGAAACTCGCGGTAATTCGATGCGCGAGCGAAACTCTTGTTCCTCGAGAAAGAAATAATGAATAAATGCCAATACATTTGCCGAAGATCCCAGCCGCTGATTACCAATCCAAATGAGTTATGATCGCCAGTGCATGGAATCTTAATTAAACAAACGCCAGCTAATTTAATAAACACAATTTATGATAATGAAATGAATTTCCAAACCGTTTTTCGATTATTTCATCAATCAACTTGATGCAATCGCGAGGAAAATATAGATACGAAGGTAAAACGTGGCTATCCGCCTTAGAAACAAACTTGCCTCCGATTCTGATCAATGAACGCGCGAAAAGGGCCTCAAGGATACGGGATGCCTTTGTCCACGAGGATACGCACGCACTCACGTACGAGGTGGAGCGAGTAAAAATTCGCGAACATCGACGCTCCGGAATGTCCAGCGCCGTCAATGCGCTTATTGCGGCCGCTAGTCGCATTTATTGGAATGAACGGCTCGTAACATAATGCCGTATAATTACGTAATTAGCCGCCGGACACTAGGGCGTCGCTGGCTGGTTTACAACCGCGATACCTAAATCTCGGCAATTAAATTATTAACTCAGCGAGTCTCGTTCTCGACTTTGCTTCGCTCATAAGATACAGAGTATGAATAAGAGAGAGGGGGGAGAGGGACATTAGGTAAAAAAGTCAAGGAATCGGCTACCCGCGGACCGTCGATACGAGAAAATCCTCGGGAGATAATTACGTTATAGACACGCTCGCTACTGCGGGGGATTATTACTATTATTTCTTACTCCTTATTTCAAATGATTGCTCTTTTCTGTTGCCTTTATTATTATTGTTGTTGTTGCTGCCGTCATCGTGATCGCCGTAGTTATTATTATTGTACCACCGACTGACGCGGCGAAGCTTAATTTATAGCGTTAAGCGTGAAAAGTGGAAGGAGATGAAAGGGTGAAAAAAAGTTCGCGCGGGAGGTGTCATGCATTGGCCTGAATTTTTACGAGCAAAGGAACTGATAGATAATTGATATTAATTTTACGTCGCATATTACTACGAAATTTCATTATTGGCTTCACGAGAGCCTCTATGTTATTAAAGGATTTTAGTGCTGTCGTTTGTATGCCATTTGATCGCGCAGCTTCAAATTTCAAAAATAGGCAAAAGCTTACAAGAGAAGCCGATGCTTTTAGCAAATATTTTTAGTATTGAAAGGGTTACATCTCTACTGCATTGGAGGCCGTGTTATATAATGCTTAATAAAAAGTCGACTTTTAACTCACGCTCGGCAAATAATTTCAACATTGACGGGCGTAAAATTATTATTAGAGCGAACAAAAACAATACGATAGAATAACAATTAGTTATGAAAACAATTATTAAATGAATTTTTAAAGCTGTGTAAAAGCGATCCATCGATGTTATTGCCTTCCCGAAAGACCTATTTTTAAAGATGAGAATACGGCGTAAATAACGAACGAGAATAGAAGAAAGACCAAGATGGGGAAAGGTACGGCCTTGAAAACTCGGCTCGCGCGCTAAGAGCGAGTGACTCGAGAATTATAGATATTTTTATTGCAAAGACAGGAGCACGCGCCTCCGCATGATGGATTACATATTACCGTTATGTCATCTTGTTACAATCAAATTAACATTTTCTCCAGGTAATGTGAAGAATTTACTGCACTCGATTCGCCATCTCGCAATCTACCTCCACCTCCCCCTCGCCATCGTCCAACCCACACCGGCTCTCGCAATCCATTTCGGCCAATTCAAGCGACTCGCCGATGTTCGAGATCTGTATGGTATATGACACCGGTTCGAAAACCTGAGTCCCGAGACCGTAATAAATAACAGCGCTGCCGCTGGCAATTATTACAACCCGATGACAACGATATCTGTAGAGCCTAGTATTTAATTGTTGACTTTGCTTTGATTTCGACGTTAATGCACGCATATTACTTTGAGCCATTCATCATTCTATAGCTAAAGAAGCGAGTAAAGAGACAGAGGGAGGGAGAGAGAGAGAACTGAATTCGATCATTAGGCGTTCTTCCGCAGGCGTAATTTATTTACATAATTGTACCAAGAACTTGTGATTGAAATATCCATTAGCAATCAATCGTTGAAAATTTAGAATAGCGAATGTCAAGCTAGTGTATTTGCATTTGTCGTGGCTCCAATAACGGAAATTACAGACGCACAACTTTCTTTGACGCGTGTTTGACTCCTATTTTGAAGATCGAACTACAAAATAAACACGTTAAAAGTGAGGATCATTTTATTATAATGATGAACAGCACGAGCGCTCGTAATAAAACAGCAGTTGTTGCAATTTTATGAAAAGCTATTAAATATTTTATTTTATTTATTATTGGGTGTGGTGGTGGTGTGTGTGGGGCGGTGTGCATTATATATATATATATATATAGAGAGAGAGAGAGAGAGAGAGAGAGAGAGAGATACCTCTCCAGACAGCAACTGTTTAACGCAAGTGTAGATACTGGGCACCCGCGATTGAATTACAGCTTTATTTTGACCGAAATTGGCTCGATCATCTCGTTCGAGCCGCTCGCTATCGCGGATTGAAAATATAATCGAAAGTCAAAAGTGAATCCGTTGACTCGAAAGCCGGAAATCTCGGATTCGCAGAGAAATAAAAAGCCGAAATGGTCAATGCATCCAACGCGGGAGCGACAAAACCAAATGCAAAACATCGGTTGAGCGAGGAGTTTACGACGGGTTGCGGACGAGAGGCTGGCGCGCGTCACCCGGAGACCTGCGACCCGAGCAATAAATATGAAATCCGAAGGATTTTCGTTGCTGTCAATAAAGTCGGAGCTTAGATTTGTTGTAGGTTGTAACCGTGTGACGAGTACGGCGGACCCCGAATACTTTACGATCATTCTCTCTCTCTCTCTCTGTCTCTCTACCTCTCTCTCTCTCTCTCTCTCTCTGTCTCTACCTGTCTACCTCTTACACGCCATTATTCGCGCTGCGGCATTTCTACTGACAGCCCCTTTCTTCGGACCTACAGTCTCTACCTCCGACCCTCGCTCCCTCGCATGTCATTTTCCCTTTTAAACATCTTAATAGTCATTACGAAAGCTCATCAGTTAGGCTGTACGGTCAGGCCCGTGCGCCCAGCATTCTTGACTTATACTTTCATTAAACTCGTCGCAAAATAAAATTTATGAAGTGCTAGCTTCGCATTACGGCTACACTCAGCTTGATTTAGAGCAGTTACAAGTGAGCGCAATTAGTTTAACCGATAAACCCATTTTTTCGAAACGAAACGTCCGCCGAGATTTCGCTCGACAACAATCCTACTTGCTAGTCCTTCGTTAAGATAATCTATCGAATCGGAAAAGGCCAAGATAACAAGAGTCCGCTTAATAAATGCCCGGGGCATCGACTTTTAACGTGCCCTATGGTCGCGGGAAGCGCGGCTCTCTCGGAAGATAAAGCCGAGCCAAGCGAAAGAATGTCTCTGGGCGTTCGAATTCTGGTAATGTTCGATGAATAACCGAGAGCATTAATTTGGCCGCGGAACGATTGGTATACGACAAATACCTCAACGAGAAGGGCGTGGGGGATGTTGGCACGAATCGACTGATAAACAAAAAACAAATCACACCAAGAACGGAAACGTAGCCCGCTAAAATCAAGGCATAAATCAACGGGGAGGAGGGCAGCTTTCGCGGACAGGAATTACAAACGATCAATTTGGAGAATGCGAATCGCACATTTTCCGAGGGCCGTCTCGGGACGGGCGCGAGATGCTACTCGCGAATGTGCGCGGCCGCGCGTTATTAGACCGGCATTGAACGAAGGCAGAGGACAAAAGCATATCCCGAATGATAAATGCCATGGCAATTACGTATTGACAGTCGAGACGCTATAACGGCTCTAACGCCCGCTCTCGCTCGGCCCTGAATTCATGCTCTCGCGACTCTTGCTACATTTCCGGCGCTTTTCGAAATTCGCTTTTGAAAGGACGCAGTTTTTCATATTCCTTTTTGTTTGTGTCGGTTATTTTTTGTTTGTGCATCGGTTGGCTTGTTTTCATTATTTTTTTTTCTCCCGTCCATTTTGCGCCTTTTTGTGGACGCTCGGCGCAGCCCCAAAAGCATGAGCTATTGCACGGGACAGTGAATGTGCTGTTTTCCGTACGCGGGCATTCTTCTTAATTTTATGAGCGATAGCTCTATTTTACAATAACGGTGGAATGCATTGTCGGCGTGGTCTCGCTCACTTTACCATTCGAATCCGAAATGTTTTATCGTTGAAATTGGCCCCGCGCTTGATTATTTTAATGTACGAGTCGGAATGGGTAATACACTACGAAAAGGAACGGCATTTCGTATGAGCATTAATTCGCAAATTTGAACGCAAATTCATCATTCAGCAGGCAATATTATCGATATAAAATAATAGCCTTTCAATTTTTATTAGCGCGTAGAGTAATGTTTCGTCGAGTCCACTAAAATCAGCCAGAAGCACCAACGCTCGGTCAATAAGTGCAAGTGCTCGTATCAGAAGCAGCGAGGCTTTATTTTTAGTCAAAAAGCCAAAGCTCTCGAAAATGCCCGACATTCTGAGGGATGAGCGAGAGAAAGCATGTGCGTGCGCAGTCTATCCGAGTGAAAGTAGCGCCGAACAATCAAGAGAAAGCACAAGAGTAGATGAGTAGAAGGTCAGAGGCCCGAGGAGTTTCATAAGAATCGAGCAAAGAGGAATGGGGCCTTGGTCGGCAGTGCGTGTGCGTGTGCGTATGCGAGAGAGAGAGAGAGAGAGAGAGAGAGAGAGAAAGATATGACAACGACGACGACGACGACGATGATGATGATGACGTCGACAACAACAACGACGACGACGACGACGACGACGACGACGACGACGACGACTACGACACGACGACGACGACAACGACAACGGGGACGACGACAACGGCGACGACGACAACGGGGACGACGACGACTACGACCACGATTACGGAGTAGGATGACTACGGAGGACGAGTAGGATATGAGAAAGAGGGTTCGGTCTTCCGGCCAACTGATGGATCTAATCAACATTCCTCCCTAATCGTTTCGTCTTTTCTCTGTGTCTGTACTGTAGCACCGCTAGTCTCGCCTTCTTCTCCTCTCGCGTACTACCTTTTTGACCCTTTTTTTTCATACACGCACTTTCCATCTTAATTTCTCCCTGCGGCTTTTGCTTGCGTTCTAAACTTCTTGTCGAATATTTGCCACAGCTAGTGGCAAGAGGCAAAAATATTAAGGCCGGGGGGAGAAAGAGACGACTGCATTCGCTTCAATTTAGCCGTCTAATAAATTATACCCTCGAATGATGCGAGCATGTCGAATCTTCTATTTTTTTTATTACTTTTTTTTTGTTTTTTGTTTTTTTTTCATGAATTGAGAAGTCTGGTACGCAATTCATTTGCGTGCGAATAAAGCGATGAGAGGTTGTACATGAAAAATTAGTCATGGCTCTACAATCATGAGAAATTCAAGGCAAATAGAGGACAGATTTTATACTTTCCAAAGCCGGATAAGCGGATCGTTCTCATGAATTTTCATCGGCTACCGCTTCTAATCAGTAGAGTGAAACCATTTCGATTACAGACAACCTATTTGTACTCTGACAGTACAAACGGTAAACAAAGTTCGTTGTGCCGGGTATTGATGTAAAAATCGTGTGTTATTACCGTGACACGTATGTGCACATACCCATTCAGAATTGGATGATAGGAAGCAACGAGTAAGGGGAAGGAGAGGTAGGTCTCGTAGGGCGTCGGGGGCTTTCACAGGTGATGCGATAGCTCACATATCGAAGGCGCGCGCATGAAAGAAAAAGAAAGAACTTATCGCCGCCACCCGCATTAATGCGCCTTGTTCGCTTAGCTCGCTTAACTCGCTATCACCTGTGCGCAGCGGCGTCCAAACGATCTGGCGCACGCGCATAAATATAGCAATGCATTAACTCTGTTTTGCTCGCTAACCCACGAGCTCAAGCCCATTGAGATCCAAAGCAGTGCTTCGCCGTTATTAGTGCTCGCATTATTCGCCAGGAAAAGTGATAGGTAGAGAGATATTGTCAGAGAAAGGCACAGTCTAGAGTTGCTAATTGTTTATAAATCTAAATACTTTGCATGGGAACAAATTTAAAAAATCAACCTCGATGAAGTACTTTTAAATGATTTTTATTAGAGTATGAATGAGCATTTAACCAATTTTTAAAACCCACAAATACCTCTCTCTTTCCTTTTTGATTCCCGAGCAATATTACCAATTAATAAATGATATACATATATATATATATATATATATATATATATATATAAAGTTTCAAAGCTAATTACAAATCGTGCCTTTCTACCGAATTCTATGTCTACATTATCGAAAGAATAAGCGATGAATGGGTGAAGAAGAACGGAGGGAGGCCGAGAAGAATGAGCTCACGAAAATCTAGTCGTGATATCGCGAACGGCTCCTCTCAAACCGTATAAAATAACGCGTGGGGGAGAATTTTTACGGAGACCGCCACGATAAGATGCACCCGAGAACTCATATCTGACTGTCACGGTGGCGCCCCATTCTCCGGCTAATTGCTTTCCCGTGTTGGCTCACCTCCCCTCTCCCGCGGGATAAGGCGACCCTCCGCCAACGAATATCCCTCTCCATTTCCATCTCTATGTGCATGTGTGTGCGCGTACGCGCTTGTCCCTCTCGGACACCGTCGCGTCCATTAAGCCAATACGAGGGAGAGGCGTCATCGCGTATCCGATGACACGTCCGCGAATGTGTCTCGTTCTTTTTTCAGACTACGCTCTGCCCCGAGTGTCGAGAGCTGCTAGTCACACCGGATGGGCCGAATTTTCCCGTCAGGGAAATCGCGAACGCTCCTTGATATGCACATTCTCTGAATATAAATCATATTTGGATTGCTAAGCAGAGGGAAAATAGTCGTTTTTTCAGGTAGTCTCATTATCTGGACTTTGGAAAATGATGTTTCGTAGCGCAACGAATTTATGAATCGAATGACAGAGGAAATAAAATATATTGAATTTTATGATGAGAGGAGAAAAAAAGAACTTGTATCCAACATTGGAACGAACCATCTTTCGGTATATGACTTAGGGCAACATATCAATAAGCGATTTAGTAAGTCTTTTATGTCCCGTACGTGTGTAGTACAGCTTTTAGAGACGTACATATTTGTATAGTAGCGCGTACACGGAGTGTTAGACGATTATACAGAAGCAGAGAGAGAGAGAGAGAGAGAGAGAGAGAGAGAGAGAGAGAGAGAGAGAGAGAGAGAGAGAGAGGATAGGCAATAGGCTCGAGTTTGGATTCATTAGCGGACAGTGACGCCCCAGTGCCGTGTGGTTTCATTAGCGAAAAAATAATCGAGGCCTTCGTGGAAGGTTCGGTCGTTATATGCACGAGAGAAGGAGAAAGAGCGAGAAAGAGAGAAGCTCGGAACTCGCCCAACGTTCGTTCGATGCACGCGCTATACAACACATTGGCCAAAGGGAGAATAAAAATAAGGATAGAAACGCCAGTCGTTAAAACAACAGTAACTGAAAGAGAGCAAGAGAGAGCGTGCGCGCGTGTGTGTGTCATTGGTGGGATAGAGGGGGGAGGGGGGCAGCTGCCTAGTTAAGGCTATGACGTTGACGGAATCGTTAGTAGACGCGTCACAACGAACTTTATATAACCCTCTCGCATAGATTCCATTCCACGAATAGATCGAATTTAGGTAGATGATTCTTTTTGCATGATTGTAGGATTCGGCGGAGGTCTTAACTCTGCCTAAATTACTTTTTCCGCTTCGTATTTAGGTCGCCTATATTTAAAAATAGTTTTTACACTAGATCTTCATCTACGGTGTATGAAAATTTTTATATTTGTTGAAGCAATAAAAACAAAGACACGAGAAAACTGGCTAGAATATCATTGGAGTTGCGAATGTCAAGAATAAAACGAGATCAGCAGCGGCTGATCTTAGCCCCACAAAAACAAACAATTTCATCGACAGAATAGCAAACAATTTGGTAGGCGAGCCCACCCACTTCAAATTGCATTTCAAAATACACGAGATACTCGCTTAATCTTTGGCAAGGCGAGGTGCATCTTGCATAAGCCAGGGAAGCGCTAGGGAAAACCGACTGAAAGTCCCGCGAAAAGCAATAAAAATATCCTGACAAGTTCCGCGTGTAAATATTCAGCGGTGAGCCATCTTCTTTAAGAAAAAGAAGTTTTGTGGCGGCGAGGCAGGCGCACGTCGCGGGATTTGATGGAGGATCACCTTGGTGAATCCTCAGGGGATCCCTCTCGCGAAATATTTGCGCGCATCGCTAGCTTTTTTTCTCTCCGCGGGGGTGCGCTCGAGCATTCATATTTAATGGACGAAAGCCGCGGCTCCGATGCAAATTGTTATGAAAGCTTAGTCGTGTGCCCCCATCGGCGCGATATGGGAATATGCACGGGCAAGTCCCGCGTGTGATAAAAAATATACCACTTTTCGTCTCTATGCATACGGAACTCGGGGAAATTCGCGTGACAGTCGACGCGACCCCCGCTCGTTTCATCCCTTATTTTTACGTCGTTCCATCCCCGTACACTGGGGGAGACGGGAAGGCCGGGTGAGAGCGATAAACAATTTTTGGAAAGTGCTACTATTACTGTTGCTGCTGCCGCTGTTGCTTCTGCTTTCCTCTCTCAGTATGCAGAGTTAAGATATACAAGAGTTCTCGAGAAGAGTACGACGTGTGTGATGATAGTAGGTGGATAGTATTTACTTAGACTATACTTCTAAAGCATTTATTTAGATTATAAAATTTCTAGAGTTTTGTTTACGTCCGAGTAAATTTATTCATATGTATAAATAGTATGTGCATTCCACATACGACTTAAGTTGACAAAAAAGCATATCTGTATAGAGTGTGCGCTCCAAGTAATTGAAAAATATATCGGTACTTGCCATAATATTTCGAATGACGAGGATCGGATATCTTGAACGTTGAGCACACGTTACTATATATAATTGCAAAATATTAAAAATGTTATAATTTCGCACATGCTATCAGTGCTAAAAATCTGACTGTATATTCATCATTGTAATAAATAGGAAAAAAGAAATAGACTCTAATTTAAAATACCCGTGATTATCTATTTGCATATAAATTAAAGGACGTCGATTGGCACAATCTTGGAATAAAAGAAAGTAGAATGTTAAACGACGCAAATAGTCAGTCCGTTGAAATTATGTTGTCAACGTCGGAGGTAATTCTCCAAAATAAACAAGTCCACCAGATTTCTCCGAGTATCAAATGAAAGGGGAAAAAATGCTTCCTTCCCAGCAAAGAATAAACAAAGAGTTAATCTCGTAGAAGCCGGGCGAGAAAGCAAAAACTCGCGACTGCCCTCTCTATCCTCCTGCCCCTCCCCCGTCCCGTTGATTCAACTCACGAGTTAATTGTCTAGACAATTCCTCTGCGAGCCGATTGAGCTGCGCTCTGACGTCAGAGACAGAGTCGATGATTCGACTACCACCATACTCCCTCCCTCTCTCTCTCCCCCGCCGTGCCCACGCGCACGCACGCACGTGCACACAGGCACTCATTCTAGCTTGGGGCGGTGAGGTTTTCCAATGCGCGATCGTCTGTTATTAGGAACGCGAAGAGGAAAAATATCGCGAATACGTTATAATTAGCGAGTACGCCGTGTCTCGAGATATCGACTGACATTCGCGCGCATGGAACCAATTTTCCGCTCGCTCTCCCTCACCCCATGGTATGTCTTATCATCGGAGAACTCGTAATGAGGTATGGAAATGGACTGGGCATCGCACGCTAATAATAACGTGTATGATTGAGTGTTTCGCGCGCGGTCCGAGCGAAACGAACGCTCGATTCTCCCTCGCTCACTCTCTCTCTCTCTCTCTCTCTCGCTCTCGCTCTCTCTCTCGCTCTCGCTCTCTCTCTCACTCTCTTTGGCTTTCTTTCTGTCCATCTATCTGTCTCGTGCTTTCTAAGAACATCTGTACAGAAATTATATGTATCCACCATTTTTTTTCCTTTATCGTTCAATTTTTTTCCTCTATTATCGCGTTCGTGCGCAATGCATGTACAATCTGTAACTTTGTTCCTTCGTCTCGACACTGATTTTCCATATTGGCAAATGATTCGTCTTAAGGCTTTTCTCTTATTACTTTTATCATCAACACTTCGAATAACATATAGTGATATTCTTCATATGTAATGATATTATTATAAATTGCTTTCATACAATTACATATTTTCATATAATGTAATCGTCAATGACACATCAGTGGAAAAATAAACGATAGAGCGCTCGTAACGTCGTTCAATTTATTCAATTCGATTAATTTTGATCGACTATATAGGCTTTGTGCGACTGATTATTTATTATTTATTCCCATAAATATGAAAATATATGAATGTTTGTTGAAATGTTATTCTTGTACAGATATTATATTAAGAGCAATGAAGAAAATTGCCATTCGGTGACCACCTCCTTATCTTTTAAACAAAGATTGTTTTTCTTAATTACAACGAGAGTATCGTTATATTTCCATTGATAACGAAAGACTCATGGAATTGAAAATTCTTTAATATCGGCCAAACACATGGTGCATCGTTGCCAAGCCCATAATTCTTTCATAATTTTCCTCAAGAATACACGATAATTTCTTGAAAGTATACAAATGCCCCTCCTCATCAGCAACAACACCATTATCATTACATTGCGCGAGGACTTCTCATTTTTCTTTCGCCATCCACTTTTCGCACGTGCACCATCGATATTTACTCTCTCTCTCTCTCTCTCTCTCTCTCTCTCTATCTATCTATCTATCTATCTATCTATATCTATCTATCTATCTATCTCTATCTCTATCTCTATCTCTATCTCTATCACTATCTTTTGCCTCATCCGCTCTCATTTGCGCACAAGTTACCTCGTCGCTACCTTTCGAATGAATGGTCACGTATTATTACCGGCTTAAGCGAACACGCGCTTGGTGCCGACAACAACTATTTTCGTTATTTGCCATGTGGAACCGCGTCCGCGGCGATGATTAACGATGACGCTCGTGTGCTTGCTACGCAGATGAAGTTCAAAACACAGAATCATCGCCACCGAGCGCGAAACACAAGAACCCTCAATTTAACTGCTCCACGCACACTTTGCGCCTCGGCCAAGAAATAATAGCAACAACAACAACAACACTACCATCAACAACAACAACAACTAATACAACAATAATAATAAAACGGGACAACAAAAGCGGTGGCGATAAACAATGGGGAGCGAAACGACTAGGCACAGCTCGCGAGAGCTCGAAAAATCAATAGTGCAAAAGCGCGCTTCTTGGCAGAAATGCAAGGATGCGCGGGGAGAGAGAAAGGCACCGCCGAGGGGGAATAACAGCGGCGGCAGCGGCAACGAAGAAAAAAAGAAAAAAGTGCCTCGGAATAGGAAGCGGCGGTAGTTTGCTCGCTTGCCTCCTGTCCACGCGCGTCTGTCATTCTAAACACGCAATGCAACGGGTCTCTTGACTCGCATGCCGTGCGCTAATATTATCTCCGGTTGGCGGCCACTGCATCATCGGGGCCTTGGGTTTCGACGCTTCCAGCTCGTGGGGCGCATCGACCGTCGAATCACTCTGGATTCCCGCTGGACGGATCGCCCGGCAAACTCATTTCCGCGAGATAAGATTAACGGGCCCCCCGGACGCCCCGACGGTTATTAAAGATAATCGAGGAGCCATCGGTCGCGGGCGTGCGATGCGGCCCTCGTAAAACGCGCGTATTTCTTAACAGCTGAGGTGGGCAAGTGGATGGGGATGGCTTCTATGCGCGCGGTGCGCCTCTTCTTATAAGCTTCTTATTCTGTTGCGCTGTACGTACGACGGGGTTGCGGCGTGTAAGGCTTTCACGGCTAGGAACCGAACGACGCCACGGACGGAATCATTGTCACGGGGCCATTACAGGTTTATGGTTACGGTTGCGTCTGTGGGGATGGGGGGGCGGCAGTGAGGCTTAATTAAAGGTAAGCACGAGCGGGGCCGACGATCGACTCACGACCATTTCACTCGGTCCTTGAAGATAAGAGTTCGGTTACGCCGTGATTATTCCATTTTGCGGAAAAATGTGCCGAGCTCGCGAGATTTAAGTGCTCCGCGCGTGCGGCTATCACTTGCTCCGTCCCAGCTCCGTCTGGACCCTCTATGTACGTAAAGTCATTTTTATCAAGTCTTAAAATTCTGCCAAGTAGAAATGGCTGCTAATGCTAATGCGTCTCGAGTAAATTTTATATCCCAATTAAAGCAAAATTCATCAGATAGCCCGTGGCGTTTTCATCATTAACTCGAGCGAATTTTTTATTTTATCAACACAATTTTGGGCTATTTAGTCGTATTTTTTCCCCGTCCCTCGCTCCCACACTAACTCGCCTTATTGGATTAAACGGGCTATTCTCATTGTTTTAATTAGCGATCCGTTAATCGGATTTTCCTACGAGAGTAGGAAATAAAAAACTCTAAACTCTTCATCCAAGTATTGCGCGGATAATTACAGCCGATCTGCCGTTTCGCCGTTGCTTACAGACATCGGCGCCGCTTATAGCCAACTCGATATCCAATGTGACTCATCCTCCGTAAAATCGGGTCTCTTGAAATAAATATGCCTACACGCCATTTCTGAGAATTATTTTTACCGCGACTCTATCTCTATCGCAAATGCGGCAATATTATAACGACGCCGGTAAAGCATCGACTTGGTCGGAACGGGATTATTGTGCTGCCGTCGCTTGCGCAAGCGTCCCACAACCGACGACGATCGGCGGGAGACGCGTTTAGGAGAGAAAGGTCCCGATTCACGAGTACCCTAAAAACTAAATGACCAGTGACGATTACCGAATGGCGCGCGAGTAATATAAGGCAACGGCGGCCGTAAATTCGGTGGGCCAGGTATTCGAGGCGTTTTCGCAGGCTAGATGCCGAGGGAACGAAGGACCTTTATGGGCGCATTTCGCGACGGGGGCATCGAGGTTTTAACAAGCTCCACTCGCGCTCTCGCCCTTTATCCAACGACTTCATCCACACTTTCATCCCAAAACGAGCCAAGAGGATTCCGTGTCCTCGTCTCTCCGGCTCACGATGCACTCGTTTTATAAGAGGTCATTGACATTTTTACTTATCAAGCTAGTCTTCTATTGTCACAATTTTTTCAATTTCAAGATGCTAGATTAACGATATCCAGTGACAAATGTCAATAGAAATATACGGTCTTTGGTGGGCAGGTAGGGTCGGAAATAGGATGGCATCGAGGGAGCGCAATATTTACATTACGAAAGTTTCGTGTACTCCTCCGTTCGGTTAGTGTTCTCTCTCTCTCTCTCTCTCTATCTATCTATCTATCTATCTATCTGTCTATCTATCGTTTTATCTCTCTCTCTCTCTCTCTCTCTCTCTATATATATATATATATATATATATATATATATATCTTATCATCGAGTTGCCCATCAACGTACATGGACTTTGTGTCGATAGGGCTAGCGGCACGGTAATTTATCGTAAGTTGCTCGGTTATCGGAGCATTTGGTCGGGCATTCGGTCGTCATATATTGTTCGCGGGTGAGCAAGTTTGGAAGCAGTAATACTAGGAAGATAAACGATGCGGCTACGCTACGACCGTCGGCTATTCGATTAGGCAAACAAATGCCGCATCGGCCATAAGACGATCTTGCATGCACATGTTCGTTCGACGTACTGCGATTCCGCGTGGACGATCTCGAATGCCTTTGTCCGCCTGCGACTCCCAACTTCCGCTAGACGCTACTCATCGGCGCAGCCCGTCTGCGGCACCTAAGCGCGCCAATCCGTATAACCCAGTAACCGGCGGATAAGTGCGGCGCGCGGCGCGTACACAAAACTAGAACGCGAGGGGGAGCGAGAGGAAACATATTGGGGGGACGCGCAGTCAGGCGCTCGGGCGGATGTGCCGAGTGATGGCGCTTCCGGTTATTGAGCACTGCGTCTGAGGAGCGAGCCCCCGCGACCGTCGGTCCGTCGAAAACGGCACCTGGGACGGGGGGTATTGGTGACATCCCCACCATACAACTTATCAATCGACCACCGAGCGACTTTTCAAAAATGCTCCAGATGCGACTGGGATGCTCGCGGCTCTAGGCGCTACGCTCTCGAATCCTATAAGAATATTATTTGCTGTAACCATCGTCGTGTTCTGAATGATGAGTCGCGAGCTACACTTTTCCTTCTAACATGCAAGAATGATTGAACAACCTGCGGAACTACCAAATTACCCCGTCCCCTTGCTCCACGTCGCATTAATATCTAAGATCCTACTATGATCAGAATCATTGCGATTTGCTGGTGAACCAAAGACCACGTACCCACACATCGATATTTGGTAATGTTAAGGGACGCGACGAAAGAATCGCTTATCACAGAAACACCGATGGGCTCTCGCTCTCGTCGGATGAAAAAGCAACTTCGACCTCGACTTCTCAGCGTCATTATTTTTCATATTAATAGACGTCGGGGATAAAAATGTCGATATATCGATTGAGGGAGTATAGCCAATGCCCTCGAGAGAAGCTCGCCCTCTAAAAATAACTTATTAAATATAGAAATTACAATTATAAATCACCGATTGCAATATTTAGCTAATTAACCCGAGGTAGCCTTCATTTCCCTCGATGTATCTAAATTACGATCTGGAGCTCGTAATAGCATCCGATCTATCAACAAATCCTTGGCGATCTATGAAAAATGACTGGGTACTCTTCTAACGCAGAACGACTCGCGAATGCTCGCGCACGCCCGATGGCAAGGGGAAAGAACTCGCCGCGGCGCGTGTGAAAATCTAATTAAAAGCTTAATGACTGACACGCCACGAACATCAATTAGACCAATGGCCATCCGTACCTTCCACCTACGCCGGAATATACATTTTTAGAAACTACATTTGTAGAAATAACCAGGCATAAATCCCTATGCCTATGTACGGGGCTTCCGACGTGTAGTCTAATTATTGCGTCCCTACAAGAAAGGTGGTAGTGGCTCCCGTAAGTAAGGAAAATGCTCGAGTGACAATAATTTAACGATTCTCACTGTATAATATGCACATGGTTCATACTTTTTGTAGAAAAATTACTCCACATTAGTCCATTGCGTCTTCGTATCGTGCACTTCGTATCGTGTATTTTACGAGGGGAAGCCTTTTTTTATTAGCAATAAGTAGGCCTGCAGTGCAATGTCGTGATATATGTAATTAGAGCATGATTAAAATATTCTTTATCAATTATATTTCTAAAAATCCTCCATCGGATTCAAATCGACACGATCCACCCACTCTCCCACATGCACAATATTGTATTTTAATTATAGTTAGTATTTATAAGTTTGGATAGTAGGCGCTCGCAGACTCAACTAGCGTATCATTCATATTTGACCGCTTCGATGGTCCCCTCGTCCTGGTCACGATCCTCGGAGTCAAGCTCGTCGAGCGAAGTTAGGTTAGAAACTCCGTTTTTCAATTTTAATTATTTCGCGACGCGCAGCATGCGCCGTTCTCAATGACTCCCCTTATTGGCCATTGCTCCACACGACGTGTGCGATGGGGCGTTCAGTAGTTTTAGAAATGACTGTCCACTCGGTGGTACGTTACATACGAATGAAATTTATATAGAGCTTCGCGAAAAATATCATGCAGGCTGATCCACAAGAGCAGTGATTGTTGGGTAACTGCGCTGCCCTGGCAGGTCGCGCAAACATTATCATCGATCTCCTTAGCGAGAAAAAATGGAAGTCGAACGTCTCACTGGCAGCGCCAAAAATGCCACTTGACGATGCTAACATTGTTGCCGTTAATTTCATTAGGGATAAGCTACTCTCGATCACACTGAACAACCGCGATCGTGTGCCAGCGATTAAATAAGGTTTATTCGCGGCTCGCGTGTTCCCGGGACCTTCAATGCATTCACAATGCAGAGAAGCAGAGCGCCTATTTGTAACGCCATTACTAATTTCAGCTTTTGTGACGATTACCATCGATTTCCTCGAATAATTGGTTTCACAAAGACGTGGCTCGTTATAAGTAAAGGATAATCGATGCCGATAGATGTTGGATACTCGTGTAAATGACAATGTATAGGTGGGCAACGAAATTAAATAAAACCACCGTTGATACGCGAGTCGCAAGACAAAATACAAAAAATACTAAGTAGCCGAAAGGATCCGTTAAATTTCCGATTGATAGATCGTAATGTCGTGATATATTGTATGATAGATCGAGGAGCCGTAGTGCCTCTTATGCAAAGCGAGTTTCTTTATAAGAATTCGTCTCACGTCGATTTGGCCGATGTCGTTCAATTTTAAATCGCATCAGAAGACGATGCTCGCGTGAGTTACGCAAGAGTATGTAATTCATAGACGACACTGGCGGTCGAGTGAAACCGTGTCGAGCCGTCGGCCACATCCTAAGGCTCTCAGCCACTAGCTCTCGTTAAAGAGAATGAATGGATAAATGATGGACGCACGCTTTGCAATGTCAAGAAAGAAAGAAAGAGAGAGAGAGAGAGAGAGAGAGAGAGAGGAGAAATCGCGATCGGTACTCCACGACACTGCTTTCCAAACAATCGTCTGACAAATTTTGCAATTTATTAACGTGAGACGGGCATTGTACAAATTACATATAACGAACCTGAATCACACAAAGACTCCAACTGCATCTGCGGCTTATTTCGCCGCCTTTTAACTTATAAATTCGCACGTATACAGCAGTCTCCGCTTACTAATACAATTAAAACTCGAGGAAAAAGCGTGAGCTTTTCTGAGCGCCCAGCCGATGGTCCCCTGCACATTCGTATTATTTCACGCTGCCGTCCATCGTCACAATTAGCCAGATAGTCCGTGTGTCGGTGTGCACCGAGCCGTTCAATCTCCAAAGTATTCGTAAAGAGCGGAGCCGCTAACCCGTCGTACTTATCAGCCCTATTCGATCGGCGCTCTCGTTATCGGTCGGCATTCGTCGAGTACACGCTTATCGAGCTGTCGGAGGAGTGGAGGTTCCGATGTCTCCGAAACTCGACGAGGGCTGACCTGCTTCCTTGTCTTGGGCCGTGAGCGTGACACGCGGCATTGGACATACGGTAAACGCCCGAGCACGTCCACAATCATTACCGGTCGCTTCTCTCCGCCACCCTTTTTTCTTTTGCAGCGTTGTTTGCGTTTCTACCAAACCGTAACAGTTCGCTTCCGGCCGCTTTTCCACCCAGTAATTCGAAAATGCATTTTTAACGCCAGCAGTGACAACTGGCGTTTATTTCGGGACAGAGATATTGAGGGCAGGGGGAGGGTAGGCAGACACGCGAGGGAAGCTACGCTGAATACGAAAACACCGTTTTTTCGTCCTGTCGATGTAAGAGGGCCAGGCAGTGTCGAGACGGGGGTAAAGGCAATATGAGAGAGAAAGAGAGAGAGAGAGAGAGAGAGAGAGAGAGTGAGTGAGTGAAAGCGCGAGTGAGAGTGAGAGAGAGAGAGAGCGAGTCAAGTGATTCGGCAGGTTTACGCGATATGATGGTCAGTAATGAACACCTAATGTAATCGATATAAACGCCCGCGGCGAGAGTTAATGAAAACGTTACTCAGGTTGGAAACTCTTGTAGGCTTACTCTCATTTCATTATGCCAAGCACAATGCAATACTTATGCGATGGCAGCTTTCCTGCCATCGATTAGCATTAAATTTACCTTTAATAGTTTATCAGCGAGAGCTGTTGTGAGCACCGCCCGCCCACCCACCCGGGTTGCCATCCAGCACTTTAATTTACAAACTCGTACTTGGCCGAAAAAGGGTATATTTTTCCGTTTGTAGATGATAAATGGCGAATGGTAATAGCGATTGATTTCACATGCAGTTAACATAAAACCATTTATTACTTTTCAAGTGCCAACAATATAGATACCGAGCCAATAGAAAACACTCAAGATAGCCTCGGTCTTTCGGACTCGCGACTCCCACGCAAAACAAAGAGAGACACCGAACACAAGCCCATTCGGTTTCCCGCGTACTTATGTCCATGTCTATACACGCGAACAGACGCGCGCGAACGTTGGCTTGCCATTTGCATAGTCTAATGAATATGTTAAATCAATTTCAGAAAACGCCTCGGAAGACGTACATGAGAGAGGAATCCGTAGAGCGAGAGGGACGGGGGAGGGAGAGAGAATGAACGGGCGCGTGTGTCTGTGAGGAAAGTAATGCGGGCCATTTTAAGCGGGAGCCTGTTATTATTGTAATTGCCGCGCGTGTAAAACCGCTTGTGGAAAACGAGCCTAATACGACGTGTGTGCACGCGGACAAGCGCACGCACGCCGCACGCAACGCGCACGCGGAAGTGCCGAGACTTTCGCTCGCTAGTGCTTTTTTCCGCCTATGTATAGGAACTTGGAAGCTGTTCCCTGCGCCGAAAGAACCACGTAATAAACCGGAATAGGGAGGCCTTTCTAATTTGCGCAGCTACGGGGTACTTTTTGCAGTGTCTCGAATTTTATGCATACCACAATCGATTATCTTTCATTTTCCTTTTGCGCGCCAGGAGGTGTCCGCTTAGCCGCGTTTACGAGACCACTTCATGCCTATAGGATCCGAAGCCCAACTACGATTGCATTATAATTGAATTTGACGGAGTGAGGACGGTAATCGTGAGGAGAGGGCGGTGAGTTTTCACGCTTGCCGTAACAGCAACTTCCAAGGATTGAAAACACCTCTTCCACTTCGTTATCTCTCATGCTTGAACGGTTCCGGTGGATAAATTGAAATACGATGTACCATATTCCTCGCTCCGCGTCTTAATTACTCGCGCCAAAATTTTCAATCTTTGCTAAATAATCTAGACTAGTAAACATCGATGTAAAATCGCAATTAACTGAAACGCAAGCGTTGCTAACGTCACACAGATTTAACAAGTACTATGCGCATAAATGCTCAGCTCACGAATGATTAAGCAAAAAATGAAGAAGCTTAAGTAATTTAGTTTAATATGGGCAAAAACGTAGGGAAGGCCGCAATTAGCATACGAGCCGGTATCTTAAATGCTACCTCCGTAAAGCTAATCAGCGGCATTAAATATCAGCATTGGCGACTTTTCCAAGCGTCTATAAAGCACATTATGCAAGACGGGAGTCTCTCTTGTACGGAAAAGGCGCAGAGTGATTGCGAGTGCGCGTTGACCACGAGACGGCCAATACAAGTCTCGCGTGCTTTTGCGTATGCAAGCCCGGCTTGTTTGTTTTAATAAGGGTAACGTCGAATCGCGAGGTGATTTCAGGCCCTTTTTCAAGCAGCCCAGTCCAAAAAGATCATGAGAGAGAACCGCGATATACGCACGCAACTGAGCCACCGAGGAGCGATTCCATATGTCCGGGGAAGAAATTAAAGAGGTCCTTTTCTCTCTTTATTCTCGTTTTTGACGAGAGCGACCCAACTTTTGCCTCCTTCCTTCTTTGTCTATTTTTCTCCTCGTCGCGCTCGTCCGCACCCAGTCTCTACCGCTCCCCAGTCCTTCCTTTTTGACCTTCCACGACTCCACAGCTGCTTCAAAAAGCTCTCTTCCTTTTTCTAGATACGTGTTCTCTATGTCTCGTTTTTCTCCCTTTCTGCCTCCTTTTACAGGCTAGCCCTGAAAATATTTCAGGGACTAACGGACGACTGCTCATTGCCACTCAATAGATGTATAACTCGGCAGATTATTTTCCTATTACCACATTACTCATCTCTGCGTTATATACGGAAAACACTTTTCCCTTACAGGGATTCGTCGGCAAACTTTTTTAATTACCGTGAATACCATAGACAATATAACAATAATGTAACGTACTATTATTTCATAGGAAAGCTTGCCTAAGTTTTTATTTAAAAAAAATAATAATAATAATAGTCATTATACCAAGTTTAGAAAGAGCATATTAACTGGATATTATAATTAAATTGTTAGCTTATGAATTTATCAATCTCTGCAAAAATTTTAAATCTTATATGAACGTGTGCGTAAATTTTTATAGAGACTACTTCAAATAAAATTAATTTCACAGTAATTCTACAAATTGATGCAATATTCAAAATGATTTGCAATAAATTTGAGCCATTAAAGTCATCTGAATCTTTTCCGAGCAAGAAATCGCGTGATTGATATGGAAATTTAATTAATATTGTTGGCGGCGTTATATAATCATAAAGGAATCCGTGAACGCGCTCGCGAGCGTGTGTATATGTATGATATCGATAACTAGAAATTGCACTCTGTTAAATGCCACTTTGTCGAAATGTAATTTTAAAAATCGAAAACTCCCCAGTATGTGTGTATTTTTTACCACGAGATCAAATGATTTTTTTTTTTTTCGTTTTCTTTTGTTTTGTTTTTTAGCAATTTTCGTTACATATACGTATATTTGTAATGTACCGCGGATATTAAGCATAAGCTTCCTACCGCGTGTAAGTGTGCCACGATTTATTTGTACATTTTTATCTCCCCCGCGGCAGGATGTTTACGTTCCTGTTTGTGTGCATCTTGACTCAAGAAATAACCCTTTCAAGATACCATTAATTGACAGATTAAATAACTTTATGTCCGACCATTAAGCATTTAGTAAAGAGACAAAGTATAGCTTTAACTTTATCACTGCTAACACGAGACTATTCAAGTCGCGCATTATAGTACGGAAAATTTATCTTCGACATAAATTACAACGACTGATCCATTTCGTTCATTTTTTCGCTGAACTCCAATTATTACATTTTAAATTCGCCCTGGCTTCAATTACACGCTCTTCGATTAAATTCGTGGGACAAATACCGAACTACGGGCAACTTTGTATTTGTCCAATAATATATGATTAACATGCAAATTCGATTCAATCTACGATGCTTCCTCCTAAGGAAACGTCGCACAGCTCGACTCCCATAAACCCCCCCTCCCCCGCCGCCATCATTCCTCTAACCATCTAACGCCGTGCCATCACCGCCGTTTCACAGCATTCGTTATCTCTCGCCCGCGCACTCGCAATACAAATATCTCCGTCGTAAACAGGACTGCAACAGCGTGTTATCCGTGTGGGCATACGTAGAAGTATGGTGAGGGAAGGACACCGCAAGGAATCGCTCGATCGAAAAACACCTGATTGCATACGTAATTTCGTTCCATATGGATGGTCTAGCCTGAACCACGCGGATCGAAGAATGTCACCATTATCGTTACGATCGATTTTTTTTTTTTTTTTTTTTTTTTTTATTTCAAGCCGAGCCCCCCAGCGTTGTCAGCAAACTCGAGTGCTGGTCGCTTCGATTTCAACGGAATGATTCACGCTGTGACTGCCGCACTCGTACGTAATAGAGAATTGAGAGACGGAGTAGAAATAATGGCTACGTCGAATGCTAAGACAAGTTTTAAGTTCTCAGAAAGTTTTGGATGCTTCTCGTTCGAATGCACGTACTGTTGTTGTCAGTTAAGTACGGATGAACGAGTACTGTGTAATTCGACTGAGCCGCGAACGTATTTCACTATTCTGTACACGACTGTAACATTTTTTAAAATACCTTGAATGTATAAGGATATATTAGCGAGCACTTGTACGCATGCGTTATAAATCTCGTTGGTATTAGAAACTAGAAGAAAATTTTATTTACACGTTTAAGCTAGGTTGGTATAAAAATACGCTTTTACATAAATACTTTGGCCTTGCTGTATAAAATTTATTTAGTGAAATTGTATGACAAATGCAACGAGGAAGGTAGTCGTAGCTTCTAAGCGTAGCATATGATTAGTATTTAGAGCTTTTAAAATTATAACCTGCAAAATAGAAAAAGCCAATGCATCCGTAATCTGGTAAACGGGCGCGTGCTTATTAAAATCCGAGAAAAAAAGTGTCAGTCTGCGAAATACAGTGGTGGTAGAATGAAAAACTTGGGTTATATATAAAAGAGAAAGAGGGCTCCTCCATCATTCCTTTACGAGTGGCACGTGCACGAAATTCCTCATACACCTGTCTGCCTTGTAAAGCGTTTACAGCACGCTGTAAACTCAAATTGATTTGTCGCATTAGCATGAGAGAGAAAGAGAGGCGAAAAAGAGACGAGAGACGAGAGACGAGAGACGATAGACGAGAGACGAATGAGAGAGAAAGAGAGAGAGAGAGAGAGAGAGAGAGAGAGAGTAGAAGCAGAACAGTACGATTTTGTGTTTTAAATTCCCGCGTTTTTTACCCGCTGTAATCACGCGCCTTGTCGCACTTTGCACCCTGAAAGATTAAGGACCACTATATACTGGTGGTGACCGAAACTTTTATGACGAGTGTCGTAAGGCCCTCACTTTGTATTATAACGCAGTTTCTCTCATTCAAACCGTATATGAATCCTCAGTGGATAAACGTATCACTTTATCTCGTTCAAATCGACAAGAAGATTCGAAACAGCATCGTCATAAATTCCTCGCCCATGCAAATAAAAAGTAAAAATTTAATTCTCTGATCTCTACTAGAAATTGGCTTAGCAGTGACTTTTTCGAATTAGCCTGATATTATGAAATTGAGTAAGGACAGTTTTGCCAAAATATAAAATATAAAAGTTCTCTCGCATACTTTATGCCTTCTGTTGTCAAATAAATTCATATGTTAAGGCTCGGCATTAATTTTATTTCGTATTATAGACGCGGAGCTTTTAAAAAAAACAATATATTATTCGAGAACCATAAGGGCTCGGCTAATTATTCATCTCTTCAATCACTTTTTTTTTCTTCTATTCTTTACTATTTAAATGTATAATTAGCTTCAGCAGAATCGCACTGTAAAGCAGAATTTAAAGCAGATACATTATTTAAAATGTGGCTTTACATTTAAAAGGAAATAAAGAGAAAATATCTTCAATTTCATTGGATACTTTGTACGTGAATTCTTAAATGAAGAGGTTCCCCCTCCCCCTTCCCCAAAAAAGAAAGAAATAAAGAAAAAAATAAAAAGAAAAAGGTTTCACGGTGCACCGAGCGAAATTTCTCCAAAGTACATCAGAGTATCTTCGCTATATTTCTTTTATTGCCACGCGGATAAAATTCGTTAAAAGGAAAGGAAAATATACAGCAGCGGCGACTATCGCAACTTTAACTTTATTGCGGGAGGAGCAATTGATGAGTCAAAGTGCCCTTGCGATAGGTACTTAACGTTGTGCTGGCTAAACTCGTTACTTATGTACTCGGATCGATCGACAAATTCATCGGTGTAATTAGTCCTTGAGTGCAGGGGTAAGAGACTTTACTGTCACATTTCTCGCCACGAGTTTAACAGTTAAAAAGGGATAAACGGCAGCGGAATTAAGAGGCACGTTACGATTATGCGTCCTCGCCTCTGTATTTAGTAGGCGTTTATATAGGAAACTGCATTGCTTAACGAGATTTTAATGAATGCCCGACCACCTGCCACGACGATTGCCCCAACAAAGTCCAACGATTCTTTAACGAAATCCGCTTAATTTCGCTTACTCTCTTACATAGTTTTACCTTTGATAATTTATATTCCAGGAAACGACAGCGATTTTATTTTAACAATTAATAGTTATTCTCCATAAAATCATCTCTCCATAAATTCACGCCATTTGAGATAATCCCTTTATTGTTAACTAACTACACGCGCGCGTATGTCCACGTAAGAAATATAATATTTTCTAATAAGCATAAAAAATACAAGCAAATTGACCATTAAAACTTGTGTTTTATACTAAATTTAAATTTCATATGAACTTCTCCTCTCGATTTTCAACATATTTACGAGATTTTACTCACCGTCTAGCTATTAATTGTTGCATTTTGTAAGCAAAATGGAAATTTTAAATCAATCATAATAATATAAAGACTAATACTGTTGCTTATATTCAGTAGGTGTTGTATATTCATTGCCAAACAGTAATTATCATTTAATTTAAATACCGCAGCCAAAGTAATCTATGCGGTAGCGTGCACAATTGACTTGTAAACACGTGTGCGTTTTTCTTTGCTTTTAAGTATCTGATTACGTTTTAACAATCCACCTAAAAAACAGAAAACATTATTCTTTATTTTACTCGCGATCGTTCCCACGAGGAAGCACACGCGCAAGCCTCAACTATGAATAATTTATACTAATTTGATGATAATCAAAATCTTAGGCGACGTCTGCGCTTCTCCAAATTGGAATTACGGCGGGCTTAATAGAACGAACGAAATGCATTAAATAATACGTGCATCGTAGAGTACACGTAACGTATATTGGCCGACGGGCCCCGTAAAATCCGACGAACGTGCATTTGTTGGCAATACGTATCACACGCGCAACATTCCTTAAACGCAATCGCTCGAGACGAATGGATAAACGAGTCTAATGAACTTTCTCACCCCGAATGTCACCGCTAATCCCATTTTCAACGAATCGCGTTAACTCTAATCGGCTTTTCGCCGCACGGGAACTCATTTTACCCTCTGAACTCGAGGATGAATCGCCCAATGCTGGTTATTCCTATTGGAACGAGCGTCATTGCTCTTTAAAAAAGGTATGATGTGCATTACGGGCGTCACGTGGTTTCATTTGCAATGAAGAAATGCTCAGCTCCGAAGATCTAATTATTATTCTCGTATTACGTGCCATTTGATTCCGATCTACTTTAACGAGCGACTTATATTTTGTCTTTCGTGTCTCGCATGTGACTGTATTTTCCCACTTTATCATAGAATCTCCGCGTGACTTTTATTTAGACAAACTATGCCCATTAAGAGCTTATTTCTTACAGTCATGGTAATATTGCAGTTGTGATGTCCTCGTTCCTAGTAGTAGAAAAATATTAACTATCTTTTACATTAATTTCTAACGGATTAACTTGGCTATTAGCGACTTTAGAAACTAAGACGTTGAAGTTACGGTTGTTCGAGTATAGCTAGTTTGTTACTATCGTTCGACCGACCGAGCAATAAAGTCGCCATAGATAGCTCTAGTTCACTTTTGCCATTCATTTCTCGTGATAGTGGCAAGAAGGTCGTTCGTTATGCACAAATTAGCCTAGGACGCTGAAATACTATCGATACGCACGTTGTCGTCGCAAGATTTTCTCTCACATCCTAATATACTCTCTATTCGGAGTGCTAAACTTCCAACGAGCTTACAAAGTACAGTGCCAGTCGAGTCATCATTGGCTCTTGTCTAACGAGGAAATAGAGACGTACTTATTGCCGAACCTATCTGCGGATCTTTATCAATCACATGGGCACTTTAAATATAAGCGGAGGCTCGAGGGCCGATTCCAAGAAACCGCGCGTCGTCGAACGCAGCAAAAGCCGTTGAGAGTGGAAAGGCTCTCTCCTACTTTTTCCGATCCTATGGTTAGAGAAAGAGGAAATGCGCGTAAAATGAGATGTCCTTCGTAAAATCGGTCAGAAAGTAGATGCCTCGAACACGTGGGGAAACAGGAGGAGGTAAAAGACTTTCTTCTCTCGTTCCTGGGAACATTTGCGTGCCATGTGTTTGTCAACCCCTGTGCCGGAAAAGAGACGAGTGCCGGAGAATTTTCGAAAATACTTTCCTCTGCTATCACTCGGGGCAGATGGCCGTCGAGAGAGGGACGAGCATCTCCTCGGTGACGAACGTATAAAAGTCCGGGAACACCAGTGGCGAATGGCCGGATTGAAGTGGCGAGGGAGAGCGAGAGAGGCAGATGGAGAAGAAGGTAGGCGACAAAACGAGGCTCGTGATGCACGCGACAGGGAGTTCGCTCGGTTATAAAAGCCACATAAAGATCTGCTATTTTGACAATCCCTGACAGGTCCGAGTCCAAGAGTCGAAGCTCCACGCGGTGATAAACTTTACGATACCTCGTTTCTCGATCCGCTCCTGAGCCAAGTATCTCGCGTGCGCTCGATCCTTTTCCCTTTTTAATGCGCCATTCACCTCATTTCCGCCGGCTTCGTCGACATGATCGCAAGATCGAAGTATCGATTGCCACGGGGACGAATTATTAATCGTGTCATTTAATTAGTAGATCAGGGGCCTCGCGTTTACAATATTTTCGGCCCCGCGTTCGACACTTTATTACGCTCGTCTTGTTCTTAAAGTGGACCTTATCGGATTGCTTTAGGGATTGTTTTATCGATTTAACCGAGAGGGTCTTCGACGAATTTACTTTGATTAAAACAGCACTTTCAACGAATTTTATCCATCTAATAGTTTTAACGAGTTTACTCGTAAAAACATGTATATGTATGTACATATACATACTTTGTACTATAATTTGTAAATTCATAGTAAAACAAGCGTAAAATTGAAGGGAGGCTATACGGAAATTATTAATTAATAGTGGATGGTCGGTCTCTCCTTCGTTTGTCAATTTTTTCGGTCAAGTGGGGCGCATCGAATGCAAAAGCTGTCCAAGATTATCGATATAACCCATAATATTAAAAATCATCTTACGATATATTTCGAATATTATGACATTTGTAACACATTCGCTTTATTCGCCTATTTTTATATTTAAACATAATTTCATTAGTCAGAAATATCTGTAGTAATTGTACAACGAGACGCACGACACACATTACTTTAGAAAATTAAAAATACTTTCAGCGTGAGAAGAGGGAGAAAAAAACGCGCACAAAAGAGAGATATTAGATCTTTTTTCTCGTGTAATCGATAGCTGACACATCCCATGTTCTATCTCGTTTAAGATATTAACTAGAAGAGCGCCCTATTCACTACTCTCATAAACAAGACGAATGATAGACGGAAAAGAGGTTTCTCTTCACTCGTGAAAACTAAAAAAAAAAAGCAAATAAAAAAACAACAACAACAACAACATCAACAAAACATAAAACAAGAAAAAAGAGTATAAAAATGGCCTGGCATAATGAAGGTACAGAGAAGAACTCGAAAAATGTAGCAGAGCGTAAGATGGTATATTATGAAAGCAGACGCGTGCATTAATGCGAAAGAGAGCAGTAGGAAAAGGCTAAAAAGATATCGTGGAGGGGGAAGGAAAGCGTATGATGGGGTGTGTCATGCAAGTCATGCCGGGTAATTGTCCTTTTGCCTACGAGCATACCAGGAGGCGCATGCGCGCAACTTGAGCTCTCGAGTCCCTCGCACTTGGGAATGACGCGTACGTGTGCTTTGTTTGTGAATAAGAGAGAAAAAATGAAATTGGTAGTTGCTAGAGGTGTAGGATGATGTCACAACTTCGACAGGTTAGCCACGACCCCACCTGGACTATGTAAGCCAGTGTGCGTGTGTGCCTATGTTTGCTTTTCCCTATTCGAGACCGCTCTTATCGACATCGTTCCTCTTTGCGGGTTCGCTCGCTCGCCTTATTTTCCGTTACGATCTAATGCTTAATGCATTACATTAAATAATAACGTTCGATATAATTATATGTAAGATCGACGCTGCCGTACCGATATTAGTCTAATGGTGTATAAATTATTTTATCTTTTATTTTAATTGCAATTAAGTTTTTATCCAATACTTTTTTCCTCTATCTGCGCTTATAAATAAATTAAGTTGCAAAAGAATTTTTGTAAATAAATTTAATTAAACGTACACGTGGTTCAATTACTGAATCTGGCTCGTGTGGCTCGCCCCGACAGTTATAACGTTAAAATCTCCTTACTGGTTTAACCATTTTTCTTATATTACTACGACATTCTCCACTTTATAATTCCACGATAATTTATCGATTATTACAAACAAACATTTCACTCTCTCTCTCTCTCTCTCTCTCTCTCTCTCTCTCTCTCTTACTCTTTTATTCTTTTTTTTCAATAATATTTAAGCAATAATAGAAAAAAATGTACTGCATATTAAAATGGTTTATATTTTATAATTAACGAATTGAATGAAATATTGTAATATAAGCGATCAAAATAATTCATTACATTTCATTAATAAGGATGCGATAAGATATCGTTTATACAGTACGCGACTTCAATTCGGCATAGATTTTTTTGTTATTTTTGTTTTTTTTTACAAATTAGCTAAATTTCCCGTTAAAAACTCGATAGAAAAAAAAGGTATTTACCATAAAAGTAAAGTGGCCATTTGCTAAATTGGCGATATAAGATATGGTAAGCGTCGGGTACGGGAAGTGTGTGTAAAGAGGCAAAACGAATGAAAGAGAGAACATACAATTAAAATATAAAATGAGTTTTGTTAAACACGCCACTCGAAGGCTCCTCATGTATAATACGCGGTTTCCCCTTCAGAAATCGGAAGCTGTGGCAGAAACAGCAGCAGCCAACGCGAATTCCTGCTCCACACTCGGGTAAATATTATGCTCAAACATTAAACATCTTTTGCGATAGTGATGGTTATAAAGAAAGGCCAAACGAAGAAGCACGGAACTTGCAATGTGTTTGCGCAAGTAGCCCCATCGCCCCGAAATATATTCCCAAGACGAGTTGTTGTTTGAAAGACCAGCGGAACAAAGTGCAAGAGAGAGAGAGAGAGAGAGAGAGAGAGAGAGACAGAATGTAAAAAAACTGCTCAAGCACCGCCAACTTTAGATCGACGTATCCGCGTTTCTGTATGTGTTTGCGTGCGCGCGCGCGCGTGTGTGTGTGTGTGCAGGTACACCTTGTAAATACGTATTATGGCGCGTGTGTAAACATTAAAGCGGAGTTGGGTATAAATGCATGTAGCTGGAGTGAGAATCAAAAAAGTGCGCAAAGATAGAAGGGAAGAGACAGACGTTACTACCTGAGCCGGAAAAACCGAGCTGAATCAATTTAAACGGTGACGGGGGACTCGCGCCGCTCTCCTCTCTTCGCCCCTTCTCTCTTCAACATTCTTTTTTTGTTCCCCGTTTGTGGGGTTGTGCGAGAATCGCGCCGCTCCGTTGAGAGCTGAATATGCGCGAAAGGAAAGCAGCTGACTGGAGATTTTCTTTCGCCCCTCCCAGCGAGCGACTTTACAAAGGAACGAGGCGAACTGGGAGGATCGGCTCTGTTTACCAACATTCTTGATGTATTCCCAGCGAGATTCCCGGATTAGAGCCACGGCCTTTTTTCGCCGAACTAACGGCAGTTTGATTCTTCGTTTAATGAGTGACATCTGCTCAGAATTCAACATACAATTTTACTTGCTTCAATACTCCACTCGATTTTAAGCGGTAAAAAAACACGAATGTGCGAAGATTTAAACGACGCTACTCTGTGTCTAGCTTTATTTTCAAATAAATCTCATCGAAATAAAATGATCCCGCTCTTTTACGCCTCAAAAAACATTTATAATCTTTAAAATCATGGGGCTATCGTCGAGCTCTCGTTCGGTAATGATTTTTTGTTTTGTTTTTGTTCGCTTTGCGTTCTCGCGTGATAATTACAGTACACAGAGATATCGAAAATAATATTCAAAAGCGCGATTGGAAAATTGGGTTATCGTTGATTCTACGGTCACCGCCCGAAAGCAGCCACGAACGCTCATCAAAAGCCTATCGTTACACTTGCACATGTCCACGTAATAACGGGTCGGGGGACATCTCACTAGTTTTCTCGCTCTCTCTCTCTCTCTCTCTCTCTCTCTCTCTTTCTCTATCCGTATCTCTATTCCTAGCCGTCTCTACATATCTCTAGCTACCTATCTCTCTATCTATCTATCCCTATCTCTCTATATCTCTCTCTCTCTCTATCTATATATATATATATATATATATATATATATATATATATCTCTCTCTCTATCTATTTCACTTAACCTCCTCCCTCTTACTCACACTCCATTATTCTCACTCGCACTCCCTTATGCACACTCTCTGGCTAATTCTTCATACACTCTCAGAGTCGGCGCTATTAGTCTACTTGGCTGCAACAAATCAAATTGACTGCTACAGTTGGGGATACCGGGGCGGTGACGAGCTCGCATCGCAATTTTGACACCCCACTGGGTAACTCGGACTAGAAAAGTCGAACATTCCACGGATATATGCGATCGTTCGTAAATGCATCGCAATATATGCGCGGCATTCGAAAAAGCGACGGTTACCCGACAGCACTTGGCCTGACGCTAAGAGAATGCCGCACTCGCTGTCATAGTACGACATGGCAAACTATGAACTTACACACACGCCCATCCGTAATGCCTGGCATGAAAGTCAAATTGAGAAGGAAAACCGTCATATTATTCTAAATCTATTAACATTGTCGGCATTTTCGGTTGTTAATTATAGATATAGGCTATGTAACGGATATAAAGACGACGATAAAAGCAGGCATTCAAGTTGCACATGAAACTTTTAATCATGGAATTAATGACGTCATTTTATTCGTACTATTTATCGTGACTTTATTATACGTGACCGATAATTGTAAGTTATCGAATAGAAATACCGAATGTACGGGAGCGTTGTTAATAATGATACTAATCGAGCTTCGTCCAAGCCATAAATGTCCATTTTAGGAACAGTGCTTGAATAACACATGACTTTCGTAGGCGTGAAAAGCGATGTTATTAAAAAACAAAATAAAAAAGTAAAAATAAAAAACTAGTGCGAACGAAAGTGGAGACAGACGTGCATTACGTTTTTTTTTACACTCGTTTGGCCAGCCTCGGCCTTCGAAATTTAGCGAATGAATGAAACTCGTGCTCGGAGAGTGAAATTTAAGCCGCGATGACCCCTAGAGAGGCTCGCATGAGGGTTATATCAGAGTTAAGCCAGGCATTATTGTTCCGATAATGAAATTTGATGGCATTGTGCATTTTACAGGGTCGGCATTACTTTGGTTTGCCCTTTGGCTGAATGATCGGACGCGCTATTGTTGAGGATGAGAAAGTGAAACCAAGTACAAATAGTTGCTCACGTGAATTATTTTATGAATCTTAGCTTGATTGTAGATTAACGCACAACTACATATTTAGATCAATTTGATCCTAATAGAGACTTTGAATCTTTAGTGAATAGAAAGGTATATAATAATCCTAATAATACTTTAAAAACGTTACCTCTTATTTATGTTTGTGCGTTCATATAATAATCTCTACGTATAGTGCGCGTAGCTGTGTACGTGCGTTCGTGTATTGTATATATAAGTAATAATAATAATAATAATAATATTAGATTTCATAAACCCATATGTATTGAAAAAATCTTTTTCATATAATTAGAATTTTTTAACTGAAAATGTAAAGACTCGATTTTACGTGGATTTGGTCACTGGCCTCTACAAAGGAAAAAAAAATTGTTTTATAATGGCAGAATAGACATTGATATACCCCAACGATCAAACATTTTGGTGATGGGCACATTTATGGCCGCAAGTTCCTTAAATAATCTCCAAACATAATATGTAACTTACCACAAGTTGGCGTAACACGTTTAAAAATACTTCAATATAATGCAATGTTATGACCAATCAGCGCGCTAAACAATAACAGTCTCAAATATAGTCTTCTAATGCTAATGAACACTCTGTATCAAGAAAGAGAGAGAACTCAAAAAGGTTTAATTCCTGAAATGCTCGCTGTTGTGAATCTACGATTGAATAGTAAAAGCTACCCAGTCATAGTGATGAACATCAAGGTTTTTAGGCTCGTGTACAGTAGTTTTTCTGATTACATTTAGCATAATGAATCGAGATAGACAGAATAAAGAGAGAGAGAGAGAGAGAGAGAGAGAGAGAGAGAGATAGAGAGAGAGAGAGAGTAGAGAGTAGAGATGATCAGAGGGAGAGATGAAGAGAGTAAGAATAAGTGAATTAGAGGTAAGTGAGAAGAGCAAAAGAGTCGTACGTTAAACGTCGACCATAGCTTTCCTCGTCACGCGAGCCGCACATGAATTTTCTTTTGTGCTATGGATAGTGAAGGGAGCGTATTTGTTTGCCGAAGGTACGTAACGAAGGCTCGTCTTGCATCTGGCGCATGCGCCACGTCTTTACATTCCCGTGCTCGACAGCCCGTAGAAAATCGGGACTTTTGTCGGCGCGAGTCTGCGCTCGCTACTGATAATGGCGGCCGCACGTAGTCCTTTAAGCGTGGGAACTATCGTTCCGCCGCTCTACCCGCGCTTTATCAACTCGGAAGATGCGCGGAAATCTACTTTCCCGAATGCGATAAGGAATACAGTGGCAAAGACAAGGAAGGGAAAATTGGAGTGAGCTATAAGCGATTGTCCAGTTTGGCCGCCCACGAGCCGCACTAATGGAATTGGCGAGCACGTGCTCTTGTAGGCTATGTCGAATAGGATCGACCGGGTACTCGTCGCGCATCGTGTGTGGCGAAGGAAGCGAAAAGGGCTCGGCCTCTTCTCATCCTTCTATCGGGCGCTCCTGCGAATATTATTAGAACTACCGCTGAGGCACCGGAACCAAATCGATTAGACGTCTTCGTTTAAAATTAAGTAACGAAGATTCGCGCCGCACATAGAGTAAAAGCGAGAACGAGAAAGAGAGAGAGAGAGAGAGACATTTATAGTTTCCTCTACGATGAAACCAGATTGACTCGGTTCACTTTTTGTTAAGCGTTCAATCACCTAACTGTATACGCAATAAGATAAGATATATATTATATGTTTCGTGTGCGTTGCTCATTCTACCTACCTTCACGAAGTAATGAATTTAGCTTGTCGTTTTTTCCCCTTTCCTTTCCTTACCCAAAACATCTTAATTCTTCATGATTTACGTACAATAAGAGAGAGAGAGAGAGAGAGAGAGAGAGAGAAAGAGAGATCGGCCGATGGTTAAGTTATGCAAAAAAAAAATCCAAGAAAAGGATAAATAGACTTACAGAGATACATTGCTTCGCTGCGTATTAACTTGGCTGGCAAAATTACAACAAAGCAATCGGAAACAAGAGGAGCAATAATAATTTTAGACAACAAGGCTTCTCAAGAATCTCATCGACAATGGCCGGAAATACTTGGGCTTGCGCACTGATTGTTTGATTATCCCCGTATATACGGCGTATGTATTAACTACACGAGCCGCGATTAGATAGGGCGTGAAACGAGTATTTGTGGCTCTCGAGTTTCCCGGCCACGTATAACGCACGAGTCGAGGTCCTCTCGAGCCAAGAACAACGCCACTGCCTCTACTACTACCTGTTCGCTATCGCCTGGGAGAATACACGTCCTGGAGAATAATCGCCGGTAAATACCAATACGCGATGAGATTCTCTGTGTCAATGCTCGCAGGTCGAGCGATCGCTTCACTATCCGCCGATCGAGCACTTCGACTTATGAGAGTTCGCGATTATCTGCTCTCCATCGAAATTTGGCGATAGCGGACGCGAATACTCGCCGAACGCAATGTATAATCTTCGGAAACAAGCTGTCGCGGGCTAGAAGTGTGGAGCGGATTACAGGACTTAGAGTCGCTTGTGTCCTTTGCAAGACCTAAAAATAACGTTTAAGGGTAGCAAGCATCGCACTTGAGATCCCATTGTCTTTAATTTGCCTCTATTTCAGGATTCGTCTTTGGCAATCGTCTTCGCCTCTGTACGAGATTTTCGGCCAAAATTTGCAACCGAATTTTTACAAGATAATAAAGCGATTAGAGCTCCAGTATCGGTAATTCAGCGTGAAATTTGCGCGACTCGACTCGACACGCTGACTCGACTTCTCCGACAGGCTAAAGTAAAAAGCCGCAGGACAGAAGAACGTCGGCAAGTGCGCAAGCCAACGTGTAATAAACTGCGGCAGCAGACGGCAGCCCAGCCGTTAACCCCTTCGGCGGCACGTGGATATTGTTTTTGAAAACATCGTTACCGCGGATGACTGTCAGCGGATATTTGCCGCGGCGGCCACGCGTAATCGTATTAGGCAGCGTATGGGCGCGCGCGCACCCCAGCCTTCGACCTCCTCCTAACCCCCCCCCCCCACCGCCATACACACATTCACACACAGAGGCTCTTTCTCGTGCCCTTCGACCCCCCGCTGGCCAGGCAGAATCTTTGGCTGCGCTTTCGCAGGGAACAGTCGTCGGCCATTGTTACGTCATTATTCGCATACGCCCCAGGGGTAGAGCCATTGTACTGGAGCTCGAAGGTGTTGGTTCGTACGAAAAGGGGAATGCCGCCGCAATCGGCCTTTTCATATGAGCCGCTAGGAAAGCTCGACTACTGTCCTAACCAACGCATCGTCGGACGTCTTTCTTCGCGCGCAACCCGACGCGCGAGCGGACAAATCGCATAATCGTGAAACTACGACTTTGTTAAATTTGGGACGAAACATAAGTTACGCCCTTGATATTTTATCCGGTAGTATTCGATCGTCGTAGCACCGTCGCTACACTGTGAAATGCACGCTCGGGAAAACCCGAGGACGTAACCATTTCGAAATATCACAATGGCGGTTGACAGCGACAATTGGCCGAGCAAGTTTATGTACGCAGAGGGAACTGATTGCCTGGATAAATAAATAGGGCAGCGGACTAGCGGAGCAGCCTGTAACCTCTAAAGTTGATGAGATTTTTGAGGAACGATGAGCCGAGGTAATGGTGACGAGAATACCGCTCCTGCGCGTGAGAGCAAGAGATGCGACGGTATGGGCGTGTACGCACACGCACACATGCGCGCGTCGAGTACCGGAGTTGCTGCTGGTCGCATCAGTCACCCATCTGGCACTTGGTCTATCCGTCCATGCGTGGCGCGTTACAACGTCTCCTCTCCTCTTCTCTCCTCTCCGAGTTCATTCGCTCTCTCTCTCTCTCCCACTCTCTCTCTCTCTCTCTCTCTCTCTCTCTCTCACAGACACTCACTCTAGCGCACGCTCCTTGTGTCCCTGCATTTGACTGCACGGTATATCGACAATACGCGCAACATGTCGAAATAACAGCCGAGACCTAGAGGGTGTGCCGGCACAAGCGTTGTATAGTTCTCGAGCCGAGGATAGAAATTGAGAGAGACAGAGAGAATGAGTGGAGGATGGAGGGGGCTGGGTAGAGAAAGAAAAGAGAAAGAGAAGGTGACAAAGATGACTGACGAGCTTCCCTCGAAAATTAACTTTCAAATCCCTGCCAAGCTGATGCCACCGTCGTCGCGGCGGCGACTACGACAATGACTATGAAGATGACTACGACAACGGCGACGACGACAATGACGACGACGACGACGACGACGACGACGACGCTGAGCCTTGCCATGGAAAGAGACGGAGCGCGTAATCTCACATACTTAAACGAATCGCTGAGCCTTGCCATGGAAAGAGACGGAGCGCGTAATCTCACATACTTAAACGAATCGTTTATATGAGTGGAACTAACATACATACTGCACACATGTATGACGAACGGGTGGCATTGCCTACGCATTGGGCGTTAAAAGTACTTTGCCCTATTCCACGGGGGAATCTCCCGAGAGCGCGGATTTCATTAATCAGAGGAGCGTGTGACTTTGACTACATTCAATTGGATTGCAATTATTCTTTTCCGACTGCTAAGAGATAGTATGCAATAAGTACATTATAATGCACTTGACGGGACAACGAGGGCGTTATGAATTTCCCTGGGAATGTTTTTCGATAATTTATGCGCCCAGTTACGCGAAGCAGTTATTTAATAATTTATAGTTAACGCTTTTAATTATTCGTGATTTATACCAAAGAGAAACCAGTATATTTACATTGAATTTATCTAGTGAACCATTAATAAATCTAAAATTAGTAAACATGTAATTTTGAGAGATACCTTTGTCGTCTAACAATTTATTTTAAAATACATTGTTCCTGCAATAATGTTAATAATGTAAAGGGTATTTAACACAGCATACAAACTTTCTGAAATGAATGTAAAATATTACAAGCTAAATTTGTAAAATTGACTATACGAATGGCATAGAATGTGATATTACTGAAAACTTCGAATAAATCCTCGAGACATTATAATATACGGACTTCTTTTTATCTTTTATTAACACAAAATTGTTTTTAAACGCGATATAATTTCAGCTTTATCTTTAAACAACGTGCAACGACAAGATAAGATTTGCTTACAAAACATTACAATTAAATCACAGCTTTTAAACTAATAACAATGATAAATTAATATATTTGTTTATATCTTACATGAATGCCAATATATAAATAACTCTCGAGAGTTTAATCTCATTCATAAGTTATTAGAGTTGAATATAATTATTTTCGTGGGAACGAGAAATTTCACAAAATACAGAGAAAACCGCCAATAAGATTTATACAACCAAATTCAATTTTAAACTGTTGAAGTTACAATAACGCGGGCTTACCGGAACATGTGACGAGTGAGAGTTTAGTCGCTACTAGTTGTTGAGTATTCGCGTAAACTTGTTCTCTCTACCCGTCGTCGTAATTATTACAAAAGTATACCGCTAATGAATTTAGGTCTTTCGTTGCGTAATTTTTGTATTAAATATTGTTGACTTGATGCATTTTAATACCCCGATAATATACATTTTATAATGCGAGAAACCTTAAATGACGAATTTTTGGTGAAGAAACTTCAAGTTCAGAATAAAACTTCTTTGACATTTTTATTTTTTATTCCTCTAGAAAAATTATGTACACTACGTAATAAACGAATTTTTCGTTCATAAAATGTAATGACTGATGCTTGGGTAATAAGCTGATTAAAATGACGATGAAAATGATTTCCGCCATTGATGTACTTATTATTCAGATCGAAAGTCGGTGGTAAGCGACATTGAAGCAACTTAGTATCATCATTCGTGTGTGAGATGATCGCGAACAACGATAATGACAGGAAGGATGTAATTATTTTTCCTCGGATTTGCACGGCCATCAGTCACCAAATACTTGACGGGCATCAGCCGTCGGTTGTATCGCGGAAAATGAAGCGCAAGTACACGCGGTACTCGGTAAAGGCTACGACGGTAATAAAAATAAGTACAAGTCTTGTACAATAGCCTAAAACAACATTAATACCGAGGATATTTTACTTGGACAGTTATCAAGTCGCGCGAGGGCCGTCGTCGCGTCGCTTGGCTGAAGCAATAAAATCAAAATACAAAACGAACGGCCCGGAAAAAAGGAAATATGAGGAGACGAAAAGAGCCGTAATTCAGTGCGGAATGCGCTTCTAGCTTTGTTTCGCTCTCGTAAATTTCACACGCAGAATCGAGAGGGACACCAGAATATTAGTGACACGGGAAGACGCCGAATAAGTCGCACGGACTGAGTTCCACATACTTGAACTGTGCATAGAGCCGAGTACTGTCTTTTTTCAAACGTCTCGTATTTCAATTGTATTTATATCATCCACATTACTTAAATTGTATAAATCTTATCAATCGTTGTGCTAAGGGTCGCGACGAAGATGTTGAGGCCGTATAATTCATATCGATAGATTAGGACTCCTCGTACCGACTAAATCATTTATGAAAGACGTTGCTACTGCTATACTCACGAATATTTTGCTAATTAGCAACTACAATTTATTCTCTTTCTACCAATTATTCAAAGCCTCAATTATTAAGAGAATATTCGTCCAATGAAGCCTTCAAATGCATCATGATGCTTAAAAGCCAATGTATAGTGTACATGTTTGCTTAAAATAAATAATACTACATAATTTTAAGCCACTTAAATCTTATGATTTCTGAACGCCTTGCAATTCCGACCAATAAATTTGTCTAACTCAAACGTACAATTTCCCATTACTCGCACGCATTTAAAAGGCACTTTTTTGATCGCCGGCACGCAGCCGTGATTCACTTCCACATAATTGATACATTAGGCAGGGAAAATTTATCGATCGACTTTATCAAAATGATAAATGAAATCATGAGGCGACCAAGCGTAAAGCGAGCATGGCAGGAAAAGGAGAAAGCCCCGCTCTGCAAATCGAGCATTTGCCTCGACCGCACCCGAAGTCAATTGATATTATTAGATTGAAACCACCCACCACCTCCCCTTCGCCCCTCCACCTACCGATCCCATACAACCTTCCCCGACACCTCACCCCGACCCCTCCACGCACGCGCACAGGCCAGTCGAGAAAAAAGAAGACACGTAAGAGAATCATCCCTTATACGCGTCCAACGTCGCCCCTGACGTACAAAGCTCGTCGGTAAATTTCATTCTGTTGAATTATCATGATTGAATCAGCAGTACTCCCTCTCACTCACTCTCATTCTCTCTCTCTCTCTCGCGCGCGCGGACGCGCGCGTTCCCGTTCTCACTCCGCCGTTATCCATTTATGCGACTGTCTAAGAAGATTCGTTTTTTACCGTCCAACCCCTCAGCAACGTACAATGCAACCATTCTCTCATGGATAGCCACTTATGTAATTCGATAATCGCGCGAATACTCTCTGCGGCAAGATTCGTCATTTTCTTTTCTCTAGACTTTTCCCTTCTCTTACATTGAATTAATTCATCATCCAATTCCCGCGAGTACAGTCGAATCAATAATATTAACAACGTAATCTATTAGCCGTCGTGAGCTAATGCGCAATACTCTCGGCAGTTTGTAAATATTCGTTGCCGGCAATCGCGATTTTCCTCGGCAAACGGCAGCGTTTCTTCCTCCTCGTTGGCTGCCCAAAATAAAGTCATCCAGTACTTCAAGCGTACTAAACGAGCGCTCGTACTTGAACAGTTAGACGAGCAAGTAGTGGTCGTTGTCGCAACGATTCCTAAAGCCACGGAGCCGCCAGCGTTATCAATACGCGATAAACCAAACGGCGCGTGTACATCGGACGAGGCCGAGCGATTCGCGCCTCCTATCGCATCTGGCGAGGCGAGCCTGCATCTCCGTAAAGAAATTCAGCCACAGGTTCGAAAGTTCCGATCGTGCTTCCCGCACACCGCATCCACACCGCACGCACGCCGCATGCACACCACGCGCGCGCGCACACACGCGCATTGACGCACACGTTGTCGGTTCGAACCGCGCGAGCCGCAGGAATGATTTATGCGCGGTCATGTCACGGCCGACTTGATACAGTTACAACCCGCTAAGTCAGCTGGCGAAAAGGCCGCTGCATCGACAGCTCATCTGCGCGTCCAGTTTGAAAACCTCGAATTTTCGCTACGCTGAGCCGTTAGTTTACCTTACGCGACCGCAGCAAAGAATTTACCGCGGACTACGAATACTTATTTTTGCGCGTCTCAGTCGCTTATGGGGCTTCGTTTCGCTGGACCCAAGTCTTTATGGTGAGGATAAGCTCGGTAAGAAGCTTTAGGCCGTGGTATAAATGATGAGCGATTCGATAGGGAATTTTAATTAAACTCTCTAATCAGGAACGAAATCTTACGAGTAAACACTAATGTATCGGTAATTTTTTAGGCAACGATTATGGTGCTGGCGGCGACGGGAAAATATAACATACATCAAAGCAAAACACAATATATATCCGATCTTTTCGACTGCCGATAATAACACTTTTCATATAGCTCCGAATAAAGCATCGTCATGTAGCAATCACGCGGTGGAAGGAATTCCCTTTTCCATAAATTATAAAAGCCCAATTATACAAGAAAAATCATTGCTCCGAGAAGTGGCGCTATGGATTACGATAAACTTTTCGTCTCCCATTATTACCAACAAATCAACTCTGATAAAAATAATTAATATTCAATAAAGCTAACTACACGTTGACATAAACTACGATTATAATCCTTTCGGGAGCCTCCCTAAAAAAAGCTCGAGACGAAAGTGGACGAGAAATGGAGGTAAAGGGATGAGGTTGGCTAGTAAAAAGCAATGAATGGCTAATTAGGAAAAAATTAATTTCTCGGTTGAAAACCACTGATGAGAAAGAGATAGAAATAGAGAGAATAAGACAGAGAGAGAGAGAGAGAGAGAGAGAGAGAGAGAGAGAGAGTACATAAATGGTGGGCGAGCGTTGGGCGCAGAAAGGGCTGGTGCCATTGCTGCTGCCGCCGCTACTCCTGCACTCACATGGCGAAATTCCCTTCTTTATAGCCTAGTAGTGTGCCGCCACCACCGCCACCGCGCAAACGCAAGTGATAAATCTTGCTTTGGCGCTCCTACAATATTATATTCTTTAATTAAAAATCAAGGTATAAAGATTACACGTCATAACAGCCGCCTGGCGGCTTCCTCTGTCGCCTCGGCTACCGATTGTTTGTTTTTCAGTTAATGTAACGAGAAACAATGAAAGCGATTGTACGAAAGGTTCGGCGGAGTGGGGCAGTCGCCGAGAGAGGGAGAGAGATGAAATGAGAGAGAGAGAGAGAGAGAGAGAGAGAGAGAGAGAGACGAACGTAAAAGGCGAGGTAAGAGCGCCGTCGCGCAGAGGCTCTCATTACTTTTGGCGGGCTAAACTTATTTTCCGCCTTCTTTTCTCCCGAAGCTGTGCCCCGTCATGTACTAATTATTGTACTCCGTTGTCTTCGTCCGGAAAAGGCCAACCATAACTGCCCTTGCCCTCCGATCACTCTCCACCGTATTTCTAATCCTTTCCAAGTACATGCCATTATTCGTCTACTGTTTCCACACTCTCTGCTTAAAATCGGCTGATCGAAAGGTCGTGTTTCGTGTTTCGACTTTTCGTTCATCGTTTATAACTATACGCGGCTATTGGTGCAAATTGCCTTTGAAATAGACCGAGCTTCGTAACCACTAAGAATTATTTGCCGGGGCTTATAAATGCGAAAATTCGATCACGTATTACCTATCGAGAAATATTAATGCCATCGCACGCTTAAATGCTGAAAGTAAATGTTAAGGTTGCGTCTCGCAATTGCACATTGATTTATATTGAAAACAATGACTACGGGAACGAATATAATATAATGGAGATCCTCCACATTATATATAAAATAGAGCTGCCACGCTCCAACATTTAGCACACGTGTTATAAATTTAGTAAGAAGCGGCACTAGCTTAATACCGCACCTGTGAAATATCCTTCCCCTGTCCCCACAATATCACGTTATGCGTCCTTCCACTCGCGTATCCTCTCATCTTTGAACGACTTAACGCCTAATATTTTTTCCAATGCTCATGTCTATATAATAGTCGATTCGGTTAAATTGCTCCAATTCATCATTTTTGGTTCCCCGCACGAAAATCGGAATATAATAATCGCAATTTCGATTCGCAACACGCAGGAACTTGGCGAAAGGGGCAATGCCGGTCAGTGTTTATTGGCATGCGGCAGCCACGTAAGAAAGAAAGCGAGAGTAAGAGAATGCCAACATGCGCAAAAGGGCAGTAGCAGCAGCCTCTCTCACCCTGTTCACGTTAACCGAGGAGCGGAGCAACAGCACCAGCAACAACAACAGCAACAGTAACAGTAACAGCAGCAGGAGCAGCAGGAGCAACTGCAGCAGCAGAGAGAAAGAGAAGGAGGTAAGCACAATTGCCGCGCGCATTTCACGGGCAGGCTTTCATGTTGCCGACACACAACGCGCTACACACGCTCCTCTCCATTTGTTAGCCCATATGTACAGAGAGGCAAGGGGGAGGGTAAGAGAGAAGTAGTCTCTCCCTCTATCTCTATTTCTAGCCGTGTGTGTGTGCGCGCGCGCGTCTCTCTCGCTCTTTCATTCTCGTGCTCGGACTTTCGTGTTACGTACGCGCATTATATTCGCGACCCAACATAATGCGACTGTCAATGCATACATATTGCTATTATAACGTACTCAAGATCAAAAGTCACGATGCAACACAATCGTATTATGAGGAAACATTGTGAGCGGTAATTTGTAAATGAAAAGTAGGCATTGAGCATTGTATGAGTGGAAAAAAGTCACTTGCCGAATTCATTGCTTTTCTCGTGTCTTTTTACTTTGCCGCTTTTAAACATTATGGGAAAAAAACGTATCTTGTCGATCCTGGCAATGTTTGATAACGTTCCAAATAACACTCTACAATCATTAAGTGTTTTATCGTAAGCGATAAATTTATGGGTATTAATAGGAGAGATTTTTTGTGATCATTAACCATTTTTTTTGCAATTTCAGTAATTGAAAATTTATCAAGCGGAAAATGCTCTCTTGGTGAATATACTCCCATTTCCGATCGAACGATTCCAAGTTATTACTGTCAGCCGTGTAATAGTGGATAAATTTTATCGGCACTTTCCGTTTCACTTCAAATCAAATATGTATAAGTACGCGTATAAAGAGAAAAGCAAAGCGGAACGGGAGAATCGTATGTCGGCAGCGCGTGGAATTATTCGAAATCGCCAGCGAACTTATGGCCGCTTTAGCGAAAAATGCAAATGGAAACGAAAACATCGTGCGAGTTTCTTCTGGTTTTGCAATCTCTTTATAAAGTTCCTTGCCTCGTTTATCGCGCGCGCGACCGCGTGCTTGCTCAATCTTTTGCTTTTCGTAATCAAAATTCGACGAACGCGATAAAGAAATGGGAAAAACGGCGAGCTGAACTGCTGCCCCGGGGCCGTCGTAATGAGTTAAACGATACCTCGAGAAACTACGATGGCTTTCTTTTCTTCGGCAACGCGAATGCGAAAAGCTTAGGAAATTAGGAGTTGGCCCGAGCGATTATGAAATTACGTGGGCCGGCGAATTCAGCAGCGACATTTATGAAACAGAATGATAAATCGATGGGTTGAGTGTCCGTTTACACGTTACGGCACGTTGTGTGTATTTTGAAAGCCCGTGGATGAGAAGTAGAAAGTAAAAAATGAACGAAGGAAGGACCAAAGGAACGAACGAACGAACGAACGAACGAACAGTCCCGAACGAACAAATGAGTGAGAGAGCAATGCACGGCGTATCTCCAAAGACGTGCGGCTCGCGGACAGACATAAATTCCGCCTCCTCGAGGGCCTGTTCACGAGAGACATGATAATTCAAAGACGCGAAATGAATTTGTCGTCGTTGGCACTCGAAAAGCCCATAACGCATCACGCGGCGAACGTACTTTTCGATCCCAGTGGCAATAGCCGGGATATATACCCCGTCTCTGCTGTTTTCAAATTCATAGCGTGTTTCGGCTAATGCGATCTACGACATCCATTACCGGTGGCTCGGCAAACAGGAGGGTCTCGTTCGGCGTGTGGGGAAAGAGAGAGAGTCGCTGGGTCTCGTCTCGTCTACTCTCTCTCTCTCTCTCTCTCTCTCTCTCTCTCTCTTAGTTCAGATTTTGGGGGCACAAAGTGACGGGGGGAGTCAGGCACAATGGAAAAACCACCCTCTGAGAATGCGAGCGCACGCGTTTCTGGTTTCTGTACTCCTGTTGTAGCCGTAGCTGCTGCTTCTTCGTCATCTGGTGGTGACTTTTGTAAATATTGTTTAGACAGGCCGGAACTCGAAAAGTGCTGCCTGGAAGATTGCCATATAAACGATGCGATGAGTTCGTTTTTCATCGATTCATTCAACCGCTGCCGTTTAGAAGCGACTGCTCGTCCCTTTTGAAAATCGTCAAGTACGTCTGATACGGCGCATTACAAACGCAATATCTAATTTATGCCATATATATATATATAAACATATTGATTCTACTAATCGATTTACACTCGAGCGTTTTTTCGAAATGTTTTTCATTCTTGCATTTGTCATTATGATCACCTTGGAAATAGAATGGAACGTAAAGAAGAATGGAGAATGGAAATTTACAGAATACATTATCTTGCACATTTGTCGTTACATTCGAAAAATTCAGGATATCAAATAGCTTTAATCGATGACCAATGGACATATTGTATAAGAGACCATTACGAATAAAATAAATATTTATAATTACAATGACACTCGGTTATCAAGTACAAAGTTTTCTATTTAATTGAATTCAACGTACGCTCAATATAATAAATTTACAATTCCGTTAAAACTTTTATAAATCTACGTTAAGCTTACGTGTATTAGCCATTTTTACTGGTCTTTGGTATCTTTTAAGATGTCATGAGATTACATATATATATATATATATATATATATATATTACTTATATTACTCTTGCATCGTAAGCAATAACTTTACGTTAACTTCACGGGCTATCCACTGTAATATACATCGGTTGCCTTAGAAATAAACGATCCCTCACCGCGTAGTGGAAACAACTTTTATAAATCAAATTCAAGGGGGCATATCGACTAAACTACTACAAGCTTTTATCTCAAGAACGATTCTATCCAAACACATGCGCACAAATTGTGTGACACCAAGTCCATAGAACGAAAACGTAATATTGTAGAGAATTATAAAGAGCCTTTGAAAAGCTATTAAAAACGATTGCTGTTCCTCACGCACAATCAAACACGGCTTGAAACTTAACCCCCGTGCATTCGGCGATCAAATCCCGCCAAAGGCGCGCGTTTGAATAAAAATAAAGAAATCAAATTTACCAAGCGGAAAAGAATAACAAGTAATCGGCGCCGATCGCCTAGAGCGAGCTGAGCTCTGCCTACGGTATAATACGCCGAGGACTGCTATTTCAATGACTGGCGCATCCAGACTCCCCCTCCCGCTCCCCCTCCCCAAACCCTTCAAATCACCCCTTTCTGCTCCTCCCTCCCACCTTCCCCACCGTTGGCTCTTTCAGGCGTTCTAAATACTGGTAATACTGATTACATAACCGCAGAGCGAGCGACGCTTTTGAGACTCGGTACGGCATTGGCGGCTGCACGCAGCAACGGCACGTGGCGAATGTCTGGACCCGTCACGCTCACACCGGCCAATTTGCGTTTCCGTAATTTCTGCCCTGACAATGGAAAGTACAACCCCTCGGCTTAATCCGTGCGTGTGTTTGCGCGCAAATGTAGCCCCCGTCTCGCTCGCTCTCTCTCTCTCTCTCTCTCTTCTCAATTCTCTCTCCTCTCTTCTCTCTTCTCTCTTCTCTCTCACTCATGCTCTCTCTCTCTCTCTCTGTCTCTCTGTTCACGGTAACGCTACGCCCGCGCCTAGGGTCAATAATAGAAATTATATGGAACGGTGTGCGAACAGTACTCCACTTTCACACGCTTTCCCGAAGCGTTCGAAGGGAAGGGGCAAGTGGTTACTGTTATGCTGGGAATGTCGTTTATACTTGCGAAGTAAGTAGCCTGATCCAAGCTTAGTGATTAAGCGTGCATTTATCGACGTCTCATGGGCTTATCCGCAATAGCTTCATCGCGATTAAGCTTCTCATTAATTTTAGGCATTGGAATAGTTAAGGAAATTTCTCTTTTAACGGAAGCCATATATACAGTCGTTCGAGAAACACGTTATTGCTCACGAGGCAACACAGAATGAAGACTGAGAAAAAAAGCTTCGATTATTGTTTTCCTCCAATATTGAAATCCGACATTGATATTGCCGATGAGTATTAACGGATAAATTATGAAATCAATGCTCTTGCTAGAAGCGAATTTTTGCGTTACGTATATCTATCGAGAAAAAAATGATCTAATCCCCGTTCTGTCGGTGCACGCACTCTTCCTCAAATTCAAATCTCATGTAAATGGAAATCGACAATTTACATATTCGTACCCACACAATCACTGCCACGGTATAAACGATACTAAGCCAAGCCACCCCTAAATGTAAGAGTGAGCTAAATAATCCAATTACGTGAAGCATCCGAGTATGTCTCCCTCGCTGACGCTTTCTCTCTTTTCGTCTCGCTCGTATCCACGAAAAAGTCAAAAGACCTCCCAAGTGCCTCTTTCACGCAGACATAAAATCTGGAACTGCGCACAGATCATCGCCTCTAGAACCTAATAGGAGACAAGAATCGTCCTTCCCAGTAAACCGAAATGTTCAGTTCGTAAAAATCGGCAGAACGGAGTCGAGGTCGAGTCTGGATGTTGGATCTATGTAGCGACTCTGGTGCTGCTGCTGCTGTTGTTGTTGTTGTTGCTGCTGCTGCTGCAGGCCACTGCCGCCGCCGCCGCCGCCGCCGCCGCCGCTGTTGCTGCTGCTCCCGCTTCACCCGCTGTGAATGCGGATTATGACAATGGTCGGAACAGCAGGGGTCGCACCGTTTCTGGAAAATCTTTCCAGGAATTTTCATTTTTCCCGCGCTCTCGTACACAATGCCGGACCGAGAGCAGCGGTCGTCCGGGGGTGAGGACAGGGGGAGAGAAAGAGGGCCGAGTGCACCAGCTAAGAAATTCATGCGTCGATTTCGAGAGCCGAACAGGGGCCGATTTTAGAGGAGAGTGCCCATTCATCAGCGCATTAGCGTTTTCGAAAATCGCTTTAGACGCGAGAGCCAGGGAGGGCAGAAGAGAGAGGTATAGAGAAACAGATTGAGTGCGTGCGTGCATCCGGATGTGTGTGTGTGAGTGTGTGTGTTAGAGAGAGAGAGAGAGAGAGTGAGGGAGAGGGAGAGGGAGAAAATGGGAGAGATGTCGGGGGTTCGCGCTGCCGACGACGAGACGGTCAAAAGTAGACGACGAAAAGTGAAAGAGGAGGGACGAGGGAAGAGGAAGGCCTCGCGAGGTTGCGAGAATTTTCTGTTATATCTTGGGGAGTTGGAAAAAGCGTGTTGTGACTTCGAAATTCAAAGGGCCGAATATAAATAGGACATTTGGGCATTGCTGAAACTCTGATTTATGATGAAGAAAAAGAGTGCTTAGTGTACCGTAGGCTTACACTTTAATTGCTTGAAGATAGCCGTGAAGAATTCGGTTAATCGGTCTTCAATGGGGTGTTGACTTTTCGCAATGACTTCTCTTATTTTCATGGATTGCGTATAGCTTTAGAAATACATTGATCATTTTTAAGCTGCATGAGAGTATTTTCATCACAACTTCGTTTGTCGTTCTATATTTAATCATCTACGAACGATTTATCATTCTATTGAATTTAATAGTAAAAGACAATTAACGAAGACTTTATTAAATGACAGAAATTAGATGCTTTTACGCATACAACTATCTGGATCTATTCCTATGTATATTTATATAATGTCACATATTAATTTTGTGGTGTAAATATGCATACATGTACGTGTATATATATATATATATATATATATATATATATATGAACATGTATATACAATGTATATGGATTTGCAAGGAGGAGTTGAATTTGATATTGTGTTTTGCGTTTTAAAGCAACTTATTCGTAAAATTATTTAACGTCAAGACGAGTGCCGTGGGAGCTATTGGGGGGGGGGGGGGGGGGCAAGAAAAGAAAAGCGAATCGCGAAAGGGGACCTGACTCGTATAAAAGGACTCGATTGAGTGGGTGCGGGGGTTACACAGAGAATATACACGGGGTTGAAGAAAAAAAAATTCTTCCCGAACAATAGTGGCGGTACGCTCTGTCTCGTTTCGTAAACTCAGCCTGAGGTTCAAAATGAAATCCGGGCAAAAACGGGGTAAGCTTACTCTTCCGTGCGTGTCGTTTTTCACTAAGCGTAAGACCGATCGCGCATACGCCAGCGCCATTGTTATCATCATACATTTAACTCGAAATTGTATTAACAAAATAAACCTGAATGGCAGAGTCCGATTTCCGCTTAGTACCTCGGAGCGTTTCACTTTTACCGTCGCCCAGATGAATGGAAGATCATTGATAAATACATACTGTGAAATTTTCATTTATAACGAATTTCAATAATAAGACTTTAGCGGCTTGGCGGCACGGCGCGAACGAAGTAAAAAGTTTGTTTACACAGGAAAGAGGATTGCTGCTTATTAAGCAAGACGCTTGCAATCGAGTGGCTTTAAAATTATTTTCACCATTATTTGCATTGATGAGGACAATTTCGTTCGATCATAATGTATCTCCGGTATTGAAAAGGCGTATAATTAACGGTAACACTCTTTGTAAGCAGGCACCGGCTTCCTGAAGGAGGAAACCGCAAAGAAGGAGGCGCCTGATTCTTTATTTAAACTGAAGTGCAGAGAAGCTGAAAGGGAGTAGAAAGATGTGAATGCCAGAATACGGATTAAAAACGCGACGAAGAAAAGAGACGGCGCAATGGTAGAAAGTGAAAGGGGAGCCGCGACAACGAAGACAGAATGAACGAAAAAGGTAGGATATCTGTAGTGGAGGGAAAAATAAGGGGAAAGGCGCAGGACTGGAGAGGATCATTTGAATGAGTAATACTACACCTCGCGTACACCCACCTACACTTCTATGAAGTCCACGGAGTCCCAGCGAGAGAGAGAGAGAGAGAGAGAGAGAGAGAGAGAGAGAGAGAGTGAGAGAGAGAGAGAGAGAGAAGAGCTTTGTTTGATACTGCATATTGTGCTCAGCCCTGCCGCCGGTTCACTTTATACTTAGGCTGTGGTGCTCTCCCTCTCCCTCTGTCGCTCGCTCTACCTCTCTTTCTCGTTTCACTTTTTCGTGCTACAAATGCGGCGGTCTGCAGCCGCTG
>NW_011948420.1:3822018-3840674 GCF_000503995.2 Ceratosolen solmsi marchali
ACACGACAACGTAGACGTTCCCTACCTGTGGACTCAACTGCTGAAAATTGAATTATAATGCGACGAGGCCACGACAATGAGGGAGCGGCACGTTCGAGTTGCCTTATGCCAATCTTTCTGCCAGAGCGGGGGCGGTTATGATTTCAATGTGCTAAAGAGAACCGGGAGGACAAACGTTTTATTCAACTTTTTCAGCCTGAGGGGCATTATTATCATCATCCTCGTTGTTGTTGCTGTTATTAATACCACTGTCGTTATCATTATCATCATCGTCATTATTATTGTTATTATTTTTTATATTATTGTTGTTGTTGTTGTTGTCGCTGTCATGATTTTTGTCGTTATTATTGTTACCAATACTATTACTATCATTATTGTCATTATCATTGTCATTATCCTTATTATTATTTAACGTCTTTCTTCTTAATATACTATTATTATTGTTATCGTGCAGTGTTGTTGCTATTGTGTTATCGATGTTGCTATGGTTATCATTACTTATTACAACTACCGCTGTTATTGTTTCGGGCCCGTGCTATGATTATTCGATGCGCACGCCAAGTAGCGCTGTTCGTCGCTTCATTTACAGCTGCTTGTCCAAGAGCTAATGAGATTATCGAACGGCTCGACATGCTTCTATTATACGCCGAACGGAAATAGAACTACCGAGAAAGAAAAAGTAAATCTTCTTAAGATGCCTCGCGCTCCCGTTCAATGGATCGCTCGCTTCGTACGCGCAATTCGTCGCCCAAAATGAAGAAATCGCGCAGCACGCCTCCCAATCGCTACCAACATGAATTTGAAAATGAAACGCGCGAGTGCGCAAATTAAGAGCGGCTTACGCAGACTGCCGGGAATTTATCTCGAAACGGGAAACAAGGAACATCGGCGTGCCCAGTTGCAATTGATGCGCAGGACAAGGTTCGGCGATCTTCGCCCATCTCGCCCGATAAGCCAGGCGCCCCTGTAACCGCGTCAGTGTACATGCGCGTGGCCCACATACACAGATAGCGGCTCCTCACGATTGTTAAAAACCGCGAGAGCGAGGGAACGAGGGTATTTCTCTATCTCGGTCCCGCCCGATGTTTATCCTGCGGGTAAGTTTCGGCTCCGACCGGTCGTTCTCTTATCGGTGCTACGACGATTGTTCCTTTACAAGCCCAGTTTTATGACCACAGTCTGCTAACTCACGGTTCCCGAGCACGTGGATGCAGAAACGCTAACAGATTTGTTTTCACGGAAATGACGTTTATGGACTTCCATCTGTAAGGGCGATAGTCGATACGATACTGCTTCTTATTTGTAGAAAAAAAGCCATGGGCCCTGTTTAAAGCTCGGGCTCGCATTGAATGACGCTGGTAAACGCGACAGATACGCCTGCGTGGGAAAAGTCTGCGTCGCTCTAGCCGATGCTAATTGGCTTGTATTGGCAAAACATCGAAGGAAATGTTTTCGAGTGAAGGCAATGACGTTGAACTTGTTGTGCAATAATAAGTTTCATGTTTGCGTGAGCTGGGCTTGAACGACGATTCGACTGCAAATCATAACACGCTTACCGGTCTAGTATTTTTAATGTATCCTGTCGTTTCGTTGCTGTATATTATTTTCTTTTTTCTTTAATTCTTTTTCATTTTTTAATGCACATCTATGAAGACGATGAAAAATTAACTTGAAGAAAGAAAGAGAGAGAGAGAGAGAGAGAGAGTATATGTACGGGCGCGTGTGTGTATTTTCTGGAAAATTTCTATCTACGAGATTGAGGTCTAATTATACGTAAATTTATGGAGCTTTACTAGAAGACCCTTCTAAATCAAGATAATCGACTTGGTCCATCTCGAGATAATCATCACAACTATGAAATACTGCTAGGTTAAAGCAAGCGAGCGCGAGAGAGAGGAAGAGAGAGAGAGAGAGAGAGAGAGAGAGAGGTAGTCGGAAAGACAAGCGAGTTCGGAATGGATGCGAGAACATCAAAGAAAAATTTAAAAATTCAAAGGATCATGAAATGGGGTGGTAATGCACGGTTTTCTTTCGATCCCTTGATCCAGACTGATGTATGGTCGATGTTCGTAAAGTAGTTGTGTATCTGGAACCTTTTACCGGAGGTGCGCGCGCTGCATCGAAACAACGTTCGAGCTCTCACGCGAAAAGGGATGCCACCAAAGAGGCAGGTACACTTCTTCCTCTCTGCATCCCTCGACTTCACAATGCCACTAAATCCCCCAGCCTTTTTCGAATTGTCGTTGGGACGCCTGCGACGTTGCCACCTTTACCAAATCCGAAATGCCTCGTATTACTTTAACGGGTATAGTCAGCTTTCGATTTTCTATTTTCAACTGGCCTCAGCGCCCTATTATTATTTTTCTACAATGCCATTTGCGCAATACCCTCATTTCATTTCTATTGCCCATGATTATAAATAATCATATTAGGTAGGTGCCGATTTCCCGAGTCATTATGAGAATTATGGGAACGTTTGGGCTTAAATCTCTTCGGCTAGTTAAAAAATGCCGATATTGTACGCATAGCTAAAAAATCAGCATTATCCGTGAGATTAACAATATACAACAGGCGGTGTACTGCGCGTAAATCTTTAATAGCTGAATTTGAAATTCTCATTTGGCAATTATAAATTACCGAATAAAAAGAAAATTAAAAAATTTTTTTTAACAACGACAACGTATGATTAATACAGGCTGATAGAAACATCCACGTCAAATGGCCTCAAAATATTATTTCATGCACTGGAAATAAAATAGAAAAGTATAAATCGCTTCCCGCGTTAAATGTAAAGAAAAGCTCGCACGAAGACGCATTGCGAGGCCTTGGGGACACAAGCCCGAATTCCCAAACCCTCGAGACAAACCCGTTAAATATTCAGACGCCAAATAAAATATTCCCGGCCCCGGTGCCCCGACTCTAGCTCAAGATGAAGAGAGGATCGAGAGCTCTCGTGTATTTTGAAATGAAAATACATTCTTTATCGGCAATAATACGAAATTATGTCGCCGCGACTTTGGCCGAATGTCTTTTGTATATTGGGCGAAGAATGAGATGGCGAGCGAAGGGGACTGGCTAGTGGTGACGGAGTACGAGTTAGGGAAGGAGATTTCATGGCAGTAAATGGGAGGGGAGGATGAGAAGGTGGGAAAGAGATACTGGATGGAGGGGAAAAGAGATGGATAGATTTAGAGAGAGAGAGAGAGAGAGAGAGAGAGAGTGTGTGTGTGTGTGTGTGTGTGTGAGAGAGTGAGAGAAGGGGGAGAGAGAGAGAGAGAGAGAGAGAGAGAGAGAGTGAGAGAGACACCTTTAAATACTGCATGAGCAGATTGAATTGAATATTCCGGTCGTCACCTCACGAACGTGCAACACGCGGACGTTACGGGTGGACAAGTCGTGTAACGTCGGACTTGACCGATAACGTATCTTCATTAACAGGGATTAAATTTTATTTCCTTGTCGATGGAACACGTCGAAACACTGGTGTAATCAATTTAATAATTGAACGAACGTACGTGTCATATTAAATTAAGCATTTGTGCATCAGCTTCAGAAAAGCACACGGATATAAATGTATTACGAGAAAGATGTACTAATGCCGAGAGTCAACTTGATTGTATGGATCTGCTAAGTGACTCATTAATTATAGTGTAAGCTAGCTCCACGTTCCGGATGATTGATATTTATCCATTATCAATTTGATTAAATTATCATAAAAATCGGATAAAACTTCGGCATCGATAAAATCTCGAGAAAGAGCTCTTCTTTACATTTACTTATAAAAGCAATGATAATGGACAACAAATAAGATATTGCCGCATACGATACCGAGGTACGAGGTAAATTTGTCCCCACGCGTTCGTTCACGCTAACAGTCGATTAAAGCGAGTAAACGCAAAGGAGCCGCGGAGCAGGTACGATGACAACAACGGCTCAGCACGGATTTGACATTTTTAACAAAGTTAATAATCCCGCGAGCATCGCCGGTTCCGCTCGCTCCGACGCTTTCGTTAACGATCGTAAGCGTTTTCAAACCACTCGTGTCATTCGCCGAGAGGAGGTGGGTAGAAAATGCGCGTGCGTGCGTGCGTGCGTGCGTGCGAGAGAGGGTCGAAAAGCGCGCGGTTATTTTAATAACGTTATAATAAGACATCGGGGATTGATGCTAAACTATTTGCTGGCAGCAAGCTCCAAAGCGTCTAGCGCGAACATCCAACGGAGTCGTGTTTGAGGCGCTCGCGGCGCTCCTCTTTGCCCCAGCGGCTTATTCTCTCGGGTTCTCGTAGCCGCGCGACTCCGATGGCAGCGGCGACTTTCGTCTTTTGCGACGTCTAGATCTAAGGCTCGTCACCTAAGAGTCATTAACATACCAGCTCTTGCGAGCGCGAGGCCTCTCATTCCGTCCTTTTCTTTTCGCTCCCAACCATTCCCGAATCCCCCGGGCCATCCTCTTTCCTTCATCCTTTCTTCTGCGTCTCGCGATAAAATTAAACGGAATTTTTTGAAACTTAGATCATATTTTATTTTCAATAATGTTGCCGGGATTGAAGACGACCGAACGACGGCTCCCTGCGATTATTCACGCTCGATAGCGCTAAACTCCAAGTCTCGGACGTTACATAATCTCGTTCGCATTATGCTAATTGCACGTTGTGATTATTATGTAATTATAGCGAAGCGCCCGTTCGAGCCGCGATTAAACATTAAGTTTTCTGGGATTTATTATCTTATAGCTGAAACGTGTCAATCGATTGGACTTTAATTAATTTTAAGCATTTTGAGCGATATAATGCTCGAGAAGTGTTGGCATTTGGAGTTGTGTGCTGCTGAATCGCGTTGAATGTTGGATCAAACGAATGGCATGACGCTCTCTCTTACTTGAAACTGATTAGGAAATAGAAATAAATCCTCTTTTCCAGTCTTTGCAAACTTTTTAACAATTCGCCTCTCCCGTCCCTCGCCATCGCTCCTACAATTACATAAACCCATCGTTTTTAATCCCTTTTGCAATGGTTCATTAAAAGTCCAATAAAATATCTATATTCAATATGCGAAGTAAAATTAAAATACTTTCTACATTATGTAAATAGCTGGTGCTGCTAGCTAAATATTCATGATGTCTGTTGATAATCTAAAAATCTTTTTAAAAAACTTTGTAAATGAATAATGACTTCACATTTTCAAATACAACTTAATTCGAGGCGCATGAAAAGGAAACGCGAGAATTTGTTGACAATCAACAACACGCGAGAGCTCATTTCACGCCAAACGTATAGCAACGAATAGGACGAAAATTTTTTTACTGCGTTTAATCACAAATAGTTGGGCTCAAGTTGAGCATAAAACATTATTTTTAATATCGCGCTCGCGCGCTCACAATATTCGGCTTGCAGCATATAGTGAGACACAGCGAATGACGGAGAGAGAGAGAGAGAGAGAGAGAGAGAGAGAGAGAGAGAGAGAGAGTTAAAGAGAGAAACAACGTACAAGTGATTCCAGCCGACAAATAAATGTCAGCAACTCGATTAATCGGACACTAAACGGAATCTCCCCGCAATAAATCAGAGTGGGAGCGCTAGCGGGGGCGGGAAAGAGAGAGTGAAAGATAGATAGATAGATAGATAGATAGATAGAGACAGAGATAGAGAGAGAGAGAGAGAGAGAGAGAGAGAGAGAGAGAAGCACACAGACAAAGGAGAGAGGCGCAAATAATGGAGAATCCAGTCATCTCCTGCCCCTCTTCTCTGCGCGACTGGCAAATGAGCCGAATTAAGTTCTCCTTTCCCTCCCCCTCTCACTCTATGACCGGAGACAATGTACATGCATACATGCGGCTATCTCGATTTTAGAGTCGCGCCTCACATAAGAGTCATCTCGCCCGGTACTCTATGGGTCAATGACGACGACCGATCGTGTGTGCCAGCGCCTCGATGACTTTACGGGCGTCGATGCTCGTTCGCTGTGATTTACAGCGCTCCTAACCTTCGGCCGCTTACTCGCATCGCATTGCTCAGCAGCGGCAGCAGCAGCAGCAACAGCGGCAACAGCAACAGCAGCAGCAGCAACAGCAGCAGCTCTCCCCCGCACTCGTCCCCCGCTCCGCCAGAGGCCCCGTGACATTGTTTCGCTTTCTTGTCTTGTATCAGAGGGAGATGGAGAGGGGTAGGGGGTACGCGGGGAGAGAGAGAGAGAGAGAGGCGCATCGCATCGCAGACTTCTAATATGCGGTCTGGACCATGCTTCTCTCGCTCACTCTTACTCTTCGGCCCCTCAACCCCCTCCCCTCCTTCACCCAGCTCTGCCTGTCCCCCTTTCTTTCGTTCGCTCTTGCTGTCTTATATCTCCCTCTCCGCCCGCCATCGTTCTCGCCGTCGGTCGTTCGTTATTCCTCCCAAGTTCGTTTTAGCTCCTTCATTCTTTGGGAGGGACCTCGACCTTGGTCGTTCTCGCGGCTCGATTCTGCTCACGATTCGTTCGGCCCTCGCGAACGGCGTCGAGACGAGCCCGAGAATGGCTAACGGAAATCTGCGCGGCGCTTACGCTTTCGGCATCGGGCTAAGGTCAGTCCAGGCTTGAGCAACTGCCTCTATTTATGTTAAGATCTCCTCCTTTTCGATTAATTTTTGTTAAGATACGTGATTCATTAGTGCTCTACCAGTGAGGAAAGTTTTCATTCAATATGCTGCCCGCGTTGTACTACAAATACCTTAGTAGGTTAAAGCCAAAGTGCTTTTAAAAATTAAATATTACGAATAATGGGATCTGTTATTGTGGAGTCTCCTTGCAAAAAGAGGAGGGAAAGCAATCGATCGCGATAATTGACGTTTAAAGCCGATACAACGTAGCGTAATAAACTGATTTGACATTATAGTTTAAATATGTAATGTTTAAATGTTGCACTTCTTCTAAGATATTAATTATAAAAGAAATTTTGAATGATCATCCATTTTGATATTTAATACGCAAGACGATAAATACGGTTTAATTTGACGTTGGCCAATCATTGGAATTCTTATTACGATTCAGAAGGAACTATGATTCTTGATAAACTTCGCCTCCAATAAAGTAATTTCAGCTTGAGAAGGTGCGGCTGAGGCAATCCCCCGCTTGCGCTGTAATTAGGCAACAGTCGAAAAGGGCCCGACCACGGAGGGGTTAAAGTCCGCGCGAGACACGGGTCCAGGGCGCGTAAAAAAAAAACCATTTTGGATAGGATGAAACGAGCAGAGAGAAGCAAACAAGTAGGTAGCCCGAGGCTCGATGCTATTGCCGTCGCGCGGCAAGGCCATAATTCTTTGACGTCGCACTCGTGTCACCCGGTATAAGGTTTGGTGAACGAACAGAGGATGATGGTACTCTGGCCCACGAACGAGTCGAGCCGGAGTCACGGCAACGGCAGCAATGGCAGCAGAGGAGAGAAGAGGACGAGCATCGGCAGCAGCCGCGAGAGGGCCAAGAGATATTTTTACGTCGAAGTGGAGCGACAGGCCGAGAAGGAGACGAGGATGGTACGCTCGCGTGCTCGACCTCTTACTTGCTCTATTCCTCGATTTAAGTGCGAATCGTCTTCTACGACTTAGTAATACCAAAATCGTCATAATGCCGTCGAGCGCCCTGAGCATCCGCCGACTTTTCTCTATTTATCTGTACATCAGATCTCTCCATTCTCCCCACTTCCATCTCTCTCTCTCTCTCTCTCTCTCTCTCTCTCTCTCTCTCTCACTTACCCACTTTGACTATGGACCCACATGATTAAGCACGCCTACGTTGGTACTAGCGCGGACAAATGGTCACCTTAATATTTACGGAGGAATCAAAGTTTCTTAACAATTTCGTGGAACTGTTTTCTTATAAAATCCCGTGAGTTCATGTCAAAGAAAAAATGTCATAAAAATCTTTACTCCAAGATGAAGCGAAAGCATTATCGGCCGTTTACGAAAAGCAAAGGAATTTGATAACTAGCCCAATCTGTTTTACCATTGGAATATTTGCTTATTGGAAATAAATATTGGAGAATCAAAGCTTACGTTAAGTAACAATTATGCTTTAGAAATATATTTTATTTAGATAAATATTATACTCTGTTATTGTTTTTTTCATGAATTAGTCATTTTAATAGCTGTTTTAACCATTTGTCGTTTTAAAAACTTATTTTAATAAATTTAGAATATTCGTATATTCGAGTTAATGAAAAATTGAATAAATCGTTTAGCCAAGTGTGTATTAGAATCATCTCTAACTCCTCAATTTTAAAGTACATTAAATGTCAGCGATTCCGAATTCATAATCAAAGTGTAGTAAGAAGTAAGTCTAAAATGTATATGCAATGTGATCGGTGCCATAAAAATGCGAGTACGAGAGGGGTGGGTGGATAGATACATACAGATTTAGAGATATTAAAGGATGATTGGATCTGGAGTAGCGAGAGAGTATGCAGAGTTATACGGACAGAAGACAGACAGACAGACAGAAGGCAGACAGAAAAAAAGACGTTTCGAGCCTTGGTAAGATGGAATAGATGTTGTTTTGTAGTGCCGGAATAGATATTGGTGGAAGCTGGCGCAGAGACAGGGAAGTGCCACTATTTCTGACGAGCGTGGAACTTCTTCATCTCTTCCTTTTTCCCATCTTTCTCCTTTCTGTACACACTCGTGCTCTCTCTCTCTCTCTCCCTCTCTCTCCCTCTCTCGTTCCATCATCTTCTAATTCGCTCGCTCTCTCACACTCATTCTATCTCCGTTCCTCCCTCTTTTTAACCCTTTCTCTCCATTCTCCTCTCTCATCCACGTTCATACCCTTCTCATGAAGCATGGCAGACGCTTCACGGGGCAAAAGAGAGAAAGAAGAAAATTTCTAAGCATATATCTTAGTAAAGGACAGACGCGAACGACGAAGCCAGGAATAACCGTCGAGATGTCACACTTTCCATACAGACTTTGTGCTTGGGTTCAACTGCCCAATATCGTGGCCAAAAATCGACGTTTGACGAATTTTGGAGGACAATGTAGCACTTAAAAATTGCATGTATTACGCTTTAAACGGCCTAAGAACTTCTTCAAATTTTATCAATGCTATTCGCCGAATATATAAAATTCTGTAAGATAAGAGTATTATCGTTGAAAAACCCAGCACGATTTCATAAACACATTTTCACTGAATATATTATACACTCTTATATTACACTAAGTAAATAGATTATTTAACAGCATCTACAATGTGTCTGTTTTATGAAAGTACAACAGGTTTCGGTGTACATTCAACAATCTGATTATCGTTTTGCCGCAATATCACTAGATATCATTAATCATTCGTTTATTTAGACACTTCTATATCGCGATCTACAATGGAAAATGAGAAAAAAACAAAGCGATGAAAACTAAAGCCTTTGTAAATACCAAAACAAAATGTAAAATAGTCACGATATACAGCCAGATAGACAATTAGATGCCAACAATATGTTTGGATCGAAAAATTGGAGCGTATGAAAAAGTAGTTTTGCCATTTGGATACGAGGGTGCCAAACGAGTGAAATTGTGTCGATAGGACATGAGGTTAATTGCCAAAACAGTTGTTGCGTCCAGGGCGGTCGAGACGTACACGATTTAAACTTAGCCGAGTATGGTTCCGAGTCTTTCAACAAATACTCAACATCGTCATGGTCATTTATAGGAAGATGAATTCAGGGTCAGAGATTCACCTGATTCTCGTTAATCTAATAGCGCTTGATGATCTATTTTTAAAATGTCTATTCATACATTCTAATTCGTGAATAAAAGAATAATGAGACTTTAAATAATAATACGGGAGGATGTAGATACGCAATGAGAATTAGTTAAATAGGAATGAACGATGTTGAATTGATTTTTATTAAGTAATAAATGACGAATTGTATTTCGAATGATTGAAAAATAATTCAATTTAAGAAATTAAGTGATTTACCGATATAAGTGTTTGAAGTTGAATATAATAATATGAATGGACATTTGCTTTTACAGTCATTAGATGAACGTCGATCGTTATATATTTACGCCTCTCATACGGAATTACTTACTAGGCGTACAAAAACGTATTAATAATGCAAGAAGTAAACTATCATAATTATAGGAATTTAAAACAAGAGATAGACACAAAAGAAATTGCTATTAGTTAATTATTATGAAAATAAGAGGTAAATTAAATGATGGTGAGGGGAGGGGGGGAAGGTGAGAGAGAGACGTATATCAAGAAGAGAAAAGCACGCTGGGTGTCGAAACCAGCAAGTAGGTGCCGGTAGCTTAGCTCGCTTGCGGCATGTCTATTAAATGTGATGTGGCGATGACGTGGGTTTGACAAATGCCAGTTCAGTTATCGAAGTCGCGCGTATATAGGAAACGGCCTCATAAATTTTGTCGCTATCGTAGCGAAGGTGGGAAGAACATGCGCGGATCGACCGACCCTGTGAATCGAAGTCATTATCATAGTGTTACGCGTATGTACATGCAACTGAAGAAGCCTCCAACCAGGGTTAAGGCCTCCTTGTACTATACGCTGAAAGACGAGTGATGATTTAAATGCGGACAATGAGGCGTCTTAAACGAGCATTACCGACATGCAAAATCAATAACATCGTCGTCGTCTTTCTCGGTTGAACTGCCCCCCCCCTCTTTCTCTCCCTGACTCTTTCTCTCCCTGACTCTTTCTCTCCCTGACTCTTTCTCTCCCTGACTCTTTCTCTCCCTGACTCTTTCTCTCCCTGACTCTTTCTCTCCCTGACTCTTTCTCTCCCTGACTCTTTCTCTCCCTGACTCTTTCTCTCCCTGACTCTTTCTCTCCCTGACTCTTTCTCTCCCTGACTCTTTCTCTCCCTGACTCTTTCTCTCCCTCTCTCTCTCTCTCCCTGACTCTTTCTCTCCCTGACTCTTTCTCTCCCTGACTCTCTCTCTCTCTCCCTGACTCTTATATCATGCAATGTCTATACGGGTGACGACAGAGTGACTATTCCAGATCCGATGATAAAAAACAGGTTCACACGCAAATATATTCTTAATTTATAAATATGTGTGTTTTTTATTTGATTCACTTCATAAATCAACAATGTGTGAACTGAATATTGCAGGTAATTTAATAAACAGAGCTACAATCCACTGTAATTTATTGCAATGTATACTAATTAGTTTGAAAGTAGATCTTTAAAACTTGCCTATAAAGTTTGAATTATTCTAGATAGAGGCCAGTCGCGTATGATCTAGAGTATAAAAAAACAAAATACGCACTCGGTAAAATAAGGTCTTCATAATTTTGTTGCAGGCGAACGAGTCAAATTTATAACACGAAATATGCACTTCGCGCATGTATCTATAAGATCATTTTAGACGACCGACTGAAATTCTTTCATTCGCCAAGCCAACGAAAAAGAAGAAAAAGATAGATGATGATGATGATGATGATGACGATGAAGAAGAAGATGAAGAAGAACAACATCATCAACAACAACAACAACAACAACGATAAGAGCAAGAAGACAAAGAGCGGGAAAAAAGGACAACAGTGCTGAATCACGTCGTCACGTATACTACATTGGAAGTGGAACGTCGATTCCCTTGTTGTTTTACTTTGTTTATTTCGTTTTGTAGCGCGCGCGCGCACATACACCCGTTCTCTCTCTCTTGCCTCTCACGCTTCTGCCCATCTTCGGCTATATATATATATATATATATATTCCGCGTCTGCGTGTGTGTGTGTGTGTGTGTGTGTGTGTGTTTGTGTGTGTGTCGTATGTCGTGTGGGTGGGTGTGTGTGCGCGCGCGTCGTGTCGGTCGCTTAGTCGGAATGAGAGTCGCATGGTAAGCGGTAGATATGACGAGGCGAGGCGTAGAGAGACCGAAGACAAGGGACGTGTCGTTACTTCGAGTCTGCGCGGGTTGGCACACCTGCCCTGCATTCTTGCCAACCCCAGTCTAGCCAAGGAGGCAGCGAATACCGCGAGGAGGGCGTACACGGCTTCGCATTAAAGCCGTGTCTCGGCACCGCGTCTCATTGTTCTAAAATTTTACTCGCCAGCGATATAAAATTGACAAGTCGCTCGTGCATTAACCGTCCATGCACCAAGAGGAAAAACGACGAGTCCAGGCGCTTACAATTAGCCTAATAACTAACGCTTTTTCATGCACTTAGCCAAACGACCACCCGAATTAGCGCAACCTCGGGAAAACGTTGAGGGCAGAATTGTGGACGAGCTCTCATTAAAATTAGTCGCCACTTTTAACGAGTAAGAGCTAATGGATCAAAGCGTAGAATGTGGGCCTCCTTTGAATTTCGTCGCCTCTTTCATTAAGCAACGACTGATCTCGGCATTGTCGTCGGAGATAAGACTTTCACTCGGCACTAGAGCCGCTCGGCCCGTAAAGCCACTCGTTTGGCGCAGCCTCTGATGGGAGCTCTCGGCGTCGCGAAAGAGAGCGCAAGAGAGAATACGACAATGACCACCCAGGCGCTATCTCCGAATGACAAATGCAAGTCCCCGCGCGTACACCGGACTCGTCTCCCGCGGACAGGGCCAGTCAGGATCTGTCTACCTTTCAACTGCTCCTCCTCCCACCCTCCCGCCGGCCCATAGTCCCGCGCGCCACGGCGGCTATCGGCTCGGTCTCGCGAGAAGACGAGGAAAGAACGGCCGAGGCGTTGAGAGCTATCGTCATCGTCTCCATCTACGTCTCCCCTTGGGCTTCGCAGTCGTCCTCCTTTTCGTCCGCGTCCGCATTCGCCTCTTCGTCGTCTTCGTAGTCTAAGCCCACGTCATCGTAGTCTTCGCCTTCACCTTCGTCATTGCCATTGCGTTTGCTCCATTGCCCCTTTGCCTAACGCCCCCTTGGCTTTCTCGCGGGAGGAAGACGGGGAACGAACCGGGGAGGCTGTCAGTCGCGGAAAAGAGTTTAAGAGAAAAGTAGAGCCATCGACGTCACCGCTTTTTTCCAATGCCCCAGGGACTTGTCACGAGACTCCATTCGCGGTTGAGCGTGCTCTCGCGTCGCCCAAATCACAACTAACTGACTGATTCTTTCAACGATGCGTCTCCCCCCGCCCCTCCTTACCCAAGCCTCATTACCACCCAGTGCAACTTATCCTCATTATTATTGTCGTTCTCGCGCACACGTTACTTCACGGCGCACTACTCAGCTCGACGTACGCTCTTCTCTCGCATTTTTCTCGGGTGCGCTTTCGCCTTGCTTTGATCCATCATAATCCCGCCCATCCCTCTACTTGTCCTCCCTCATCATACTTCCTCGTGCTCTCTTTTAACCGAGCTGATGGTTCTTCCGATACTGTCAAATATAATCAGAGTGCGAGGACCCGAATAATACAGTGGCGCGCTCCGTAGCACGAGTAAAGCAAATAAAAAGACAAGAACCAAACTCGGCTGTGCTCTCTCTCTCTCTCTCTCTCTCTCTCTCTCTCTCTCTCTCTCTCTCTGTTGGATAATACTGGGCCCCATGCGCTCATAAAAACAGCTTAAGCATAATAAATAAATTATACTCGGATTTATAATCGGAAAAAGCAATATTGTTGAGGAATGGATGCTATTCTGATTTTACGATGCTTAACAAAATGCAGCCCAATCTGATTTATAGCGCTGAGAGTTACAATTAGATTGGAAAAATTTCACGTCAGATCGAGGCCCAATCATCACTAAAATAAATATTGAACTTTAAACAACACTTTCCCGACGAGACTCTAATTTTTATTTATCAAAAGTGCAATGGCCCATCGTTTTCAACGCTCTTCGTTACTCTTCCCATCTCGCGATGCCGTCCACCGCTGCTCGGAGTCTCGACAGGTCAGAGACACATTGGTCGACGTAAAAGCTGTCCGAAATTAACGGGTTAACCCGCGTACGTTCGCAGCGGTCGTTAAATTTAGATGGCCGCACGCTTGGAAAAGGTGCGCGCACGCTCGTTCCTACTCCTCTCACTCGCTCGCTCACGCGCGCACGCACACACGCACACGCACTCTCTCTCTCTCTCTCTCTTTCTCTCTCTCGGTCTATCTATCTACCCATTTATCTATCTATCCATCCATACATCCATATATCTCTTGTCCTCACACGCTAGAGAGAGAGAGAGAGAGAGAGAGAGAGAGAGAGAGAGAGAGAGAGAGAGAGAGCGGTAAGAAGAGTAGTGGAGAGTAGAGGACAGAAGTGAAGAAGCACGAACGCGAAGGAGGAAAGAGAGAAACGGGACCGAAAAAAAGGAAGCAGAAGAAAAAGGAGAAGTCGAGGATAAAAAATTCTCTTACGAAGACGCTGGTCTCTCAGTGCCTCGTAAAATCACAAGCCCAATCCGAGAATGGAGACGGCGCTCGCTGAGCCTACCACGGCAATAAGAAATAAACGACCAAAATGTCGTTTGAAACAAATTTTCTATTTACAAACCGTATCTTCGATTTGTTTTATTTTTCCATGCTCCTTCTTTGACTCCTCCGCGCTCCTCATTCCATTTACTTCATTCGCCAGTGAAAGGATCACGCGCCACAAATGCGCTCACTTTATACGCGATTTTTCCAGCATTTTTAGCGAGTAATTCGGCCACTTTAGACTCCATGATGCTCGAGCCCTCAACTCCGCCGTATGACGTGCCGAGGCGAGTTGGGATTTCCGTTTTACTGCCGCCGCATTACAATACAAGCGGCTAAGGGGGAGAATGAGGTGCCTGCGCGGAGGGGAAGAAAGTTCTCTGGTTTTACTACCTCGAAATCGAGCAGATCCCCGTCGTATCCCGGAAGTCGTTGAAATTTCGAATTCCCGCTCGATTTGCCGGCGATGTATCCGGCCGTATACGACTCCGTAACAACCCTTGTGCACAGTTAAACGAGTCGATCTTCGCTCGTACCTCGGCGCTCGTGTTTTTCGCTCTCTTGCGCCTTTTCGCGGTATAAGCTGCGCCACGCACATACAACGCCTATTTCCTTCGTTAAAAGCAATTATTACTCCGATCCCTTTTCGATCATCACCCCCTCACCCCACGACCTACGATTTAACGCACGAATTTTTCTTTTTTTTTTCCATCGAATTCTGTCGAGGCGCGCCTCATTGATGTGGCGTGCTCGCACGGCCTTGACAATCAAACGACTTTAATTAATGTAGGCGATCATCGTTGCTGGGTGAACGTGAAAATACAGAAAATCTCCGTCTCGCCAGGCATTAACCACATTTACTAAAATTAAAATGACAGAGCGGAAAGTGTAAGAGCAAGCGGAGTTGCCGGAGGGCGTCATAATATAATTATTTAAATTTTCAGCGGAGCCTCGGGCCTGATGCGACGCCGACCATAGTCGAGGAAAAATAAAAGTACCACGAGCGACTCGCACCCATCGCTGAAAGAAAAGCGCGATCTATTATCGTCACGGCCCATTCGCCATCCAATAATCCTTTAATTTAATATTATTTTATCCGTCGGCTTGACGGAGAAAGAAGGACGCGGACAGGTTGCATTAGGCCGCGCGTTGGGGGGTCCCGGAGACCAGCCGAGCCTCGACTCTCCGCTTATCGATGCGCGCGATTACGTTCGCAGGATATATCGGGATCCCTCTCTCCTCGTACGTCGCCCCGCAACCCTTCAATCCTCTAATGGGCTTTACGAGAAGGAGCTCAATTACCATCGGGCAAGTTTAAACGCGAAGAGCTGACGCTCCCCGGCTGTCCGCTGCCGTCAATTTCCACAGCTCCCCCGCCCTCTTGTGGATTATCGGTTATTGCGATGCTAAAAGAGACCACGCCCCCGAGGTCACTTACTTCGCTAACTCTTTCGGCCGCACGTCACTTTTAGGAATTAGGAACACGCGCGACCGATTTCTAGGAGCATCTATCGACGATACGCATGCGTGCGTGCGTGCGTGCGTGCGTGCGTGCGTGCGCGAGTGCCTGCCTGCCTCCTTTCCAAGGTGCATTTTAAAGCGTAGAGTAATTTTTTTAATAATTGCACTTCTATAAAAGTTCATTTGATACGACATTGACGGGCTCAGCGGCACTTAAGCTAAGCTTAAGGATATTTATCGTAAAAGACGCAATTATCGTCCTGCCAATTAGTCGGCGCTTAATTAATTTTCAAACTTCAATTACGATTACCGTGATACAATTTTAAATCTAGATTTTATCTTCGGATTGGCATTCGGTAGCTAAAGTAGGGTTGTGCCAATATCGGCATTAGGGATGCTGCGAAATTAGAAGGGCGTAATGGCCTGCGAGGTACTAGCCTACCGTAATACAATATTAAACGAACTTTGGTCCGCATTCGTTCAAGAGGACAAATTTTTCGCTCCGGTAAGAGGTCGAACAAAACAAGTAAGCTAAAACGAGCACGACATGGCATATTGGCGAGCGGAATATCACGTCCACACAAGTCCAATGTTTTCCGCTCCCAAAGTCTCGGCTACGAGCTAAAATTTTCCCTCTTCCATCAATCCCATGTTTTTTCGTCGAACCACAAACTTCTCTCCTTCCTGGTCCCTCCGCTTCCTCTCTTCCACCTCGTCGCTACTGCAATAACGATAAAGTTGGCGCTTAAAGGGGCCGGTTTCATTTTTGTAGGCCGCTCACGTAGAGCTGCGTTTTTCGCGATCATCGTACATTTGGCACGACGGGTGTCTCGAAAAATGCCTTGGCAAATAGTCCTGTTCGCACCTCGTGCCGGACCTCACAGACTCATCGCCCTTCCTCTTGCACGCATTATCTTTACTTTATCTTTATGGTATCGTTCAAATGACGAGAAAAAAAGAACAAAAAAAAAGAAGAAAAGAAAAGCCGACGCTTCATTTGTAGTGTATGCAGTGTTAACGGAATGGATCAAGGTGTCCGTATACTTAAATTCGAATAATAATAATAAATGAAATCTCCGATCAAAATATTATAACGTCGTTGTTGATTTTACAAATAATCTGTCGTCAGAGCACATAAGCGGCCAATTGGATCAAGTCATTGGGCATTAAGCAACGAATTACCCAACCATTAATTAATTATTATAATCGTACTGACGCTCAATGAGGAAAGGAGGAAGGAGCCAATTTTAGCGCTCGTTCCTTCCACCAACGAATATAATAATTTTCTATAAAAAGCAAATTCATGGCCAATTGAACATGCTTATTTGTTTTTAATCTAAATGATGCGTCGGTCGGAGGCATTTTATAAAGCCGCTCGGTACAGCTTGTCGAGCGTCTTAGGCCGTGGCAACACCTGCGCCAATCGAACTGACTGCCACACTTTCATCCTCTCGAAAACTCTTTAGTCCCCATTTTCACGCTCGAGTGCGGCGTTGCTATACAATTCAGCCCCAAGCCCATCAACTCTCGCTCATCTCCCACTCTCATCGTCGCGGCTTTTTGACTTGCGTTTTTCATCGTCCCCTGCAGATCGACACGCCGCAAAAATGCACGTGCAAGATTTGCGCATGGGATAAGAGGCTAAGAGGCCGATTTGACGGAATGTGCGATTTCGATTCTCCGTGGTTCGAGCGAAAGGGAGATTGGCGAGGAAGGGGGCGGACGAGAGGGATAAAGGAGTTACATCGACATCGACGCCTCGTTTCGTGAGAGGATCGAGAAACCGAGCCAAGCTCGCGCGACGCTCCCGCGAAGATGGGAAGACGCGAGAAGTTGGAGTCGTTATAAAAATAAGAGAGAGAGAGGGGGGGGAGATAGAGAGAAAGGAGCGGAATGAGTGAATGAGTGAGAGAGGTCGCTTATATCCCGCTTTTCTCTCGCTCTCTCAGTCTCTCTCTAGCTCTATATCCCGCTCATTGTCTCCTTCTCACTCACTCACTCACTCACTCACTCACTCACTCACTCACTCACTCACTCTGCCCCTCTAAGGGCAGTACTCCTGTAAAACGACTCCTTCTCTATATACCCTTTCCCCGTGTGTGCCTTTCATGCAAGCCGGCCCGTTAATCCTCCACAGATCCCGCCAGGATCCCACGGAGATGCACCCAGAGAATTTGCATACAAGATCTCCCTGGCATCTTTAGCTCTGTCTCCCTCACTCACTCCATCCTCCCTACTCGCATTAGACCGTCTTCCTCCTACCTCCTATAATGCTATATAACTAATACTACTTTGACTTTCAGTCGTTACCATCGACCTGCTTATAAGTTTGCCTGTACATACATGTGTGCATGTCATTTGTTTTTTTTCCAATCTTGTCCTTACGAACATGGGAATCCTTTTCCTTATTTTCAAATCGACACTTTTTCTTCCCTTATATCATATTTTTGGATCGAATTGATTTGTTTATTTATTGATATGTTGCTTAGTTCGGTATTGATTTAAAGCAATTTTGAAGTAAATTTTCCATGCTTACACCAAAAGTTAAATTTTATAAATATATAAATCATTGATATCAGAGTGTTAGTGATTACAATATGCGAATGCGTATACCTCGCTATTTTACGCAATACGTGTACTCTAACATTTTATCAATTAATATAATTTATACATTTACGCAGGATGATTGAAAGTTGCTTTTCATATTGAATTTCATTACACAGTCAAAATCTATTTATATTAATTTGCACAAGGCTTTAAACTGTTTTTGACGCCGAAAAAAATGTCGCAATATAAATAGTTTCCGACAGGTATGATCATGACACATTGACATCGCTAACATCGAGTAAAATAGGATTATAAAAATA
>NW_011948420.1:3840684-3880158 GCF_000503995.2 Ceratosolen solmsi marchali
CTTATTAAATGTGACGTTATGTCAGTATAATTAAAGCCAAAGGTAACTGATGGCGCACAATAATGTACACTATCTATATGGAAAATTTTTTTTTTTTTTTTTTTTTATTTTTAAGAGGCTATTAATTGTTATTATAAAGAATCCCACGACTATTCGGGCCCACGTACATAACAATCCAAGCATTTGAGCGAAAAAATCGTGTAGGAGTTAAAAAAGGTTCTCGATGAAAACCATATTAACTGTTTACACGTCTGTTCCTTACGAGACTTATTCTGCCAGTAGTTTACAAACAAATACAAGCAAAATAAAGTAAAGCGTGCGTGTTCGAATCCATTCGGGCAGCGATCGGTGCATCTCTCTTTCTCGAATCTATTCTCTTTAGCGTGGCTAAGCGTCGCGATGGAATTCCAAACCGGACGAAAGCCCGTGTTGCGCGCTAGGTGCGAGAGGTGGAGCGAAAAAAAAATACGACGAAGAGGAAGAGAGAACGGTCGAAAGGAGAAAAACAACGTCGGCTCTCTCCCGCGGGAACAATGGCAGCGCCCAAAGCAATGCTACCATAGCCACGGTAGCCGAAGCTTTTAAGGACGCACGGTCATGGGACGGGGGTGGGTGGGGGCCCTTCTCTACGATCCTTTCGGTGCGGCTTTGAAACACACCTGAGAGAGGAAGCAGACTATCGTGAACTCGCGGTCCCGGCGAATTCGCATATTCAAATAGGACCCACGGGAACCCTTTAGCTGTGCATTGATTTTGCGGCGAGGGAGGCCCGGAGGAAAAAGATTTCCTCCTCTCTCGCTACGGCCATTCTCACGTGAGGAGGGCCTTCGGCTCTCGATAATACGAGGGAATCAAAGGTAAAAAGGGGGAAAAGAAATGCCGATTGGCGAGAGATGCTTCTCGAGGGGACGAACGCCATTGCCCCTCGCGCTATTTCATTGTCGCTTGAGTCTCGTCGTGCGCGGACTGATCCGCCTTGATTATGGCTGAGGCTACACCTTTATCCGCCTCTCCGCGCATTACAAAATTAATAGGCTGTACATTTGAAAATTCGAGATCCAACCTGAGAAGAGCACCATATTATATATTATAAAGAGCGAATGACAATGCGCGCTGGTAAGGATGATTTACGCATTTAAAGCGGTTTGTCCTAGCCCGATTTCGGTCAATAAAAATAATCATTCGCCTTGACTTTTTTAATCGTATTACAAAACAGGGTCGAGCGTAGCTTATCTCGAAGCGCTTCGAAAATATTTGAACGATCGTCGGAGAAATAATTCGCCAATTCGTCGTGGGGACAACAACGCGAATGCCCGAGACTCGTCAATGGGGCGTGCGAACCTACCATTACTTACAAGTGATTTCCAATATAATTAACTTTTTCCATTTAGAGCCCCGAGCGGCCTCCTTCCGCACTTTCTAAATCATAATCGGGTGTATCTATCTACTTAACGGTTCCTCCACAAAATTAAAAAGACAATCGAGGAACGCCTACAAAATCGAAATTCGCGCGAGGGCTTAGATGGATCGATTGGTCGGAGCGAGAGCGCAGCACACGCACTTATGTTCGAGATCGCCTCCGCCTCTCCGACCCCTCCCGCCCTCCGTCAAGCAATATCGGATGACGTGACCCCGAAGAATTTGACGCTTATGCGGCGACTGGGATGGGCCGGCTACCGGCGAGGGTTCCCCAGAGTTAATCCGAGCCATATACGCGAGCTATTACCGTTAATTATATTTTCGCAGAGCGCGAGGCTTTTTCGAGGGGTTGCGCATACGTGCCAAGCGAGCGAGCGAGAGCTACAGACTGAGAGAGAGAGAGAGAGAGAGAGAGAGAGAGAGAGAGAGAGAGACAGACAGAGAGAGAGACAGAGATAGAGAGAGAGAGAGAAGATCGCACAAGCCCCGCGTGCGCGTGGGTAGTAGGGAGCGCTAGTATAGACATGCGCGCCCACATGTTTATCCTCGCGCACACACGTGCGCGAGCAATATGCCTCGTCCCGTCTTCTTCATTCTAACTCACCTTCCTTAGCCTCGGAGCCGCAACACTAGAGGGGCTGAATTAAATTGGCACCAATTACCAGCAAAAAACCCTCCTCCTATCCTCCCTTTCTTTTCCAGCTCCTCTCACTTCACGCTACTCTTCGTGCACTGCCTGAATTTTTTTTCCTTTACTTTTCGATACCTTGCGCTGACTCGAGACAAAACCCGTCGTACGCACGGACATAGCCGGCCGATTCAAGCAATTTCCTAGCCGTATGTTTTACCACTATTCGCGCTTTCCTCTTCGATCATGCTTTACTTCATTTTTCCAATTTTCTATCTAACGACGAGAGATTGCACATGTACCGATTCTGCAACGCGTAACAACATCGTTCGATTGACGTGTTTGCACATTTTCGTAAGCCGAGAGTTTCGTCGTTACTCGGACTACCGATCAACAACAATTCTAAAACCTACTTAACTTTCTTCTCTCATCATTATCACAATTATCAGCAATTATATCAATGACTGCCGTAATCAACACAGATCAACACCGTAACAACAAGGCCCAACCACAATAATACCACAATAAACAAAGAGCCAGATGAGCGAAGGGCCCAACCCATACCTTTGTACGCGGAACACCATGAGTTTTCATAATACATTGATAATGGTGCGCGAACGAGGCGTTACCCGCTGTCCCAGCTGACGTTCCTCGTAAATGGCAGGAGTTCGCAACCAGCGTGGACTTATCGCAACCTTGCCACCGACTCGCAAGTAGCAATCTAGGGCCTCCCTCTCGTTGATCGCTCTTTTGCAGTCGTTCATCCTCTTGTTCCCCAGTGTCAATAGGGCGGTAATAGTACATCTTCCCCTTGCTTATTTATTAAGTAATCGCTGGCGAATTATTGTTATTTCTTTTTTTTCCACAGAGGTTCTACCGGCACTTTTCTCAGTTGATTCCCGGCAGACGTTTCCTACCTTCATTCTCCTTACATTTTCGAGAAGCAGTTTCGCTCTACCGCATAACTCATATGATTTGTGCGTCATTAAAGCAGCGCGGACAAGATTGGCCGTGATGGAAGCGAGTAGATTGGTGGGCCTTGGATTAGGGGGGAGTGGGCCGATGTATGAAAATGGTCAATCGTTTCATTCGATTTTATTCTTTTATGGTTGCGGTTTCTGGTTATTCATTTGCAAATAAATTATATATTTTCAACGAAAATGGTTTGTTGAATTAAATAGGAGCTTAATAAGTAACAAATGGTGACTGCTGCAATATTCATTAAATGATTTGCTGTAAAATTCTATTTTTGGCTATCGCTTTCATGAAATAAAAAATATTATTTTTGCTGGAAAATAAATAAAATCTAAGTAATAATAAAGCTCCGGACAATTTTGATAATACCACTGTGAACTAACCTTTTCTATAAATATTTTCCTTTCTAAAACATAACATCAAACTATCGATAAAATTTGGTATTTTGAAATGTTACGAATTATCGAAAAATTTAAATTAATGCTATTATATATTAATGTAATTCAATTTATCTTAAAAATAATTATAATGTTCAATATGTAAAACTCAAGTGTATATTTGCATTCGCAAGCGTTAATACACTCGTTCTTAATTCAAGAACTTATAGAAGTATAATTAAAAAAAGAAACAATGATACGTACCTTTACTCTATATTTAAAAAAAAAACGGGAAAAAGCGGGGGGGGGGGGCGAGATTATATATGAAAGCGTTATTCCTCGAAGACAATGTATTTATACGCGTTATATTCGCTTTCGAAAATAGAGAATAAAGTGTAGCGTCTGCCGATCTATTTCGGTGAAGCTCCAGCGCAAAGCGATGTAAAAAGAAAAAGTTAGAACGAAGAGAGATTGAGAGATTGAGAGATTGAGAGAGAGAGAGAGAGAGGGAGAGAGATTGAGAGAGAGAGAGAGAGAGAGAGAGAGATAGAAGGAGATATTACAGAAACAATTCGTAATTTTCCACAATCCATTCGCTAGATGAAATCATTTTTCCAAGGAGCTACGCTTCTCGCGAGAAGCACACGACAAACGCGACTACATACGTACACCTTGACAACGCACCGACACGCGCTCCTACTAACATACTCACGAATATGAGGAGGGAGAGGGCAAAGAAGCGAGAAGTGCGGCAATAATCACCGGTGTGTACAAAGCGCGACGAAGTAGTTGCACATGCTTCGCATTTACGAAAGCAAGAAGGAAAAAAATTAAACTGTCGAGGATGGAGAGAGAGAGAGAGAGAGAGAGAGAGAGAGGCAAGGAGAGCGTGCGTATGTGCGTATGTTTGCATGCGTGCGCACGTGTGAAGTCGAGGCTTCGATATACAAATGGGCGGGTATACCGAGCCGAGGAATACCGCACTTGGTTCCAATTGGCCGAGGGTGTCGTTATACTTATCGCATTTCTCGCGCACGCTTTCCTGTATGTATAGGTCCGTATCATTGTATGGGTGCGCGCACGCGCGTACGAAAGACGAAATCTACGTGATCCAAGCAATTTGCTTACGTAATTCGCGATAGTACCTTAATACTCTGACTTAACTTTGACTTAATTTTTAAATAAAATGAACAGTGATTTTCATTTATATATTTTCAGCTTCCGTTACGACGATATCAACTGGGTCGAACGACTGCCGATCTCCGATGATTTGCTAATGGCTTATGCTAGTACTGCATCGCGATATGCCGCAATATTATCGTGTTTATGTTAATGTAAATTCCAGCTCTATACGCATGCTAAATATCCTACAACTCCTCATCCCAGAAATATTACAATGAATATTAAACATACGCTGAATAGTTTTCGTTAAACATTCTGATCACTGTCGCAACACAAGACCAACAAATTTATACACATAAAAATAGAATATTAATTTTACTTAAACAAAAAATAAAAAGAAAAGGAAAAAAAATTACTATTAAAATGTTCTTTGGATTTTATTCATTGACAGAGAAGAATTTTTCTGAGAATTAACTGAAATAGTTTTGTACGAATTATTAAAATTTAATATCAATTTTTATTTATGACTCGCATTATTGTTACAATAAAATAAGTAAGCAACGTAAGCTTGAAGGAATGCCATCGGTTGATAAGGTACAAGAACAAGAACGGTACACGGCTGTGAATACATGCAGCTTTTTCAAACACATTACGAAATTTTATTGAAAATGCTTGTTCAAGTACTATTGTCAACCGTTAATTATTATTGTTTTTAAAGAGAACAAAAAATGGAAGACAAAAAATGAAAGCAAAATTATAAATACTTAATTTTGTAAATGATTCTATAAGTACTCGTTTTCTTGGTTTTGATAGTAAGATATATTATATATATATATATATATATATATATTCATTAAAGTTGCAACTGATTGCGATTTTTTAATACTTATTATAAATATTCATTTCAGAAGATTTATATCACGATAGTGATGAATTGAAAAATGCAATAATAGTTATAAATACAAATCTCTAATAAATAGCAAAAGGTACTCTATCTTTGAACAGTAGTTTCATATGTTGCCAACATTGTACATACGAGCATTTTATAATTTATGGAGTTGTCAGTTTGTCGTTTAAACTAAAGACCGACTCTACAAATTATCGCCAGACATTATTATCCACCAAAGTATCGCGACTTGTAATAATATGGAAAGATACGCTGTGAGATGTTTATAATTGCTAATAAGTTCTTTTTCCCTTGACCCGTACTTCTCAAGATCGACCTCCGGTTAAGATCAATCTGAGCGCCTTTACATCAGAAGATCGATTATCTACCTACAGCTTTGTATGTAGAAACCAAAATTAGTGGCAATAATGCGTAAGTATGCTACTTTGTCGAGGGGGAGAGTTTGGCTCGGATATTTCTAAAAATATTTGCGAGGCATAACCAACGACACGCTCGACAGCGAATTCTCTGAGTGTCAGGAGTCGAAACGCGAAAGAGATAGGTAAAAAGAGGTATATATATATATATATATATATATATATATATATATATAGAGAGAGAGAGAGAGAGAGAGAGAGAGAGAGTGTGTGTGTGTGTGTGTCACGAGGATTATGGGATGGGGAGAGGACATATAATAGGGAAGAGGTGTATCGAGAATACGCGAGATCTCGATATCGCTTTAATTTGAAGTTTTGCGCTCTGTCGAGTCGCTCGCGTAGAATACTTTCGGGGGAATTTGAAAACGTTTCGAAAGAGAGACGAATCGAATTTACAACAGTCTGAACGTCCACTTTATTATTAATGCTTGGCTCGTGTGGCTCCTCCTCCTTTAATAATTTGTATTTTTGTGCGCACCCAGTTAATGTAAACGAAATAGAGAGGGAAAAAAATAGTGGAAAAGTTGAAAACCCCGATTAATTATAGCCGGGGTTATTTTTGCGCGTTCCCTTTCTAATTATAAAACTGTTTCTTAAAACCAATAGACCGAAACATTTAATTAGCTAATTTCCAACCAAAGTCGTGAAATTAATAGTAAAGATTCGAATTCAACGAGAAAAAAGCTGCAGAACTGACAAAGACTTTGACATTTGTCAAGATTAAAAAATTGTCGCTTCTACTACGGGATCGTTCATCACTGTTACTCATTCGCTTATCTCGCTATTATTACATTCTTATTATAGGTACTCTAGAATCCTCAAAGTCAGCTAATCTAATAAAATATGTCCCCCCCCCCCCCCGGACAAACTAAATTCTTCCCGAAATTTTTAGCTTACTCTGTAATAGCATAAAATATGCCATTTCCATTGCCCGGACAAATGAATCAAATTCACACGTTCGTAGCTTTTGATTTATCGAATTATTATAGCAGTAGCGTGCTTTCACCTCTATGTAATTTATTCAGAATAGAATTCCTCGGTCACGCCAACGAATGGATCTTAACGTGGGTAATCTCTCTCGTGCTGGGATTTTTAAAACTTTTACACGAAGCGCGAGGAGGAAAATTGCATTATCGTACCACAGACGAGAAATGACGGGTCCCGGCAAAATAGGCCACTCCTCGACTTCGATAACGGGACCTCGAAATGGTCGCGCAACTCGATGTAATGCAAATGGGGCTCCATATTCGGGTGCGTCATCGACTGAGGCGCGCAATATTGGCGAAGGCAGCGAGCGAAGAGCGAAAAGGGTTGAAGGCACGGGAGAGTATCGGCCAAAGCTCACCTTCGCGACGATTCGTCGTTGGCCGCGAGGGTGACTTACTGGTGGAAAGGAAAAGTGGCCCCGTTACAAGTTTTACTGCAGTTTTGCGGCTCACGGGGCCACCGCCGCCATATTCGGGGGCGAGCGAGACGCGCACAATTGAATTTAAATATTCAATTATGCGATGTGTAAATGAAATAGAAGCCTTATGCAAATGACAACACGCTAAGGGCTGTTGCAAATTTAAAGGGTTAAATATTTATTAGCTAAGGGGTTAACCGAGATTTATGGCAAGAGGCGCAAACTACCTTCCCCCATCTCTCTCACTCATTCTCTCTTTTCCTCCTTTACTTTCACCCTCCTCTCACCCCCCGCCCCCCTTGCCATCAGTCTCGCTGTAACTATTCATCTTGCTATCAGCCTATCTCTTCGCGCATTTATCTCGCTCTCTGCATATATTCTGTCATTTACTTTCGGTTTCTCATTTTTACGAAACCCTACGAATGCGCAAGCCGTATCACGTGTAACGCTCTCCCCATCCCCCCTCCACACCTATCCAACTCCTTACAGAAAAATTTTGTTTCCAAACTGCAGCCCATGTATTATTATACTAACCTTGTCGATAGCATCGACAAACGCACACTCGAGACAAAGAGAAACTTATACCCATTCGAATACTCGTTTTCAACCACCGACGCTGTTGTTACTATTGCTGCTGATGCTGCTGATGCTGCTGATGCTGCTGATGCTGGTGCCGCTGCCACCGTCGCCACAGCCTCCGCTGCTGCTGCTGCTGCCGCTGCTGCCAATACCGATGCCTTCGAATAACCAAATTCTCCCGTTTCCTTCGTGTAGTCTCGAGAAAGCTCGCCATCGTGACAGCTCGATTATTTTTAAAAGTATAGTGCGCGCTGCTTACTTTCTTGATTTGAGAGAAGAGTAACGGAAGGCATGAGACGAGCGTTGTAAGCGCTCTTATGTAAACAATCATGTATGAGGATGAAGATTTTTGTTAAACGGTGTGTATAAGAGATTGAGAACGCATCAAATAAATAATAAGTCAGTGATATTCATTTTAACTCAACAAGGCTAACATTTATTTATAATTAAAATACGTTGATTGAGACAATAATTTGAACAGTATTCATTATCGGTAATATATTATATCGTTATAATGCTAATCGTATACAATGTGCGGGTGTGTAGTTTCCTTTTATTATCCTCCGAATCCAGCCTTAAATCTACAGCCAAAAGAATTCCGTTCATTTTTATCTCGTAATAATAATTTTTTTTTCTTTGTTACTTTTATGAATATTGACACACATACATTGACGATGTCTGTCGTTAAGAAGACACGTGCCGCTGTCAGTGCGCGCATTTGTATAAGAGACTCGATTTATATTTTATTAAAGTGTACACAATAAACGCATCTCGTAAGTACACCGAAGATCCTGAACTTTCGCTTAGTATTCGCTTCAGCAGACCGTTTAAGCAGGCGTAAGTACTCGCGCGGATTTCCTTCTCCTACACTTGATCGTTGATTTGTTTCGTCTAATATCGTGACACTACCGCGAGCAACACATGGGCGTTAAAAAAACGCCCCTTCAAAACCCGAATAAACGCGGGTGCTCACGCCTGTTCTCCAAGGCTGCCATTATATACAAATACATATATACAATATATGTAAAATCCGTCGACCTGGTCTGTACATCAATAACAAAATCGTATAGTATGAACGCGACAAGAAAAGAAGAAAAAATTCTGCGTCTCTTCTGCATATATGTGCATCAAGATTTAACAAATGCGAACAAACAATCACTAGAATAAACAAAGAACATTTAAGAAATCGCATAGTGCTGCATAATAGTAAATTCAACACGACATCAACAAATGCATTATCCGACGGACGTATGAACCAGTTACATGTGAAATATTTATACGTATATGTATATTGTGTGCGCGCGCGCGTGTGTGTTTCTCTCTCTGTATGTGTGTGTGTGTGTGTGCGTGTGTGTGTGCTCCCGATGTTCATGTGTGCACATGTATGTTGTACACCATTTATATTTATGTATATGTATATGTACACAGCGCGCGTGTAGTATTGAAATGAACCAACTCGTTCGTCTAGCATTACAAAATGAAAAATTATGGAAATACAGTGCGCGCGACGAGACGAACGAACTGACAAAAATGAAAACTATACTATAATAAGAAATCGCAATCGACCTATTTTTTTCATTAGTATCTTCGTTTTTCCCTCGACCAACCACGATGTCAATTTAAACGAGCCTCGTCGACTTTCAATTAATTAAGTACAGTCATAGCGGACCGTCGCACCCACTGCAAACTCTATGGCACTAAGTATTCACGTAATTACTCTAATATATCCGTCCATCTCGCGGCGCGAAACTTTAAGAATATTTATGTATATATGTATAAAATGTGTATTCGAAGGATTTAAAAGACAAATGAATTCTTTCGCGCCTACAAGCGTCACAGTATCAATGCACCGCAGGAGTTGTCGAAAAAAATGACAAGAGAACTCTGTTCATCCTACGCGCCTGTCCCTTAAGACTTGCTGCATTTATAAAAGAAACTTCTCGCAAACTCAAACTTAACCATCAAAATCTACATATAAAAAAATTTAATCAATTGTGTTCGACTATTCTTTTACTTCAACTTCATTTTCCCTTTTCTTCAAAAAAAGAAAAAAAAACGTCAAAACATCACGTATAATATGTCACATCCCACAATCCTTAACTAACACCTCGCTCTTTCGAGTCTCATCGCACTCGCACAAACAATGCCTTATGGAAGTATATAATAATAATATTAATAATAATAATAATAATAATAATAATAATAATAATAATAATAATAATAATAATAATAAAACTGACTCGCTTGAAGTAAAACAATATATAAGATGTTAACATATGCTTATTTATCATTGCAGCTTCGTATTGAAATATCTCATCAGATATTTCGGTATGGATTATATTTATTACTAAATTCTCTGGTGCTGATGTTGCAAAGCCGAGAAATGATTTTCTCGGCCCTAGGCTCGGCACTCGTAACTAGAGTTCCAACCTGCAAGAGCCAAGTATCCATCTACCAACTCCGTACTTATTCATTAAATTCTCACCAAAGCGATGATTGCAAACATCACTTTTTCATTTAATCTCGGATGCCAGGTTACACTATTGAATTTTACTTATACACATGCGACCTTCTTTGTCTAATCTTAAGTGTATGTCGAAAAAACAACCGTTCTCTCCCACAATTTTTCATCGTTATTAATGAGTCATTTTTTAATATACTATCTGTCGCATGTACAAGGCAGCGCCAAATAATCTCACTTAATCACTCTCTATGTATTATGCGACCCTTAGTTATATTTCAATACACATTCACCGTTCATACGGTTCGATGAATAAGTTCTCCGGCGAGCATATTGTATAAGCGAATAATACTTATGTAGGCAAATTTGCCTATGAGTATGCGTGCACATGCGACGGCAAAAGTTCGCCCGGGCGCGCAAACGCGCGCGTCCCCCCATGAAAGTTTAAATAAAGGTGAAAAATTGTATATCTTTGTAAAGATTATACGTCATAAGTATTAATCAGATCTCGGTATCTATGGTGGGCGCGCATTCGCGCACGCACACGCACACTCACACATAAATACGCTCTCATCTTACGAGAGTTAAACTCTTTATATTCCAAACTGCTTCTGTACGCAGGAGAGCGTCCCAAAGGAAGCAGAATTATGCTTGGCATCCGAGTTTTGTTGCTTCGTCATCATATATAATGTCAAAATCGTTTTAATTTAGAAGCAATGCTTATTGATTTATTGATTTTCTTTTTATAATATTAATGGGGTAAGTACGGGGGTTGGGGGATGGACCTCGCGCGCCCTGCCGGCCAGGATTTTTTACCTCACACAACTCCCTAGTTACGAGTACCGACGCCTAGTCTTGTTTAACATTTGTCTTAACCTTCAAGGTATTTTCTCATTTGACAATGAAATGAAAAGTATTCGTTTACTTTGTCCTTAATTAATTTGGCAGTTCTCTCTCTTATACATGTTACACATTATTTATATCACGTAATCATTTATGACGATTTCGATACAGAATATCGCGCATGCCAGCCCGTTACTTTTTCCTGAAATACACATCCCTTTTCTCATATGAAAATAATGAATAACTCGTGTTACCTAGCAAGTGTCCTATGAAGAAAACGAGCGTTACTCGTTACACGGCATACCGCACACAATTCCCTTAACTTGCCCTTAATCGAAATCCCATATGTCTGTCCGTTAGATTAGCGATATTAAAAGCGCCACGCACGAAAGACGAATCACATCTACACGCGCTTATTATACATTGAATATCGAAGAGATGAATTTAATTAAAATTTTCCAATCCAGCAGTTTTATATGCCTGTCATAATTGTACAGTTGCGTTTTGCTATTATTTTCTGGTCGTTCTGGTTATCTCTTCTCCCAATTTCATTTGTTTTCGATTATGGTAACCTAATCACTAATACTTTATAAACTAGTTGAGCCTAAAATCTCTTGCACACGATGCTTCTACGTACAAAAAAAAAACATTTTCGCGCGCTTTTACTTACTTTCCTCTTATATAATCATTTAAAAATAGACACAAATTTATTTGTGACGTTAGACTTATTAATTAATTACGTATATTCCTGATCACGATTAAGATTCGACAAATGTGTACGTACACGTAACATTTGCTTTAACGGGCGTGCGTTCGCTTGAACCCGAAGCTTCGGTCGCGGACACGACTCTGTCAATATTGCCGTCAAACTGTGTAAAATATTAAACGAAACTTCATCTTATCGTCACGTTCGTAAAATAATTTCACGAAATTCGTGGGAATAAGAGAGAACGAAACATAACGTGAGGAACGTTGAGATCGGACGTATGCTCTGTTTTACGTATTATGTAAGATGCGCGATGATTTTGCGCCTTCCAAAGACAATTTTATCGAATGATATATCTAAAGGTGGGCAGTACAACGTTAAAAATAAAGTGCAACTTGGCGATTAATAAATTAAGTGTTAAGTCGAAATGGAGACTTCAAAGTGAACGTAGTCAAAGGTTGGATAGAAATGTATTTTAAAGCATTATAAAAAACGAGAGTGAAAAGTTGCCTTCGGAAAACGTAAGAAAAACGCATTTATATTTCCTAACATTGACCTGCTAAATTTTCTAATGTATTGAAATAGAATCGCGCGCCTACCTAATGGCCTTTTTTTTACAAAAATAATGAAAAGAATGAAAGAGTTTAATGTTCAGTATCGCTTCACGATAAGCGTTCTCCCCTTCGTCGCTTACGTCGTACCGGCATGCCCTTCCACCCTCTATTCTTAATCCGCCAAGGTCACGCGCCAGATATTACAGACAGTATCGATGCTGTCGAAGAAAGCTCGTGTAAGACCGATGACCCCAGGTCAACTCTATATCGCGAAATATCCACCCTCCGACATTGCTCGAATGTTGCAATTCCATCGTGGACTTGCTTTGACATAAAGAAAGGTCGCGAGATCATGGGCGCGTGACCTTGAGGGTTGAAATGATAGGTAATAAAGCATTAGGTGTCACACGCATGCGCGCACGGGGTAAACGATGAAGGATGATCGTCTATTGAGAAAAAGCGTGCGGACAGGGACAGAGGAGCGATAAACGTCAACAATCAATTAGAGCTGCATAGGTACGGAGATAAAAAGAGAAATGGTACGTGAAAGCAAAACAAATTCTTTTAAGTTTATTGAGACAACGTTACAAACAGATGAGTAGAGAAAGTAAACGGAGTGAATAAGTGCAAGTGTCAGTCTAAGAGGTTTCAAAGGTAACAACAGTGCAACATCGAGCTGTATTTTGATAAGGAATACGCCAATCGAAGTGCGCGATGACAAATCGATTGCTATCGATCTCAGCGCCTCCTACTCCTTTTGGCTTTTCCACGTTACTCGCACTACGGAAATGAGAAGTAAGAAGATAAGCCACGCGATTACGCAAATAAGTACGTAAACACGAGTCGAATGTCTAGTATAATACAAAATGGGCGATGCTTGCACATCCGTGAAAGGGCGGATCGATCGAATGCGGATCGATGCACCGAGGCGCGCGAGCGAACGCCCGTAACATTAGCGCTACATCAACAGAATGCACAATAGTAGCGAGCGCGCTTTCAGTCTTGAACAACGAATGGCCGTTAGAGAGTCGCGGCGACACGAAGAGATGCGAAATGATAAGAGAGAACAAAGCTGAGCCGAGTGGTATTGAGTTTAATAGCTGAGGATAAGAAGACTAGAGGCTGCTGCTGCTGCCGCTCAACGCTCGCTCCGTCCGTGTGGTTGCGCGCGGCTCTCGGGCCCCCAGGCCCCATCCTCCTCCTCCTCCTCCACCTTCTCCTGATCCTCCTCATACTCCTTATCCTCCTTATCCTCCTCATTCTCCTCATCCTCATTTTCCTCATTCTCCTCGTCATACTAATCATACTACTCATACTCCTCATACTCCTCTATACTCCCCTATACTCGCCATACTACTCATAATCCTCATACTCCTCATACTCCTCATACTCCTCCTCATCATCATCATCATCATCATCATCATCATCATCATCATCCTCCTCCTCCTCCTCCTTCTCCTCCTCCTCCTCCTTCTCTCAGTCCCCCGGGTGGAGCCCCGCGACGTCGATAAGTTCGGCGCGATGATACCCACGACCCCGCGATTACGAGCACGGATAGATGGCCGAGTGATAGGCGGCGAGGGCGGCGTGCGCGTGCGCCGGGGGCGCGGACGCGGCTACCGCGTGCGGTGAGCTCGCCATCGCGGCTGCCATCATCATCTGCTGGTGCGTACGCTTTAGGGAGTTGGGAGTTGTGGCGGCGCTACTCGGGGTCGTAACAGTGGTAGTGTTGTTGTTATTGTTATTGTTGCCGTTGTTGTTATTGTTGTTGCTGCTGCCGCTGCTGCTGCCGCTGCCACCACCGCCGCTGCTACTGCCGCCGGTGCTGCCGCCGCCGTTATTGTTGTTGCTGCAGCCGATGCCGTTGTTACTGCCGGCACCGCTAACGTTACCATTGTTGCTGTTACCGACGTTATTGCTGACGCCGTTGCCGCTGACGTTGGTGACGTTGACGCAGCTATTATTGTTACCGTTGCTGGGGCCGTTCGTTTGCGGCGACGGCTGTGGGGCCGTTTGGCTTTGGCTTTGGTTGCTCAGTTGCAAGGGGCTTGCGGTACTGCCTAGGGCGGCGTGGTGGTGATTGTGGTGGTGGTGATTGTGATGGTGGTGGGGGGTTATCGCGTCGTGCGGATAATAAGACGATGAGGTGGGCGAGGTACTCACGACGTCCGGCGTGCTGGCCCCGTCGGTATGGCTGGTGCTGTCGGCGGTGCTCCGGGGTCCGCCCCCGTCGAGGCCGTTGCCGAGCTCCGGGGGCTTCGTGCTCTCCCGGTCGTCGATTACGAGGTCGATCGGCATTTTGCCCTTTAGGCAGCTGATGTACCGATGGCAGAAGTTGTCGCAAAGCTCGTGCACCTGGAACAGATAAGCGTTTTTAATGTTAATGTGGGTTACGACTTCAACTTACGACTTAGCCTAGGACTCCCGCGGTACTTGTCGGCCCCTTTTCCTTCCACCTCGACGTAGGCCGCACCCCCGAAAGGGGCTTCGGCCGAAAGCGCCGGGTCAGATCGGATCGACGGCTCTTGCGCGCCCGGGACAAACGCGAGACCGACGACATTTTTATGATCGGAGACGGGGGGAGCTTTTTACTTGGACTCCCTACTTCGGCGAACGGTTCTCGCTCCTCGTAAGAGTCATTCTCTCCGTATAGTCGCGATTGTCATTCGAATTTTAGGCCTGACGGTGTATCTATACAACCGACTGACTCGTTCGGTGCTCGTTGGTTAGCGCTGCTGCCCTTCTCGCTCGGCTGAAACGACGGGACGCAAAAAATCGGGAGAGAAAGAGAGAAGCTAGAGGGACCTGGAGAAAAGACGTAAAGGAGAAGAGGAGCTGGAGCGCTGCATCAATAGCCGCAGCAACAACAGCAGCAGCAACAGAGGAAAGAGATGCGAAGAGAACTGAGGAGAGGAGGTCTGACCGGTGTCCAGCCGACCAGAATGTTATGTATGCAAATGAGGGCTGACAGGCCTATGGGATAGCCCCTTCTTTCCCTGCGCCTTTCCCTTAGACCAGTTCTTGCGTCTCTTTTTCTTCACCTCTCCTCATCTCGACTGCTCCTCCATTCTCTCACTCCCTCTCTCTCTCTCTCGGTTCATTTTTTAACTTTCTCTCTGACTTTCTCGCTCCATCTTTGAACACGAGCCCACATACATCGATTCTCCCTTCACCCACCCCGCTCACTCTACCTATTCGGCGGACGCTACATCGTCGCAACTTTCGGATCGATTTAGAAAAATATATTATATAAGCAAAAACAAATAAAAATCGTTATCTTGTTATATGTAAATCGGTGAACGAGCTGGTCAGAGCCGGCGTTATTATGATCGCGTTTACCTCCTTTATTTTCCCTATCTTTCCTGCCCCCTCCCCCCTCCTCAATCCTGTGATTCCTATATTCATCGAGTCTCGTATTTACGCGCGCACACATGCAAAAGCATGCGTGCTTATACACGCTGGTTCAATGTCGCTTTATACGCCTGTAGCCATTATATATTTGCATGCAATAGGGCAAACCGAGCCATTTTGAGGCGCTGACCAATAACGTCCGTCTTTCACTCGCTACCTCTTTCTTCCTCCTACCCTTTTATTTCTATTTACTCTCTCCTATGCAAGTATGTTCGCGGCTGTTACGGCCGCGACTACGGAGGAAAATAATTGCGCTTTTCCATACCGCAAGACCAGATCATAGTCTTGAATTGCGCATAAAGAATTCAGAGTGTGCCTTTACACTTGTGCCGGGATGTACGGGAGGAACTTGTTGAAGCTTCGGATAAACATCTTGTGTATGTACGAGACCTGGCTTCCATGTTCTTTGTACTCTCAGTAAATTTTTTACGAGTCCCTACGGCCGATGCGAGAGTAGAATGCAATTATTTGAATACAGTGATCCACCTGTGCGTAATGAAATATTTCACCTGGCGATGCTATTAAAGCATAACCGACAAAAGGTAAAAGTAAGGATGTCAATGGACGACGAAACTGCGAACGAAAAAAGCCCCCCCCCCCGCCCCGGGCTTACTATTCAATTTGGTTACATAAATTTAAAAAAGTAAATCTTAAGAATTCTCGAATATTTTTGTAGCATGAGATTATAAAGTTGACAATGTATCGACGGGGGGAAATGTATTAAGCAGGATTCCCAAGTTAGAATACTCGTTCGTCTTTGATAAAGGAATTTACGAGGAGAGCGCAATCGCGACGTCGTTAGTGTTCTGCAGACGGTTACGAGAATTCGGGGACATTTAAATGCCTTGGCATCGGATGCTGCACTCGTTACCTTCGCTCGAGCGAAGCGATGGAGCGCGACTGCATTTTTTTTAGCATCTTTTTTCCGGAGGCCCTTTGCATCGTCCTCCTCGTCGGCTCCGCGAGAAAGGGCCGAGAGAGATTTCCTCGGTCAGCAGATCGCCACGGCCCTTGTCGTCGCGGTAATACAATGCAGCGAAAATGACTAGACTCTTGTGACTTCGAACCGACGAGAGTGCGAGAAGGAACAAACGAAAAAGCAATAGAAGAGCCGAAGGACACCGGCTATAATGCCCAACTGGTTAGAATTTGATCTGTCGAGCAGGACTCGAGAGAGAAAGAGAGCGAGAGTGTGTGTAATGAGGCGATCGTGGAGGATGAAGAGAAGGACGGAGAAGAAGAAAGACGAACCGGCAACCAGTTGGCAATGTTTCTTCGAAAACAAGGGACGCGAGAGCCTCCATCGGCAATAGGATGGCATACATTCGCTAATAAATGTTTCACTTGAACAAACCTGCACGCAATACTGCAATTTTAATTGATCTTCGAAAATGTACTGTTTTCGCAGACGTACTTTAACGAAAGAGTCCGCCACTGCAGAGCCGTTTATAATTGCAATTTGATCGAATTCGATCGCTAGTCGGATCGATTGCTTTCCATAAAATGCCTATGACCTGCTATGGCGTATCGGACATTATTGGAGAAAAGAAAAAATAACAAATTATGAGAAATGGATATGAGACGGGAGAGGGATAATTTCAGGAGGGCGTGATCATAGGAATGGTACTTTCGACAATGAAAATGTCGCATGAAAGATGATCTATGGCGCAAAGGGCAAACAACCTTATTTATCTAGTAAAAAAAAATCAGGCGCTGTCAATAGAGAATATGTAGGTCAGTGATGGTGGCCGAATTAAAAATCTCAGTCAGCTAATGTGATTGTCCGGAAAGTTAAACACGACTTTTCTCTTCAAAAACACTTGGATCATTGCGGTCGCCTATTAAAATAAATCTAGCCCCCCGAGCCCATTGACTTAACGCTATCGAAAAGCACACAGAAGTGACGGCAAGAAGGCCATCGGCACACAGGGGTTGGATATTATCCAGAAGGAGAGCATGAGAGGAAGTCATTGATCAAACACGCATAGTCCCGAGGGATCGGTTTCGCTTCCGGGAATTCGATCGACTTTTTACCCTCCTCGTATCACGTTCCGCTGAGCAAGCTCGCGTTGCAGAAAATGGCAGGAAGAAGACACTGGCTCTCTTTATCTATTTCTGTCTGTCTCGCTCGCCCCTACGGCCGACATCATTGCCCTCGTAGTCGCGCCTCTATATTATAAATCGCGAAAGCCACTCCCGTAGCACAGACGCGGGGCGGAAGAAAATGAAAACTTCAAAGTAAGAGCGCAAGCCCGTATAGATTTTCGCAGTTACGATGTGTTATTCAACACCTTTTTTATCCTCCCTTGTTTGTCCTGTATCTCCTCTCGCTCATCATGCTATTATTCACACAGCGTTTTGACACGTGATCCCGATGTTTGTAGCACGCGCACATGACGGTGACCCTTGACTATGCATCGTTGTCCCGTATCACTTTCCACGTCATTTACAGTGTCATATTATGAATGTCTACATAATTCAGTTGCCACGAAATAATAGGAAACGGAGAAAATCAAAATCGAATTAATGAATTTGTTTGAATTGATTAAAAAATGTTTACGGTTTATATGAGCGATGGCTAAGTAATGTAGTAGCATCGTCACATTGACGTATTATATAGTCTCTTTATGGCAGGAAGCATATTACAATATGGATAATGTGCGTTCGGCGTTCGATTTTACGATTACGATTTTCAATACTTTGGGCGAAAAATTAACTGTAATTTCACTTGGCATCGCAATAAAGATTTCCCTCAAACGATTTGATCACGTAGATAATAATCTATTGTAAGCTCGCGTGAGTGTTTGCTTTTTTGCAGACAAGGGTTTCGTCATCATAAAACTACAAAAGCTAATTGAAACTGCCGTTGTATCCAAGCGCACTGGCACATATGTAATGCGCACAGGTGGCCCATCCGTAGCAGTCCATTCTAAATCCATTTAAAGTATTTCGCAATTCTATGAGATACATTTTATCGTAGAATCATGAACGTTCGTAAAAAATTATACCTAATATGATAAAATGCCTAAAATGCATGTGAAACGCATAATAGAGTCAAAATATTTTATTAAACGAGACGATTTTATCCTAGTTATATAAAAAAAAAAAAAAAAACAATGTCGAAGACAATGTCAATGATGAAGTTTGTTTGGAGAAAGACGAGTAAAATGTAAAAGGAGTATCAATAATCGCATTGTTGTTAATCTGGATTTCGATAAAGCATACGGCAGAAAAATGATTTAAAGAAAGGCACGTACGCGAGTAAAAAGGATTGAGTAAGCATTACGAGTGTATATAACTGTATATAAGATGTTGAGGACGACGAAAATCCTTCAAGGTCGCGGCGCTGCTCTTAAGGTATGGTTTTGGGAGGATGCCGAGTTTCGGTTGCTCCTCGAGCGGATGCGGCAATGCGCATCAGAAAAGGAGTTGGCAAAAAAGTTGAAAGGAGCCACAGCATCGGTTAACCAGCTAGATTGACTTACGTCGTGCGCGCATCGAGTGCCCTTATACGAGAAGACATTGTATGTAAACAGAAATGCGCGCATTATTTTTTTGGTCCGCCGCTGGCCGCGATTGACTCGTTAGATTCTCACATAACGCTATAGGCAATAAAAGCCTTCAAAGGCATGGAAAGAACGTCGTCTGACCGTCCGTCCATCCGTCCATCCGTCCGTCGGTCCAATTATAAAATTATTATCGCTCCCCAAACGGAACAATTAGCGATTAATGCAGCTGTAAATTTTTATGCCAATTATATTTGCCTGATATACAATGCGCATGGTGCTACGTTATTACGGTTAATCGTTAATTTAAAAGATTATGTGACGAATAATGGGGAAAATTCCGCGAATATAAATATACGTTAGCTCGTTAAATGTTCAGTATGTATGAAGCGGAGCACTTCTTTGAATTTGCCAGCATAAAATGACGCTTTCCAGGAGATTAAAAAAAGGGGACCAAGCAGGCACAGCGACACTTCCTGAGGCAGTGTCGCATGTAACTCGAGATTATTCCCATTTTATAGCCGATTTAACAAGCGAGAGGGTAACGTCACAAGAGTTTCTGTCGCGAACGCAAGCCCTACGTGCGAGCACTTTCAGTTTTATATTCGAGCATAGAAGTTGAGGCCGTCCCCTGTCTCACGAATAACAAGATGGCGCTTGATAATGCAAAATATTCTAAAGCATTTATAACGATGAACCTACAAACGCTACACATTATCGAGCGATCGAGGAATTCCTGGTTGCGGCAACGTTGGCTAAGTCAATTGAAAAAAAAGTTACACATTATTTTTTAAAGCTTCGACTATGGCATGGTAAAGACGTAGATGGGGCAATGTTTGGTCGTTGAAAGTTAGATTCGCCTATTTTCTCTCCCTCTCGTCCTGCAATCTCCTTGAAAGCATCCATTCGCGTAAACCGCACAAATCAAGGAAAGTCTTTCACTTACGGCTAAGATATTTCGTGATCCGCACGCGTGGAATTCGGTCGCGTTATAATCCCGAGAATTTACCAAAAATGTTTGTCGGAACACGGAAGCGAGAATTCGGCTGAACGCTCGCGTTTCACCGGGCCTCCACGAAGCCTCGGGCTTCCCTCGCTTTATATCCCATGTTATTCCACTAATCGCTTGTCTTCTCTTTCGTTTCTATACTCCGGGCAGGTGGCGGCTGCATCATATGAATTTTTCCAAACAGAGAACGACAAAAAATAACGTGGTACACTTCGCTATAAATACACAATAGGCCTTTCTCTTACAGGCTTCATAATGAAACTATTCATGCGTATGACTTATACATAAACGTGATTTTCCCTCTTATGTTACCGCAACTATTTTTACTCATTCAAAATCAAGGCACTCCTCTTTTAAAATTATATTCCATTCGTATTTGCGCCGTTTGCGAATTTCAACGTTCGGGCTATCTTAAACAACTCAATGTTTATCCGATTTTACATATCACTAAGATCACAACACTTAGACAAATAACTCGTAAATTTTAGTCATTACAGTCAGTCAAGGTCCTAGCCATTTCTTACGATAAATTACACTGACTTCTTTATCGCTTTGACAAACGAAAGGGAAAAAATGGCACTGATACACATCCTTAAGCTTTTCATAAGCTTTTCACGTGAACGCACAGATCGTTCAGCTTTCGGCAAGTCTTAACAATCACGGAACAAACGTCATCAATCAACTATATCGATTACGCGGTGCAATTAAGCGTTTGCAATGAAGACATCAGCTCGTTCGGACGTAAAAGGACATTTTTAGTCGGCTGTCCATCAAGAAGAAGGCAATTTTTACGCAAGTGACGAACGCGATGGCCGAGGGCGGGTGATGAGCGGTGATGAGGGGTCGGGGAGGGGGAAATCGGGAGATAGAGAAGATGGAGCGAACAGGACGGATCTCTGTTAGGCACCACTTATTTAACAAAAGTCCGAAGAAGTGCAGCGCGATGAAGATGCAAGCGTCGAGTTGCCGCTGATAGAAAAGAGGAGGACAGAAATAGTGAACGAGCGAGAAAAATGACGAGATTGGCTCGAGTGCTTAGAGAACCAGTTTGTTGCGTATTGCACGGTGGGTCGCGCACACAGCCTCCATGCCAAAGAAAAGAGGGTACAAAGATAGAAACTACGCGCGCGATGGCATGTGCTACAGTCATAATATTCTATAAGAAATTCACTGCTCGGCAACCAGTGTCGTGTCATCGCGCGTGCGTAGAATCTGGTCAGCCAAACTCGGCCCTTACGACCTCAACTCCTGGACGTCCTCTCAGTATTGTGACACTCTCAGAGAGAATGAGAGAGAGAGAGAGAGAGAGAGAGAGATCTGCGGAATTATGTTAATCAAACGCGATTGGAATAACTGCCGATTATGCAGTCTCCTCCGTATATTTTGTTAAGTTAAAATAGCTTCGAATGCACGGATAACCATGGAATTCTTGTCGTCGATAGTCGCGAGGACACATCGAGATGGATCCTTTTCATCTTCGCTACTCCGAGCCTATAGAGCTCTTATTATACAAAGGTGCCGAGGTCCGCGTAGGGATGTTGAGTGAGACGAAGTGAATTATTCGACCGCTTTGCATACACCAGTTTCACATATAACGAGAAAAAATGAGTGGCGCTGATGGGCAAAAGAACCACGTTTATTTTGTAGAAGAAATATCTCGACGTCGATGCTTATTTTTCAATACGAGCTCACGACTTCAATGTTTTCGTGTAACTCAGGGCAATTTAAACGGACTTGGAGCAGCAAATCGAAGAATATTAGTCACTTAATTTGGAGCGGTAAGAGATAAATATACTCGGACTCTAACCAATTTCGCTTGACCATTTCGCTATTATCGTTGGCCATCTCGCAGCCAAGCCACAATCTTTACAGGACGCGGGCGTAACCGAGTGCCAAGAATACCGATAGGTACATTTGAAAGCGTCCTCGTGGCAAAAAATGTATATTCGAAGCTACATGGAACATCGTCAAGGTACAATCGAATTAGAGTAGATTGCATGCCTAGTTACTTGTTTCTTTGCCCCGATGACGTATCAGTATAACTCTCGGCGAGGTGGCACACGCATTTTAGGGTCAGTAGAGCTCGCGCTGCTTCTATTATCGACGCGGTCATAGTCGGGAATAGAAAAGATGGCCGCCCCACTCAAAATATCGTCCCAAATAGTCGTAGTGGCGTTCTCGAGCGCGTTACTGAGTATGGATGATGGGTTACTGCCGCCAGCAGAGAAACGATGGAGGAATAAGAGAGAGAGAGAGAGAGAGAGAGAGAGAGAGAGAAAAGGAGGGGGATCAAATGCTCGTGCAGAATAGTTAAATTTTAGCCGGCGGGGATACCCTCCCTCCGTTTTCTCGAGTATATCGGCCAATAATCGGCCTTTAAATGAGGAAAATTGCTATAAAATTGCACGATAAACCGGCCCAACTGGTGGAACGTACGCCAACGTCGACGAGCGAACGAAAGGAGGAGAAAAGACGTTGGGGCCGTGGGCCTTATTTGCGCGCACGGGGTCCCGCTTCAATATTGGTTGAGTCGATGGCTGCCGCCACCGCCACCACCTATGTCAGCTGCCATTTCGATGGAAATGCGATGGATGTCCGCTATTTTGTATGATAAAATATCGCGGTAAAAACGCCACCCGAGGGCTACCTGTGCAAAGAAGCGGGCAGAGGGATAGAAAGAGTGAGAAAGGATACGCCTCGCTCGTTTACAAGATGGCCTAAATCCTCCTTGCTTCGCGTTTTTCTGGCCCTTCACACATTTTTATTCATTTTATCATCGGTTTATTTAACAGCCTATAACACAGGCCCGACAATTTGCATTTGCAAAACTGAAATGAATCTATTTATGACAGATTAAAAGATCGCCGATTATAAGCTTATTCTAAGAAAGATTATAAGAATATTTTTTTATATAAGAAAGTGCATTAAAAGTATGAAGATTGATGACTTGGGTTATTCCATGAATTGGAAATTACTAAATTTAAATACTTTTAAATTTTAATTTTAAATGATGGATTTTTTATTTTTTCCACAAAAGAAATGTTCATTTTATTTGAATTTAAGTTTTGATTAAAATTTACGGCAAAACCTCCATTTTCATAAATCATTTAGATTGTTTATTGTTGGAGACGAAATTTCATCCAGAAATGAAAGACAGGCAAATAAATACAATAATCGTGTATTTGAAATAAGGCGCGAAATTTTTCTCAGATTTTCAACTTTCATTTCTTAATGTACGTTCATAAGAAAAACTTATTCGTAAACGGAGTTGCAAAGAATAGGACATTTACAATTTTACATACAATCAAATAAGAATATGCAAAAGTGTGAATATGGAAAAGTAAGGGAGGGAGAGAGAGAGAGAGAGAGAGAGAGAGAGAGAGAGAGAGAGACGATAACGACCAAGCTAGAAATTGCGGAAGTTTCTTTAGTACTTTACCACCCATCGGACAGCTAAATCGTTTCGCTTAAAGCGCACCGTCCAACTAAAGCGTGGAAGAGAAAAGATCCAGAGCCGGTTAGGCTTTCACTACAATTAAGGAAAATTGCTTTTCAGTCGTAGCATGTTGTTTCCTTGGTGTAAAATCTATGATTCTTCCAACTGACACCGCGTACCACCAATGTATGTTCGAGTAACACCTTTGACGAACGCGGTTGTCATCGATTACCGGCAAGAACCGAGTTTCTCCAACTTATAACCCAACAATTATTACATACGAATTATAATATAAACGATAATATTAATACAAATATTATTAATAACAATAACAATAAAAATAACAATAATAATAATAGTTGTAACAATGCTTTTGATAATATTACCTTTTCAAGCTCGAGGAGGTGAAACCGGAGTACTTGGATCGCTTGAACCATCTGAAATTAGATAAAAAAAACGTGTTTAACGATCAAAGTATGTCGTAAAATTTTTATTGAAACAGAAAAAATTATATACACTGGTAACCTAAGTATTTTTGGTTTTATTAATTTGTGGTGTGTGTGCGTGGCCGTTAATACCAAAATGAACCAAAGTACAAGATTGTAAAATGCAAATCAGCATAGCGTGTACCACTTTCTGGGGTCAACTAAAAAATCTTTCACCAATAGACCATAACTAAAAGCTTTATAAGCATGTAAAATAATTTAATACACTGTAAGAATTTCCAGCGGGGTACGTGCATACAAACTTCTGAAAAGTTTTGCTTTCATTTTGTAACGGTGGGCTTTTACAGTGTAATAAAGGTTAGGCGAAGCGTTGGCCGTGTATCGCCGCATCGCAGTACGGAGTTTCCACGATGCAAATAAGCAGATTAGTTTGTTAAAATAATTATTATATAGCGAGACTGAAGTAAAGCGCGTGGCTATCGAGGCAAGTGTCGCATAAATCTCGCGTGACACTGGCAGTCGTCATTTCACACGAGCATATGACCGGGACATTCACGAAGTCCACTGCGGTCGTGCAGCTCGTCGTAAACAACGACGATTTTCATTATTTTAATTAATGGATAATGAGTGCTCGCACTCTCGCCTTTCTTCGACCGTGTCTTTCCCATTAAGTGACACATCCCGCGCATCATTATTAATTAAATGGCGATCGGGAGAAAATAGGGGCCTGTACGAGGACGACTCTATCTATTAATCGTATCCAATCGTTTATCAATAATATATACTCGATTAATATTATTCATTAGCCGTATAAATATTCAATTAACTAATGATAAAATCATACAACTGTCGTCGCCTCTAGATTTATTGACAAAAAAATCAAAATGCCCATACGCTTATTCCTTTACAAATGGAACAACTAAGTTAGAACTAAGACAACGGATAGTTACCTCCAATCGATTATTCTATTAATGAATATGTGAAAAATTAAGGGATTTTTTTAATTAACATTCTCCTCTATTTGCAGATGAAATATTATAAATTTTTCATATTCTAAATTGTATGTTAATTTTTATATGAAAATTAGCATGCCATCGTAATTAAGCTTTTTAATTATTTGGCATTTTTAACGGGGCTATAATAACATCTTCTTATATGAGTGTATGAGAAAATTCTTAAAACTATTTAATTGGTTGCAATAAAATTGAAGTCTTATGTTCTTATTGTGAATGATACATTTGAAGGCGCTTTAATCCAAACAATAAGTACAAAAAATTTATTTACATAATTATAGCTGAGACGATTTTTGAAACAAACGCGATATTACCGTCTTATATTTAACGATTTATACTTTATAAAAAATTTTTCAAAATTTTTAAAATTTTTCTTATCGATTAATTCGTATGTTTTGATTATCTTGAAAAGCAGTTGCTCCAAAAACCTATAAGCATTAAGTAAAATATATTCTGTGTATGCATTTGTTCAATCTCGGTAAATTGCATTGCTCTTTATCAATTATAGCGACATTCAGAAAAACCATCAAGTTAAAATGTGCAAGCTCGGATATATAATTCCTTAATACTTTTTACATTAATTAAGACAAGGGAGTGACATTACGCAGAAAAAACTCCCCGTATGTGGTGCAGCAACTGTCGCTTCTTTTCCACCTCTTGATAAAGTGGTGATTCAATTAAGCTAAGCGGTAATCTCAGTCATCAATTAACATTGTATTTATGTGACTATAGTCCATTATGAACCCACGGCGGTAGTAAAAGGAGCGAAAAAGCCTTCTCAATAAGTAGCTTTCGAGCAACAATCCAATCCCTCCTCTTGCATATTTTGCCCGTCAAAGTACAGCCATTGACACTAATGCTCTCCTTTTTTTTTTCTTAATTAGACATGTGGCGAAGAAGAGACAGATACCCAGGATCGAAAATGGAGAGCAAATTTATTTACCATCTTTTCGATATCACTATTTTGGCACTTATACTCTCAACAACAACTTAAATATTTATTATAATACAGATGAGATCTTAACGAATTCAAAGTGGCAATTACGTATCCAATGCAAATATCGGTGCAATCGTAATTTCGAGTTGGATGGTATTCTTTTCTTTAGCCTCGTACTTTTATTTTGTGATAAAATCAAGGAGTTCATTTTCAGAGGAGCGAATAGATGCTGTTGAGCAACTTTAATGACGCACGCGCCATAACCTCGGGAGAGAAGAGAAATTCAAGTGGACCAAATGGCCTAGTCGGCCAAACAGTCGATCACATTATACTAAATGGCGATAGTTAATATGGTTTAAGGGTTCGTCGTTTGCTAAATACTCCATAATCGAGACGAGATATGACTCTTTTCGTATTCACGCGCCTTATGAATGTCCGTAAATCACGAAACTTATTGTAATAATAATAATAATAATAATAATAATAATAATAATAATTATTATTATTATTATTATTATTATTATTATAAATAAATAAAGTCATGATTTCGATGCTCAACTATTCCCCCCAGTTTCAAATAACAGTCTTGGCACAGGAAAAGAATATACATGGTAATAATCGAAATGAGTACGTTTCAAAATTTCCAAACATAGACAATAAGGAACCATAATTTGACAGATTAAAATATACATTACGTTAAAATCGACTTGTTTAGCCAGGATATCGACACATACGGCAACAACTTATAAACTTACGAATTTCCGTACTAAAATCACCAATATAAATATTAACTATCGAACCTACGGACCATGTGTATATCTATATATATATATATATACAATTGTGACACGAAACTCAACGAACAATTCTTTTCACTCCAGTCGCTTAACAACTACACGCATCACTTACTGCGATGATTAATTGTACATTTGCCTCTTATCGTACGCATACTTTTAAACCCAATGTCAATCCTCGTGTAAGTGTGAAATAGCAAGCTTCTTTCTTCGTTTCAGATCCACTCAATTTCCATAAGATAAGAGCCGAAAACGTGCACGGATATCCTTATCGAGTTTGTAAAAAGTGGAAAAATAAATAAGGCTCTCTCATTCAACTAACAATCGGCTAATCACACGAGGAGCACAGCAGGACAATTTAGAACACCCACGACCCGTAGCGCCGAAAAGAGAGCGAGGCATCGCGCTTATCCGTGCCACATCGCGGCACAAAGAAGCGAAAAGGCTCTCGGACCCTCCTCTTAGCCGTACAATGTCCCTTCTATGTCCGAGACTGCATTCGTCTCGCTCCAACTTCCTCGGCTGTTCAACATCAGTTGGCACATGTTCCGCGTAAGGTCCCGGTCGGAGGCTCTCCTCGCGGGTTCTTCGCTCGTTCATCGCGCGTGATATTAATTAAGCGCGGCGACGATACGGACCGAGCGGAAAACGCAATAGCAACGAGCGCCACGGCAAGAGCGGAAGAGACGATATATCAGGATGAATGAAAGGGGTGAGACGTGCGCACGCACTTAGAGAAAAAGCGCTAGAGGATGAAGAAAAGGCGCGTGGAGATGGTGTTGTTTATAAGTGAGCAGCAACTGAAGTAGCCGCCGCCACGGTTTATATGCGATCCATGCACGAGATTGCGCACATTTAACACGAGAGCCGCAGATCCGCACGTCGAAGGAGATTAGCATCGTCTGGAAGTTTTCGCTATCGTCGATGGACCCGATCACCCGCGTCCTATCTCACAGCCACCACTACAAGCAGGATAAAGGTTGTATCGCTTTATGCCTGAATTTGTGGATTCTTTTGTTGTTGAGAGTAGGCTGCTTTCATCGATTTACGCTAGTAGACCGCGCGCAAAACTCGTCGATGATTGAAATGTAATTGCACGATTCTGTTGCTGCCATCGCTGAACCGAAAGTTGCACACGTGATCTTAATGCACTTTGGTAATGGTCTATTTGATCAAGCTCGAGTTTCTCATATTTCATTTTGTGCTTTGTATAATAATTATTTTATGCCTCTTCGAAAACCCATCGCCAATGATGCATGCAATTTCTTAATGAAAATGAGCGGACATGATCCACTGCACTCTTGGACAGCTTTCTCGCTCGTTTTTATACGTAGATGGAGGTAAATGCAGACGATAGATATTGATAAAAGTTTCTTTTTATCCCCCCTAAATTGATTGATAAATAATGAATGCGGGATCGAGCTTCTCGACGACTCTCGCAACCCCCCACCCCTCCCCATCAAACGCTCTTCGATTACTTTCAAGTCACTCGTTTTTGGATAGAATTTTTTTTCGCGCCCGGATATTCTTACAAAACTATAAGGCATCGTCGTTCGTTATTGCGCTTGAGAAGAGCCTTAATAATTAGAAGGATTAAATTTCGACGTATAAAATAAAAAGTTATTAAGCGAAATTGAGCACGCGGAGGAAAAGACACGACCAGCCATAAGGATGTCGAAAAAGCAAAGGCTCTATTGTTATCGGACAAGATAAACACATCTTTCGAGCGCATGAAAAATTTAGAAGACAAATTGCTTCGTCCGCATGCCGGCACGCGAGAAAGAGAAATGTTCATTTACGTACATCAGCCTCGAAAAAGACATGGACATCCGCTCTTCGGACACGATACGGTCGTACGGCATCGTGCGTTCTCGTACGAATGCCGCTAATCGTTTCTTTCAAAGCCCTCATGAATGACAAAGGATCGCGCATAATTAACAAGCGAGACGCCCGGTTAATGAAGTCATCGCGCTGTATCGGCCAAATTGCCGAATTTATATGCGCTACGTAGGTGCGCGCGAAAGGGACGCGAGAGACACGAATTGTAGGAGCCGTAAATCACGAGAGCATCGATAAGCGGAGCATGAACGGCCGCACGCCAATGCTATTCGCTCGTTAATAATTGATACAATTAAGGTGCGCTCGTTAAAGCCATCCGTACCACATCCGCACGTGCGCGCCCCTCTTTTCTACGACAATTTGATGGTTTTCTTGGACGCGGAACTCCCAAGTTTTTTAGCATTATATTATGTTTGAGTACAGGCATTACCCACCTCTTTGATTATCCCATCACGCTTCGATTCTACCGTCATTATTAACTAAATTGCGGCTATCTTCGATAGATTAGCCTCTCTCTTCATGAATAATTATATCCGAAATGAGCGACGGCTTGAAATTGAAATGCGAATGAAATTTTTCCATCGCGGCTGCGTAAGTGCTTCGATTGGCTTGCGGCCGTCAAGTTGCCGCGAAGAAAACAGCGAAGCTGTTATTAACGAACGATAAGAAAAACGAAAACAAAACGCAAGATCATTTGCAAGCAATCATTTTTCAACTGGCCGCGCTCACAAAGAGCATTCGAATACAAAGTCGCTCGAAGAATGGATCACCTGTGTATGGGGCACGCATTAGCCTTTTATTCTTTCGAGTGCGCCTGATTTACGACGTCACAGATACGTATTCCCTCGCTAAAAATTGCACGCCATTATAATGCTCGAGTTCGTTATGTCGCCGTACGATTACGTATGTATAGGGAATATGGCACACTTGGCTGTGGCCTGTCGCGAAAGTCGAGCCCCCGGCGCTGTAGTAGTAAAACATGAGCTTCTGCGCATCTGTAACATCTACTACTTTACAAAAGCTTACATATGGACAAAGCCCGGACGTTTGTTTACTTTACAATATGGCAATAGCGTTGGATAATAAGCTTACGAGGATTTATTATTAGACAAAGATGATTTTCAGGATGCGACCTTACGGTTATTCGATTTTGTCGTTTAAAAGCGCTAGGGACGATTGGATTCATGGCCACGATTCTTTTTGTACAATATCCTTTATGTAATAATACCAATGTTAAATGCATAAAATTTTGATATTTATTACATTGGAATGATAGTTAAAAAGAGCTTAGTGGCTCGTTTACTTTTTGATGTATGTGTGGACAAGGATTTATTTTTTGTAATGTAAAATAAGAAGAAGGAAAAAAAATGTGTTTGCCGTAATGATCGAAACGTATAAATAAACATAATCCGTCACAAATGTATATTAATTACATTATACTACTAATTTTTAAAGACTCTTTTTATTTATTTATTTATTTCCCGCCTTTCTCTCCCACCCCCTCCCATCCCCCAACAAACTGCTATTCTATAATGTAATTTTCAAATAATATGCTGCGGATGAATTTTTCTCAATGCATTTTTACGAAGGTACTATTTATATCCTTTTAACTTCGTCTCGATTTATTCGATAATAAACTGCAATTACGTTAATTTGTATTAAATGATATTGTGTATGCACTTCGGTAATAATTACAGTACATAACATAAATAATGTATAACGATATTATGTAATATTAACTTTAGCAAATAAATGTTTCCGCACTTTATAACTAGCTTATTTTTAACGGAAAAATTGCTCCGAGATTAGTGGGGAAGGACTCGATGTATCAGCCTCTACCAACAGAATATCCATTAGAGTATTATTGCGCGAGCGTAAGTAGCATTTTCATTAATAGAACTTGACGTTTTTTAAACGGGCTAAAGCCAAACTTTTCCCACCAGCCGGTAAGGTATTTATTCGGCAGGTAGTGAAATAATAATATGAAAAAAGATGGTTATCAAAAGGCTTCTCATATGTAATTACATTTCATTGAAGTCCTGCCACAAATGAAATTCATAAATCTCGTGAATTTGAATAAAACGAGTTTGGCGAAAAAGAAAAGAAAAAACGACAGCCCGAAGAATAATGGTCGCACGCGACACAATAAATTAGATATTATCGTGAAAATTTTGGTTCCCTTCCAGTACTACGCCCAGAGAAGTGGCAATAGGGATTTAACTCTCAAAATCCAAGCCCGGTAAGTGTACGCGTATGTATAGGTATACACGGGGGTAAACCTCGGCATAAAGGGCTGTGTAAGCAAACGGGCGGTTTATCTTCAACCCTCCGGGGCGCGTTTCGACCCTCGACACGCCGACGACAATATTTAAATATTGTTAAGCGTCGCGCAGCGCGATACTCCGGCAACCCCTGCTCCCTCCACCCGAGCTACTCCCCCTTACTCCGCGCACTTTTCCGGCACCCTCCCACCTCCTTATTAACATTTAATTTGAGACTCGTACACACTCGAATGGGGTGGGCGAACTCCATCTTCACGTCTCAAGAAAACACAATGAGCGGGGGACGAGGACGACTTTATCCGCGTGGGTGGGGGGAGGGGAGATCCAAGAGCGAAGACTCGTCCGAACGCGTAAATAAGCGCATTAGTCACGCACTGAAAAGATCGCGGGCGATTTTTGCCCCGGTGCGTCACTCCGTAAATAAGAATGTCAATGTAGCGGCCAGTCGATTAAATCAAGTCTCGAGATGTGGCTGCGGACGCAATTTCGCACGCGCACTTGAAAGCCGGCGCTCTCGCGGAAAATGAGCGACTGGCGGCGGGAGCGGGGGCGTAGAAGAATACGGGGCCAACGAAGCGAGTGCGCAACAAGGACGGTTGGTATTAAGATGATAGCGGTCGCGCGCGGCACGGGCCATCAAACCGCGCGGCCGTTCGCCTCACTCGGTCCAGCGTCTTAATAGCCGAAGATTTATGGTCCCGGGGCCGCCGTAACGCACGCGTGCGACAGAAGAAGAGACGCCTAGGCCCGGTATGCCTATCTAAACCCATATACGCCGTTATGCGTTAACCCTTTGATGCGGTAATGGACCACCGCGCCCCTCGCGCGGTTCTGCGACTGCGCTATTTCCGAGCCCGCAATCTTTCATTTTGTTTAACGCGAGCTTGTTTATGTACGAGCTCGCGAATGTAAGTTATTGCCGGGGAAATTTGAGAATTAACGTCTCGCTCGGGCGTCCCGTACCGACTCGTCCCGGTCCCTAGTGTGCCAGCTTTTTGACCAAACAGAGACATTAAAGACGCCTAAAGTACGAGCGCCGAAGATGAAAAAGTGCCACCGATCGCCCCGAGCGTTCGACTCGCTTCTTGCTTTATTGTTATTGGTGGCTCAGGCTGCAATTGAGACGTCGCGGACATTGGGCCGAGTAATCTGGTTTGGATATTTCCTATACGCCGAATGTCTACTCTTCGCTCGCATCGCGAAAATTGCGACTGATCGTCGATCGATCGAAGGCTGAAAAGACGAGTGTTCGGTAGCCGCGCCCAACTTCTCTTTCTCTTTTCTCTCTCTCTCTCTCTCTCTCTCTCTCTCTCTCTCTCTCTCTCCCTAATACACGCGCGCGCACACACACATACGCGTCGGACAACAACACTTGACTTCGATATGTCGTATGCAAGACACTGCGAGTATTAAGTTACGCGAATTGTGAAATCGTAAAACAAAATCCTCCATTTTTTTATAACGTCAAATCGCAATGCATATGTAACGATAAATTTTTGTATGCGTATTTATGGCGAACAGGATTTCGTAGTGTGGAGGACACACTACGCAGACTCTTTATGGTTAAAAGAAAACAATATCGTAGTAAAAAATAATACAAATTCGCGTTATAAAATAAGTACTTATAATACTAAGCAAGAAGAGGGCGGTAGTAAAGTGTAAACAAGAAGAACAATAAAAATAGTACTAAAGGGTGAGGGGGATAAGGGTGGAGCGGCGATGTGCGATGTGATCGAGGACGTCGTGTATGCATGCGTGCCGCGACTTTATTGCGCGCACCTGCATTTTTGCGAATATTTCGGGAGACATTAACGTCTTTAACGAGCGTCCGTAACAAGCCCAAAAGAAGGAGTAGCGGTCGCTGCAACTAAAGAGCCTCCCTCCTTTTTCAATTTCTTTCATTTTGGTTTTCTTTTCCTCTTTCTTCCTTTCTTTTCCTGCTTGCTTAACCACGGAGACATAAACTTTCAACGGACTTGCACGTATACTCATGACAACGAGAAGGAAGAAGTTACCGCTTCTGATTTTCTCTACTAACTGACTAGACTGCGTACCGCCTGCCTGTCTGCCTGTCTTTCGCTTGCCTGTCCGCCAAACTTCTGCCTATCTGCCTACTTTCCAGCCATCCTTCCTTTCTTCCTTCCTTCCCTCCTTCATTCTTTCCTTCATTCCTTCCTTCCTTCCTTCCTTCCTTCCTTCCTTCCTTCCTTCCTTCTTTCCTTCTTTTCTTTCTACCTCCTTCCATTCTTTCTACCTCCTTCCTTTCATTCTTTCGCCCTCCCTTCCATCCTTCCTGTCTTCCTCTCTACCTTCCACGGCTTTCGTTTTTCTCAAAAGCACAATCTTAATTTGGACTCGAAGATAAGGGATAGCGTATGATTGAAATCTCGCCCGTCCGCATAACGTCAATTGCAATGTAAATTAAAACGATTTCTGAGGGGGCAAGTGGTGGAGGCGGTAATGATCGTGGTTTGAAGGTGGAAGAAGGGGAAAATAATGCCATATCACCTTTTGCTTTAAATACTACGCCGCATATTCATCTGTCTTTGCGAGCCCTAAATATTGCGTAAACGCGGGCGGCCAATTCTTAGGCGCGCATTATTTAATTAATCAATATCGATTAAGCACTCGGAAAAACAAAAACACAAGATCACGCAACTCCTACACTCGTAAAACTTGAAATTCGAGCGTAAATATATATTGTGGACGAAAAGAAATTCGTTCCAACGTGTCAGCTTGCTAATAACACAATTTCATACCTCGTCTTAAATATATACGCATATGCGTATAATATATTTTTTCACATGTTCGTGTGCGTGCGCACGCGTGCATATACACGAGCCTTGGAGAAAATTATATGCGTAGCGGTAGGGGGACACAGGTGATTTAACGGCGATCTCTTGTCGCTGTTTGCAAAACGAGGACCACCCGAGATGTTACCCTAGCCTATGCCTTCATGACTCTTTCTTTCGCTGTTACGCTATACTTTTATTATTCCCGTTATGCGCCTGTGTTCGCCTTTTTTCATGGTTCTATCTCTGACACCTTTGCGTGGGCGTTTCTTATTTCTAATTCAGTAAAATCAAAGCACAAAAGCGAACGCGAGAGCAAGCCACTTGAATATAATGTTACCGCGAGTGTGGCGGCAAACAGTAATGGTGGTATGTCGAGTAAAATCAAGCCTAACTGCGGTCGAGCCCAAAGAAGATTCAAACAAATCTTAGTCACTCCGAAATCGTATCTATCCTCTTTCAACTGAATACCGAACTTTTCTTCTCCTCGAACATTATCGCGATCTCTATTTGCAACAGTTGTCCGGATCATTATCCACTATCACATAGTATTTACGCACGTTTTGTTAGAATTGATTTGCAATTAAATGTCGCATTGTACATTTAAGAACATCAAAGACGAAATGGTCGGTAAACGGAAAAGAAGTTGCCTCGAATAAAGGCAACGCCATGGCACATCCACAGACCGTGATTGCGTGCATCAAGAGATGGATGACACGCGTTTCGCAAAGACGTTGCTGCTGCCTCTGCTGCTTCAAAGTCGCTGTATCTAATCCCAGCAGACCTTATTTTTGCAAGTATCCTCGCTTTCGGAATACCGTTATCGTCAGATTCCTCTCCTAGTGCATAGGCGACTGTGGCAACGATACGTTATGCTTACATATTGTTTTTTATTAGGGCAAACGCAATTCCCGAGACTCTTGCTTTAAATTGATTATAAATTCGAATACTGAAAACTTTATGATATACTGGCGAAATCAATTGAAATCAGCATAGTCATCATTCTCTTGATATTTCTTGGAAAAAAATTTTTTATAATATTTTCAGGAGGTATAGGCGGTTAGAGAAAGATAAGAACTTTTTATCTTTTAAGTATGATAGACGTAAAAAAAAAACTCAGAATCTTTTTATTTGAAGTAGATCATCTTTATTGGCCATTATTAAAATTAAATAATATCTTTTAATTTTCTTATATAACGAGAAGACTGTCGTAATGAATAGTTACTGCGATACTTGAATGATAATATTATGGTTGATGTATAACGAGTATTGATCGAGAAATTTAAATGAAAAGTTACTTCCAACACTTAGCTTAATGACTTATGTTTATTTTGCATTCATATTTAGATAATATTTCATTAGAATCTTCGTTAGAAGGAAAGCTTGGAGAAGGGGAAAAAGTGAAGTGCGGGAAATGTGCTTTCAGTATATATAAAGAAAACAGGAAGCGTTGGCTAAAAGACAGTATGAACATTCAAAAGAAAAAAAGGAAGATTTGCTGATTTACTGACAATTTTTTTCACGAGTCACCTACTAACTCGTCAATTACCATCTCATTAGCTCATTCCGTTCGCATGGTAATTTAAATATTATTTTAACTCACGGCATCGTACGCGCCTACGTTTTCCACTTACGCGTTCCTGCACTTTTCCACAATTCGCTCTCCTGCTTTCTTTGCTCTCTTCGGTAGCGGCACCCGCACTAAAGTTCCTATGATGTCCCCCCCCCTCCTGCTCCTCCTTCTCCCCTACTCCTTTTTCTCCTTCTCGTGCTGCGGCTTCTCCTCGAATATCCGCCCACCTAGTGTCGTCTCGAGTGCTCTTTACTGTCGAGTGTCCCCCGCGCATCATGGCACACCTTATTTGTAAAGAAAACTTTCCGCGTACTTCTTCATAGTATAAACTCGAGCTCAAAAGCCAACGTTTTGACAAACATTGCCTTATCGTGGATATATCGTACATTTTTTGCTACTACTGTAGTTGCTTATCCTAGATTTTTCGAATAAATTTTCTTTACATTCTCGATGCTTTTTTTTTTAACAGCCCTTTACGGTATTTTTACAATTGATTTTACTTGGTGATTGAAAATATAAATCAAGCCTTGCAAAGAATTGAGTTTATGAAAAACCTGTTTTTTTTTCTTAAATTAATTGAAAAAACATTCGATTGTATTTCATGCGATTGGGTAATATGCGGGGCGGTGAAATAATACAATGTAGACTATATATTAACTCGAGACACGAAACGATAAATTAGTTCAGGAAAATTTGAACGAATGAGGTTAGCCATCATGAAATAGGGAGTCCAAAATTACTGGGGATCTTGGCTGAGGTGAACGAAGGGCAGCTGGCGAAGTAGTGGGATTTTCTAGCACTTGGAATTCCTTTTGAGCGTACAAACTCAATCAGTCGAATATAAGAAAAACCACCCTAAAGGTGTAGCAGGCGATTATTGGAGCTAATAGAGCATGGTGGTCTCGGGCACTACATTAAAACTGGAATTAAAGTTAAGGGAGATCCAATCGGATTTGTTCTCGAACAAGCACTATTTACAGAATACATACCAAAAGAGTCTTCGTCGTCGTTTGTTACCCCCACGATAACCCCTACCGCCGATGCTCTACATCAGCGCAGCTAACAGATGTTGAGATTCTCGAAATACAGTCAAATACTACGACTAACAATGTCTAAGCCATTGGCTAAGCAAAGTACTTTCAATCGGTTTATTTAGTATTCGGTGTCGAACGTGTGGTAATTCTATCCTTGATTTCGTTTGATATTTTTCGTTTGATATTGTTCGTATCCGAATGTCCTTCTACGTAATAATAAAAAACAAAGACGTCTAATGCACATTTTTTAAATTTAACTATTTCATAAACGAATCTTCATAAAACAACAAAAAATCTCAAATCCCATTAACTGCATTGATTTTTTTGTGCTCCTATATAAGCACAATCATAAATACTGCGTTAAATGAACTAAACTATCAGCAAGGCATTCAACTGCCTTCCGAATCGTCTATTTCCAACTCACTGAGAGTTATAATGCAGTGCTAAAGAACTGGCAATACCTTTGTCCTAGCGCAAACCCTATTCTATCATCTTCTTATTTCCCCGTGCATGCGGGCACGTATAGAGGTCAAAACAATTCCTGACAGAGAGCTTTTCCGTTCTGCAAAATTATCAATAAAAAGCTGAATATGATTGGTTGCGGAAGGGGCACCACGACGGTAACTTGCAACTCGTGGTAAATACATAGAGAGAAAGAAATAAAGCGGAGAGATGATGAACCACCATCAGAGGAATAGAAAGAGCAATAGAGATTGGAGATAGGGAAGGAAGTAGGAGGAGCAGATATATGAAAAAAAAAACATGTGAAGAATAAGGAGACAACGTAGAGCAAAAACACTGAACGCGTTACGTGTTGCGTCTCCTTTACGATAGAGACTCGGTGTTCATAGATTCCAATTAGCCACGGATGTAATGAAGCCACGGTACACTACCGCTGCTGCTGCTGCTGCTGCTGCTGCTGATGCTCTTTCTCTTATACTTGCGTCTTTTATCCTCTCTTGACGTTTTGTTTTCCTCATTGTTAGCTACCTTACATTCACGCGTGCAACGGAAGTTTTACTCTTCACAATAACGACTCATGTAAGTATTTAAGATTTCTCGTCAACTTATAGTATCCTCTAGATAGTTTTATGCCGCGAGCAGCACCAGAGAAAATAAAACCTTATGATATTTCGATGTTTTCAAATAGAAGACCTATCGTATCATCGACACAATAATATTTATTGTACTAATGTTATTTAAAAACATACTCATGAAAAATTCATGAAATCCTTCGTTTTTATGGTATTGAAAAGAAACATAATACAATTATCTTTATTGTATTTAAATTACAATGAGATTAAATTATTTTATTTTCATGCGAATGGCATTAGGATTAAATATAAAGAAAAAAAAACTTTTACAAACTACTTTGACATATAATAAATATCAATAAAAGTTATATTCTCACGCCTCTTGCTTATAAATTTTGAGACACATACGATCTTACAAGTTTGTTTAAAATTAATAGTACCGATTGCAAGGTCTGAAAATTTAACGTGAAGACTGTGCGGAAGACTAGACTGAAGTGAGTAAAAACGTGATTTATTAGTAGCTTTAACTGCGAGAAATTTTTAAAAAGTATGCTTTATGATTCATAGAGAGGATTTATTAAAGACTGGAATAATTCGAAAGACTTATAATAAGAGTAAAAAATATGGAAGAGTCGCGACAAACTTTTTTTTTCACCGCCTTTCTTATACTACATATTTGGCTTAATTTTATTGAGAAAAATAATTTGAAAATTTGTACACGAGCCGAAAGTCATGAAGTATCGATATTTAATTTCTACTAGCCAAGGGAGGATAGTCACCATAGTGGATAAAGCTGTATCAAAATTAAATATCTTTCAAATTCTAATTTAACTTAAAAAACGAATAATTAAATTCGCAGTATATAACTGAAAAAGGTTCAAAGTTATAAATCACAATCACTTTACGTGAATGCTAAATGTTATATAATCAAATACAATGCTACAATTTTAAAGCGATTATATTGTATTTGCCGACACTAATTAAAATTATTAGAATATTGTAATTGAGGATTTTAATAATTACAGTGAAGTCTTAAAAATAAATTTCAATTCTGCTTGTAGGCAATTTATTTTTAATAAAAGCAATTAGTAGTTTGTCTACTATTATTGCTTCGCATTCATACAGCAGAACATGACGTTAGTAAGCCTATGAATTTGCAGTCGTTTTTATTGGCGATACTGAATCGCGAACAACTCTATAAATGTGAGATTTATGACATTATCAAATTATTTTTTCTGAGTGAGTTGATGTACTTCTATAAATGTCTGTCTTAATCCTGTCAACTTCAGCTTTTCATCATATAAACATCGGCATCGGCATCTACGGCTTTATTCCTAAACTACAATGTTCACACATTTTTCTCCAACGTTCTTTTAAAAATTTAGATGGGATTCACTTTTTTCATACTGTCGTCATCGAATGCATAACGCGATTCAAGATAATACACGTACAATGGACGTTACATTGTTTCTCTTCAATTTACTTTTAACACCCAATCCAACATTTTTGTGCATTTTTATTGTTTTTTATACAGCACGCGTTGTAACGATTGGTAAAATTCCAATAAAAATCATGGAAAAATTGTGACACGGAACTTGAATACTACATTGTGTTTATTTATTTCAGGAATAAAATTACATAAGCAAATTGTTCGAGTTCATTTCTCAAAATAAAACAAGCTCGAATTTACAATACAGAAAATCATTTGATTACTTAATGAAGGTCAATGCTTGAATTTCCTCTTTATACCGATCAATATTTAATTTCTTATCCAACAGACTGTATTTTAAATGTTCTATAATTAGGGACAGCGGCGGGAGGAGGAATTGTTTTTCTTAAAAAGACGATGTAAAATGAACGAGTAGTAGCCCTTTCGTAGCGAACTTATCATTTTCCGGGGAATGAATTCATTCGGCCACCAAACAGCTATTTACTGGCAAGTTGCGTTTTTAAACAGCCGTCGAAAAAGTTTTTTA
>NW_011948420.1:3880190-3884061 GCF_000503995.2 Ceratosolen solmsi marchali
TTGTAGGTGGGGGGGGGGGGGGGGGGCACGTGATCTGCCTTAGGTGTCAGGCCACTCAATAGACAGGTATATGCAAAAATATATACTCACCAGCGAGTCCACCTCCGGGTCGGCGATGTAGTAAGGCTTCTCTTGTCTGATCTGCAACAGAGAAACGGAAGGCAATTTAATGATTAAGTCTGGCATTGATAATTGTCATGGTATTAAAGGGCGCGTGTATAAACACGTAGAACGATGCCACCGGTGAGAGCGCATAAATGTATGTATACGCCCGAGAGAGAGAGAGAGAGAGAGAGAGAGAGAGAGAGAGAGAGAGAGAGGGAATGCGATCGTATCTGCGAGATTCCTTCTAAACAATTTCCTTCGCGTGCGCCCTTAATTGGAAAAGCGTCCCCTAGTGTCCCTCCCGCGCTGACCCATGAGTCTACTGTCCGCTTGTCTTTACCTTTATTATAACGCGTAATTCGTACGCGGAGGAAATTAGTTCGATATCGACAAAAGACTCGTTGCTCGCGCCCAGCTTGTGCGTATCCTCCTCCTCCTCCTCCTCCTGCCCCTCCACCATCAGATTGTATCAGTTGCGACCTTCGTTTTACCGAGTTTTCGCTCTAGAGACTGCGGGTGACTTAATCGCGTGATGGTCATTATGGAATAAGCGAATTTTCTGAGGTAATTTCAAGGAAACCTGAATAACGATCTTATTCTTAATTACAAAATTATTCCATTTGGTTTTTCGATGCCGTAAATTTTCAATCAAGGCTTCCAATTCATTGAAAGAGTTACGATTTTTTACTTATTTGTAGGAAATTTAGGATACACGCAACAGCTACGAACAAGTATTTTTATAACTATAACAAAACCACGTTACTTTTTGTTCTAATGAAATTTATAGCAAATAATATTTGAGACAGTAATGTAAAGCATTTAATAGCATTACCCAGTAACTTTGAAATAATCTACTCGTAAATAATGTTATCGTATAAAAAAAAATCATACCATCGTTTTGCCATAATACGATGTTTTATGATAATTTATGATAATTTAACGTATTGCCAAGTATGGAAAAATGACGTCTCCTACTTTCGACTATCGTCAATCAAACAACGTAAAATACGAAAAACGAATGAGAAAACATTCCTAAACATGCGGAAGTGTAACATAGCAAATAAGAAAACAAACAAAAAAAAACAGCTGGCTAAAATGAACGAAGAACCTAATCAAAATTATGACTACTCAAGAACATTTTATTTTCACGGCATAAGCATGCGCGCCCTCGGTCCGCGCGCGCACCGCTAATTAATTTCCGTCTCTCCCCTTATCCCTCGTGCACGTCACAGTTTATTTTTCCCGGCGTTAACTCCTCATAGTCCACCACGACCGCCGCCAATAGGCACACGCAAACACGGCACTGACTGTTAGCCGCGCAAAGGCAACCACCAATCCATGCGAAAAAATCGAACAAAACGGGAAAAATGGTCGACGCTGTTCTCCTTTCGGCCCGCAAATTCCGGCGACTTTCCGAAATGCCGCTGATCCGAGTGGAATTGTCACTCGGCGACGAGGAGTGAAAAGTAACTCATCGTTACGTAGAATTCGGAGGGCCCAGTTTCTCATGCCGGCAGCTGTCAGATCAAGAAGCGCGCGCGCCTGAGCCTTTATTCATGAGGCCGAATTCTGAATGGAAGTTCCTGTTCCCCCGTGCTGCCAGAGTAATAAAGGTGTCTCGGCCCTAACAAACAAACCGTCCGCCCGACTTCTCTCGCGCGGGTTGTCGCTAGTTTCTTGCCGGCCAGCCACGACGATTGCGCCCGTCGTCCCGCGTCATCCTGCTTTTTTCCTCCACTCTTGCCCGATCATAGCCATCGTTTCCTCTCTTTTTCAATTCGCCTGGATGCGGGATTACAATTCGTAAGAATCTCAGTGTCGCACAGCGCGCGTGCCTACCCTCTTCCCCCCGTCGCCGCTGTTTGCGCACCATTTTTTGCCTCGCCGACTCTTTGTCTCTGGCTTCATTCACTACTGGGAATACACGTCGTCCCCTTTTGTACACTGGACGTGAAACGAGAAAGGCGAGAAAAAATCGGCCGTTTTATGGGAAAGCGAACTTTTGCCCCTTGGCGTCCCCCGGCCACTTGATTGCGCGCGCTCGAGAACTCGACGCCATAAAGCTCCCGTTCCCCCACCCACCCCCCAACAAAGCCGCGACTACGAAAACACTCGAAATATCTACGGGCGTAGATTATTATCAAAGAGGGCGAGAGCTGACTGTGGAGTAAAGCCGCCTTGGTCGTGGTGAGAAATCGTCCGATTGGAGCGAAATTACCGCGGCTGCTCGCGATTACTCGACTATGGCCAACTGCGACGGCAGCGCTCGGCCAATAAAATTCGCCGGCCAAAAATACCACTGGCAAATCCCCAGCGCCGCCAGTACCGATGAAATTAAAAGCGCCTTGTAAAGCGCTTTAAAGCTTAGTGGCCGCGGTAAGCGCTCTGCAGGCCTGCATATGGACAGAAGGACACTTTCTCCGGGGGCGCAAGAGCAATAAAGCAATATCGCCGCCTTCGGCACCGACCCGATGTACTACTCGACCCGTCGTAAACCGTCGGTGACAGCTTGACTTTCCCCACGTGACCGCCTCCTCACAAAAGACGAGGCGGCGCACTTTGCTCTCGTGCAGTCGCGCCTCCTCGTTCGGGCTCATCCTCTACTCTATCACCGGGCCCAGGGCCCCGTCCTGACTCCGCTCCCGAGCCGCAAAGGTTATATTATACCTGCGCGAGGCCATTTACCCACGTATTACCCATCGAGGTTGCGATGGCAGGGGGCGGGTGGATGATGTATATAAAATCATGCCGCTGGAAGGACGATATCCAGTTTCGTGGGACATTTTCACCACAATGCTATTATACATTCTAAAATTAAGGTGGTTGCACGGGCGTACATGCGACGCATGCGTACACGCATTAGTTCTGCTATAAAACGTCGTTGAATAGATTATCGGAAATACTTGTGTGTTTATTTCCTTTTCCAGTCATTCGGGGGGCTTCCAAAAAATAAGAAATCCGATCGGAGAAACGGCCAAATATGCTTATGAATTCCATTGAATAATTCGTGCCCTACTACGAACGAATTGAACATGACAAATATCACATATGTTATTATAGCGAGAATTAGCGAATTCTACAGTTATCTGAAAAACGCTGGATGTTTACGTCTGGATCCCGTTCCGAAAATTTCGTTATATATGCCCTCGACCTAACCGTCGTTGCTACGCCACGTGCAACTTGTTTTTGTTTTAGAATTTCATTGCGCGTGCGTGTGTTGTGTATTGTGTTGTGTTGTGTTGTTGTTGTTGTTTTTTGTTTGTTTGTATGTTTGTTTGTGTGTGCATGTGTGTGTGTGTGTCTGTGTGTGTGTGTGTGTGTGTGTGTGTGTGTGTGTATATGTATGTCACTTTTTCCTCGAACAGCAGAGACGAGAATCACTCGGCCGAAACGGGCCGAGTATTTCATAGGATATCTAATACTTTCAATTACTTCCATCGTCGGCGACGCTTAATTAATCGAACGTTAATCCACGCTTCGTTAGTTGATTATAAGAATCATTATCGACGCGCTCGACAATTATTATTGCCAAACGACTCGGCCAAGGCATTGCGCGCTAATGTTACGTTGCTCCGCGGTTGTCTAAAACAATTTGCAAAGCGAGACAAGAGCGACGAGCTGTCACATTTGCCATTAGGGCAAGTCCGCAACAATCAGCGAATTAATACTTAAACATGGTATCGCAGTCACTGGAGATAAAACGGCAAACAATGGACCACCGACTCCCAGCCACATCAAACAACTGCAACGTATGAACCCTGACGTA
>NW_011948420.1:3884071-3886913 GCF_000503995.2 Ceratosolen solmsi marchali
TTATGGGGGGGGGGGGGGGGATAAGGTGGGCATAGTCAAGCACCATTCGTGTACACAGCACATCTCGTATTTTCTATTTACAGTCGCTCGCGCGGCTGTCATTCTTGTCGTGCCCGACACCCTCGCGTGCTTGATACTCTGGCGATTGAAGGGGAACCGGTCGAGGCAATCGTATTATAAGCTCCTGCGCGACGATTAGCTCAGGCGCGCTCGTCCAAGAGTTCGCCTACGCGATCCACCAGTTAATTGTCTTCGAATGACAATTAGCCGGGGCCCGGCTTTGAGATGCATCCAACAGGGCACGGAGAAGTCGCGGTGAGACGTCTCCGTGAGAACGCGGCGGGACCAAGTCACGAGACATCATTGCAACTAAAGATCAGGCAACCTGAAAATCTCGGCGTCGCTCCGGATAGATTCATAATTTCTTGCTCTTGTCCAATTTTCACGTTCTAATTTCCAGGCCTAGCTAGTTCCCTTTACTTTTTCAATGATCGGGAGCATTCGTTCCGCGAATCCAGCAGACATCCCGGTTCCTTTTGAAATTCACCAAGCACGATATTTCAGCACCAATTTCAGCAAAAATAGGCTGTTTTAAAATAAAGTCGCGCAAATTATTGGTGCTAAGGAGTTTGTGGGATTAAATTAACGCTGCTTTTATGTTTCAAATTTTCTAAAAATTGTGCGTACAATGCACCAGAAAATTCCAATTAAAACTTTAAAGGAAAAAGACCGAGAAATTACAAAAATAATATTGCTCCGCAGCTTCTCAACAATGTGCGGAAAGAGGCTGAATAAAGAATAAAACGAAGGGTAGGCTAATTGGTCACGCACGGAGGTATACTCGTTTTTTACTTGGTATGTGTTGGTTTCGGCCGAGTTGCGTAAGGCTGCGCATTGTAGAGGAATTGAAAATTTTTATTGATCTATATCGATTTTCATTCACGGGCAATAAATAGATAAAGAATAAGACGTCGAACAAAATGACAAAATCAACATTCTTCACTATCATATCCTCCAATGCTTTATCGTGATTTCAATAATTCGCTTATACGCTGTTTATGTTCTTTCTCGCTCTCTGCTTTTACATTGTTCCAATTATATATATATATATATATATATATATATATATATATATATCTTTTTAAGTCACTCTTTATCCATAAATCCTGTCACTTATCGACTTGTCGGATCGTCAAAAAACCTCGGCAAAAAACCTTTTATATTTCTTATTATTTTTAATTTTAATACAAAATTGCTGTATTTGAAGAAGAAAAACAAACAAACATTCTTCGACGAACATATTTTTTTATTTATATTTCACTTCATTTATTCAAAATTATCTGAAATTCTTAATAATGATGAATACATTGGCTTTCGTATAAGCTGAAATAATTAATGAAATATTCTAATGAAATATAAAAACAAATTCTACAAATCAAACTTAATTTGAAATACATTTTAATACTATGAAATTTTAATACTATGAACGAATATCTACCTATGTATTACAAGTATAATCGGTTTTCAAATGTAAATTTCATTGCGCATAAATTCATAAAAATTCAACGATTTTTGCAACGAGCAGTTTTAATCTGGCTGAGAATGAGGAAACAAACGAAAAATAGAAAAGAAAGTAAATAAGGACTGAGAACTTGAGATTCTACAATGGTGAAAAGGAGAGTGAAGGTGATTTGCAAAAGACAAGGACCAAAAGTGAGTGAGAAGGCAAAAAGCAAAACTTGCTATAGACCGCTTGCTCTACAAGACTCGTCTTCTCAGGAGAGAAGAAGCAGGTAGTACACGAGTATTCGCTCTCTCTCTCTCTCTCTCTCTCTCTCTCTCTCTCTCTCTCTCTCTCTCCCTCGGTGTATCTCGATCTATCTATCCCTCTTTCTGTCGTGAACATTAGTCAGGCCGTCAATGCGGTCCAACGTTTTACGAGGGTTTAATGCCCCCGAGGTGCATTCTAATTGCACCAATAAATCCAAACGGGGCATCGCTGGATACTAGAGAAACCGAGAGAGAGAGAGAGAGAGAGAGAAATTTCTAAAGTATTGGCACACTATGCGCGTAAGAGAAGAACGGAAATATGCATAGGCTACTCTAAACTACAAATCCATAACATTTCCGGAATAATCAAGCTTGCACCAGACACGCTAAACTTACTTCGGACACTTCATCCGTCAGAGTCTCTTATCGCAAAGCGTCTCCTTATCTAATGAATCGCGCTGCCTTGGTTCTTTACTCCTTTCGAAATCGAATTCGGCGCTCTAGTTAAACTTTACAAGAATACACATACACTACACCTGCACAGTATGTGAATCATAATCCTGATCACCCATTAAAGATAAACAAAACTAGAATGATGCACGCCGATAAATTTTATCTCAAATAGAGCGCGCAAGCGATAAGTTTCTTTGGAAAACTATCGCTCTTTCGTTTTGATAATGGATAATGGCGCTGTTCTACGAATATCAAGTGTCAAACGATTGGCTTCCTATCATATAATAAAGTCATCTCTATATATTCTGTAGAATTACCAAAATTAAAAATTTTTTTGAAAATTACAAATCAAGGCATTTAATTGTTTTATGTATCTTCTAGAGACGCTAAATTTCCAATAATCAAAATAGCTGTGTTTTTTAAGTAAGAAGCAATTCATCAATTTTTATAAAAATTTCAATATATTTGAATGAGCGAAATGAGCATAAATACTGTTATTATTAACAAAATTAAAAATGATTAAGACCGTTAGGATTGAATCTAAGCGTTAAAGAAAATATATTAAATTGCCACGTGTATTAGGTGTGTGTGTGTGTGTGTGTGTGTGTGTGTGTGTGTG
>NW_011948420.1:3887105-3887414 GCF_000503995.2 Ceratosolen solmsi marchali
GCGTCGTCGCCCCTTTTTCTCATTTCGACAATGCTCTTTTGCCAGTTGAAGGTCGTCATTGTTCGATTATGCCGTTGCGTCGCCGTCGCCTTTGCCATAGCCATAGCCGTCGCCGACGCCGTCGTCGTCGCTGCCTCTCGCTCTCCCAGCGGGAAGGAAAGTGGGGCGAGTGAACACCGCGATTTACTTTAACCGCTCTCACTCGTTTAAGAAAGACGGAGGGAGCATGCGAAAGGTACGTACACGCATATGCGCCCATATATACACGTAGGTAAAAAAGGGCGCAACAATGCGCGCCCAGCGCCAGAC
>NW_011948420.1:3887424-3938585 GCF_000503995.2 Ceratosolen solmsi marchali
CACCACGTGCGTGTTGTCGTGTAGCAGTCGCCTGCCTTATCCCGGCTTCGTGCCCAGGCAACCGAGTGCACGAGAGGTAATAAGAGAGATAGAGAGATAGAGACGGCGGGGGGAGGGCGATGCTGCTGACCCGATGAAAAGATCAATTTACAATGGATAGAAATGAGCAGTCGTTTTTGCCGATCGCGCCGTACCGGTCCCCGCCCAACGTAGATAACAGTTGGTGTGGGGACGCGTGTATCTAAGCGCGCCATGGTTCCTCCCTCCCTCTTGTACGACCCCCTTTAGAACTGGTTGGCAGATCGCGTGCTACGGTCGATCGATTTTTGGTCTTCGGGATGATGAGGTCCGACTATTGGAGGCTGACGAATCGCGAGGTTACGGGATGAACGGCTAGGACCTTGGGAACGGGCCACCACGCAAGGAGCCACACCGAGAGCGAAAAGTCCTCGTGAGGCGAATTTGTTCTAAACGAAAAGCTGAGTAAGCGAGGCTGTGCTACTCCAGTATCGCTAATTAAACACACTCGGCATGTAAAAGTACAGCTTATTGTTGTATGTACACTTTATTAGAATTGTGCATTGTCTGGGCCTAGTTTATTGTTACGCATGCTGACGCACTTATTTCGATTGTACAAAAGAGCCTTCCTTATCTTGTATCTAATGCACATTTTTTCTAGGTTATTAATTCGTTATAAATATGGTGTATGGGTATTACATAAGAGCTTCACGGATAATTGCCAAATCAAAGAAAAATCGGCAACAATGTGTATGGCTGCGTGCGCGTGTGCGCGCGCGCGCTCATACATGTGGGGGAGGTTAGGGGGAGAAAAGAGATGGGGCATTGTACTAGGGAGCGCGTGCGTTTTTTGTGTTACCGGCTGGAAATGCACATGCGCATCCCTGAACAGATCGAGGCGATGTGTGTGCTCACGCATGCGCAGTCATGCAGGCGTACACAATGCAAAATAATGTGGAATAATCCTGCGGAGAGGCGCAGCGTGCGGCCCCCTTTGTTGCGCCGGGGGTCCCAATCTCCACTACCCGAGAGCTTAGCGCCTTTCAAACGTCCGCAAGAGGATTGTCACCTGCTTATCTAAATTCTAATACTCGACTGCCCCTTTTTGATTTGGGCGGCCCTTTTTCGGCGAGCGTTCGCTTCCGGTAGTCCAGAAATAAAAACAACACCGCAACGCTGTTAAGAACGTCGAGTCGTTTTATTAAAGTCCTCTACTGCTCAAGCGAGTTCATAACAGTTCATGAAAGTTAATTGACGCTGATGGTGGGTGCATTAAGACGCGAAATAGTTATGCTCTCGTCCTAGCTTTACACGAAGCGATAATTTGCCATTAATTATACGCAAACGCGTGCAAAATCGAGTAAAATTATTTATTCAAGATAAGATTGAATTTTAGATTCGACGAGTCATAAGTTAAAAGGGATTCACTTCTATATTAGTAGACAATTAAGTTTCATCAATGTCGATATAGGCAGCTAATCTGATTTTATTAAAGGAATATACACAAGGTACAAGGTGAAAAAAGAAGGACGAAAAGATGGGATTTTATTTTGAGATGTTCAAACAGACAGTATAAAAAGAAGTGACACGTCAATGACATAACATTAAGATTGGTGCTGGAGAGAGAAAGAGAGAAAGAGAGAAAGAGAGAGAGAGACAGAGAGAGAGAGAGAGAGAGACGTTTTTTTATACATCCGGCAGAAAAAGCAATTGAGTGTATGACAAAACAGGTCGGTTCTGTCGAGCCTTATCTTACCTATGCGCACATTAAACACTGCCATACACTTGAAATTGACGATAATATCAAACGTGAGTCTGATAATAATTCAACTAATGCGATAATTAAGTACACAGTATTTTGCAAAACTGAAAATTTTTGCTATTTGTACAGATATGAAACTTATGTTAAGAAACACAATTATTGTTTACACTTGCATGAAGCCGATAACTCGATACAATGATATAATAAATGAATTTAATTCGAGAATCAGCAAATTGTAATTTTCGTTTAAAAGACCACTCGGAGAATAAATTTGTCATCTTAATGCTCGTAGCAATGGCCTTTTCTAAATAAAACTTGGGCGCGTTATTTGACGATTTAAGCCGAATAGACCATAAAATGCGCGATTAGGTGGTTTATCAAATTATTTTAACACATTATAAGGACTTAAGGCTAGTTAAGAAAAAATAGAGTTATGATATTGTCATACTTGCTTACTAAAAATCGAATGCGATATCCGATCGACCGAACAATATTCTATAAATGCTCTAAAATGATAAAAATATCTTTTTATTAGATTCTATTGATTTTCGCCGACCATACAAGGTTTTTCTATCAAATGTAAAGTATTCACGTAGTTTATTATCAATATGTCTTTGATGAGTATATATGTATGTACAGCAAGCCAAAAGCAACATTCGATTTATGTTCGATGAGTCATGTGGTTACGGTAAGACTCGATATTACACATTTAAGCGACAATTTTTGAAAATAATCGCGTGGATTTCTATATGGTGGAGTTAACCACGCAATCAAGCGAATTTTAATTACAGGCGATGGCAAAATATATTTAATGCGTCTTCGGCGCCTGGGCCATTGTCGTCGACTTTTGCGAGAGGACAAGCAGCAGTAAGAGGCATAGGCTCGTCTTATCCGATTCCCAAGCTCGAAGGCTTAATTCTTATCGCTATCTTTAACGTGGCGCTATACGTGCACTGCTACCCGTGTTACCGCCGCGTTCTCATGACATGGCATCCCGTGTATAATTATATTTGGCTTGTAACAACAAATGAGAGAGAGAGAGAGAGAGAGAGAGAGAGAGAGAGAGCAAGATGGAAAGAAACGGAATAAATTTTCCAAGGCTCAGGCACCGCTGTAGCCGTTGCCGTCGCCTCGATCGTTTACAATATGATAGAGACTCGAACCGCCGAACGGTAGTCGCGGAATTTTGCGGGCGCCACTCTTGATTCTACCTTGCAATCATTTTGCAAACGATGCTCTTTATGCCCATTGTGTATGCATACAGCACACGTACATGTGCCAGATGAGGTAGAATAGAATGGGGAGGACCGCATTACTAACCGACACGTGTAAAATTCGTACCCGATTAATAGTTGATAGGTCGGTTTGATGTATCTATGTATCCTATATTCACCTCCCCGCTCCCCGCCCCCGTCGTCATTCCGACACTCGGTGTGTAATTAAGTTATCATCGCGATATTGTGTAAATTTACACAAATGTTGTTCGTGTGTAGCTTAACCTAAATTTTTTATATTTCATAATAAACGTCCAACATGCTCCTTCGTAATTTTCTAAGCCTTTTTAAAATTACATTATGAATATAATATAGTTTTCATAAACACCAAATGCAAGGTCGTATTCTAAGCCTCGTTGTTTGAAGAAAGTCATTTCGTTGTTAAATATGTTAAAACGCGGTAAATTTTCAAGAATACATTTACGTGTGTATGTTAAGGCTGATAAGCCATCAGCTATCTCAAATATTTACTTTTTATTTAATTGAAACGTAATACGTATTTAGGTAGTTCTCTATCAAATATTTTGCATGAGAAGTGAGTTAATATTCATTGGCTCGTTCCTGGCTGGCTACATTTTCCGTATGCGAAATAATAAATCATCTTGCTATTCTATATAATTCTAGACAACAAATTTCTCTCTCTCCCTCCCTCTCTCCTTCTCTACATAAAACTTAAAATAAATTGAAAACAAAAAATTATACGACCTCTAAAAAATTTGCTAAAGGGGGAATGAATGTAAAATAGTATCGAATGAATAAATGCATATAGCTGTAGAAATGCTTGATTTACATTCAAGCGCAAGGAAATAATCAAAAGGAATATAAGGTTATTCCAGTTTTGTGCTTTTGCGTTATCGAATTTGCGATAATACCAACTGACATCACCAACCAACATGACTGCGTACAGATGTATTCCTCCCCTCCCCTCTTGCTCCCTCTCTCTCTCTCTCTCTCTCTCTCTCTCTCTCTCTCTCTCTCGCCGTTTTCGTTCATTCTACCTTCAAAGAAATACCTTAATGCTTAATCAATCGAAAACAGACGACAAAAGGCGAAAAATTTAGCTATAAAAGAAAAATGGAAATAAAAATCATTGGCAAGTGACTGCTAGATTGGTGGAAAGGAATGTCTGCAAATTCGGTAAGTTTTTTACGAAGTGTATTTCGTCTTTTTTATTTTACATATTCATATCCCGTGTTTCTCAACTTTCTCTGCATATTACAAGTTATAGGAACAGTTTTCATCTTGCAAAGAAGTAAACTAGAGCTTGTTGCAAAGACTGACTTTCACAATTCTGGCGAGCAGAGGAAACCTGGACACTTTATCGTTTTGCCTCTTAAAATTCTACTAAAACCTGCATAGCAGCCGCATCGGGTTGGCCGTAAAAATTGTGCTTTACTAACACTATTACCTTTTCAGGTTAAATATAATATAAGACCATTTAGGCGCGTGTGCGCTTGCATCTGCGTCTGTGTCTGCGCCTGCGCTTGCGCGAAACAAAAAATACACGAAAAATAACAAGATTAGTTTACCTCTGCGTATCTCGTTCGATTTATTTTGAATTCCCTCGCAATAAACAACGCGAAATAATTTCAAAGATTAGAATTTGACTCGTAACAGGTAGCATATAAATTGACGTTAAACACAGAAAACGTTTGGACTGTACTTTCTAAACAAGTACTTGTGAAAAGGCATTTTTTTTTGTTTTTTTTTTTTTTGTTTTTGTTTTTTTATTTTTAAAGAAAAGCCTGCTTACAAAAGACCGATTTAATTTTACAATTCATATAATAACTATAAATGGTAGCATACGAGGATCTGAAAATTCAAGTCGACATGCAATCACCTAAAACGCCGAGGAAAATAAAAGGAAATGATCGATTAGCAAGGCGTCTGAGAAGTGACGTTCTCACTCAACGCGTCGAGTGTTTTTGCTCTCGCATGTACCGCAAAGGCATGAAGACCACATTTTCGCGTGCGCGTTAAATGCGAGCCTAGGACTCTTGTATACATAAATCGGCAAAGAATGCGATGTCGAGCGACAACGACGACGAAATGGAACGTTTTTAAAAGACTGCCAGATCGTTTTGTGCGCGGCATGGGGCCACGTGGCTCGAATTACCTTCGTGTCCTTGGATAAAGGTTTGGAACCTCCGAGCGCGGTCGTAGAGTCGCTCAATATTGGGGCCCGAAAAACGTGAGCTCCGGTGGCCTGACGCCGCTCTCTGCGAGTCTTCTGCCTCGTTGAGCACTGGCCCGAGCGACGACGCCATGTTCCATTCTCCACGGGATTTCTTTGCTCTCTCGCGTGGCCAAGCCGATTGATATGCCACGAAATTTGCCCACGATATAGGCTCCCCCTTATTCCTTGACGCGCGCGGTCCCAAGCATAATATCCTGGGAAGTGAGCGCGATTTTGAAAAGTCATTTCTCGCGAAGCTACGATTACTCGGCACCGCGCATTCCCCAACCATAGTGCTCTCGTACCTACGGTCCCATTTTATTCGTATAAAGCTCAACCAAGCCCAGCCTGTGTATGGGTACGCTTTTAATTTTACGCCCACCCGCATCCCGGCATTGCCGCCTTCTCCCGTCGACCTCGCACCTCAATTATAATCAGTGACACGAATTTGCTTGACGGAGCTGCAGTTTCAAGCGGGGGAGCCGCTAGTCGGCCCAAACTTTATACCCGCAAAAAGACGTACTTTTTTCTAATTTCGTAAGAGCGAGACCCCAAGAGGATAAAGATTGATTTGGGACTTTTAACAAGCGTTACGATGGTTACCGCGTCCTTCCAGCCGACGTCGGATTCCAAAAGCGAGCCGTCGAAGCATTCTTGCACGAAAGTCAGGCCCCGCTAGTGTGGCGACGCATGACAGGAGGCTGGGAATGTGCCGGGCTGGGGTTTTTGATGAGTATCTGCCTCCTCCTCCTCCTCCTCCTCCTCCTCCTCCTCCTCCTCCTCCTCCTCCTTCTCCTCTACCGAACCACCTTCCACTGCCTTTTGCAACGTCTATTTCACTGGAGCGAGCGAGATTTGTGATTTAATAATAGTAGCGCTTACAAAACAGCGATGTCCCATTGGCTCGAGTCCTTTTTATCTCGACGTTCCTTTGGATTAAGCCTCGTTTTGCACACTAATTCATACGCGTGAAAATCTCGCGCGAAATTCATTTCCCGGGATTTTTAATTAAAGTATATCCCAATGGACAGACGTTACTTCTTCGGCGTTGCGGATTACGAATCGAATTATATTTTTAATTTAGCTAATGACGTTGACGAAACTTGGCTTTCCAAGCAAGTGCTCCAAATGTCGATTTTCATTTTCTTCACGTTTCGGCTCAATATGCGCAAGCATGTGTACAGTTGTACGTGCATTGGAAACTTTGCTAAACTACGTTAGATATAACTCGACCGGCGACTGTGAAGCTACAATTGTTATTCATAGAATTACGTGACACTCGCTTGTTCTCTTTCATTAATGTTATATTATTTTATGTATTGGCAATGAAAATCGTCTGTAATCATCGACAAACATTTGTAAATTAATAGCACAAGAATTTGAGACTAATTGAAATTTTTGATAATTTATAATCGCAGTATTAAATCAAGTTTCATATTGCACCAGTCGATGCATCATCGTCTTGCGTCTAACTTAATAGTCCCAGCGATTTAAGAAAGTGCACGTATGAGAAAAAAATTGTTTGTTAGCTAATTGGAAGGTATTTATAAATAAGCACAGTGGAGAATGCATTTGATAAATTGGACCCATGGTTTTACAATTTATTTCATTTTAAGATCAATAGACAAGAAGCCAATAATATAATATAAGTGAGCAGCGTATGAATTATTAAAAATTCAGATGTTATATTTAAATTAAAATCGCTCACGATGTTATTTGCTAAACTATGTGTGTAACGAGGCACGAATCAACATATCCGCTCATCTTTTACGCAGAGCCTCCTATATAATTAATTTTGATAAAACATATATTTCTATTCCAAAGCAATTAAATTAATAAAAGATGAGCAACCATTTCTAAATCGTTTGATGCAAACAAATTCGTTTTTATGGTTTTCAGACTTGTAGTAAGCAACCAAGCTGCCTCTCGCGTTAACAGATCCATAATAACTTGCCCCTCGCGTTCATCTCTCCATCTCTCAACTTGCGTAAGCACACATTGTTTAATGCAATTACTCAGCAACAATTCGCATTATTGATTTTATATTGCTCTCTTGTAGAAGTTGCCGTACAGTTTCATGGACAGACGAGACTTCATACGCTTCGTATTTCAATTGCTGGAATACAAGCATATTGTTCGATAATTATATTTTATGCAGATATCGGTGACGCTTCTGCACGCAACCACCGCCTTTGGTCACCTGCGCTTAATCTTGCTACGACTAATTGATACTTGAGGACTCTTCCAAGTCTGCGATCGCGTACACCACAAAGGTGTCGCAAAAAATGAGCAAGGATTCGAGATATAGGGAAGAGGCTGCTAAATAGGATTTGGTATGCTCACCTGTTTCGAGAAGACGGCGATGTCCTCGTTAAAACTTTCGGATGAGCAGACGTCGCCACCTGCGACGCCGGGCTCACGTGGTGTGCATGTCGCTAGTTCACACTTCTCGAAGATTAGCGCAAGCAGTGGAAACAGGGGGTGCCTGCAATATATAATACCTTATATAATACCTTCGTTAATTATCACATTTTTTAATAGCCATATATATATATATATATATATATATATATATATATATATTTATATGCATTGATATTAATGTAAATGTAGAATACATTTTAATTTTGACCATTTATTTGCGTATCTCTGGTTGATATGTCTGACCTTTTTATAAACTCATAAAATATAATGTAAATTCATTTTTTAAGTCCTACCTTTTCATTTTCTGCTCGTGATGATCATCAGTCGATCAACCACATAGATGCGATTACAGGTTTTAAAACTTCATAAATTATTTTATATTTCGCGATGTACGAAATCTTAAGAAGAACATTACGTCAAACAATGCTGACACTAAAAATTATAAAACAGGCAGCAAGATCATCTATGTTTCATTCAATAAAGATCCGGCCCCCCCCCTCCTATAACGTACGCACACGCGCATACGCATACGCATGCCATTGTAAAAGAGAGGCACACTTAAGTAGTGGTGATATACATAGATGGGAGTGTCCGGGAACTTCTTCGCTTGGTCGTATTAATTTTTTGCCTCCCGTGAACTAGCGCGCATCGAAATTTGCATTTTAAGCAGCCTGTTGACGGATTTTTTTCCCGCCGGCCGTACTTTTGAGAACAGCCCCCACTTTTAGCCAGTGCTTAGGAGTACGCAATTAGGGTAAGAAAACAACGGGAGAAGTCGCAAGAAATTAAATTTGGTGTGAAGCGTTGAAACGGAAAGCGAACCAGAAGAACGAGTGGATTCCTCTTCTGGTGGCAGGTCGCGAAGTGGTGCCGCCGACGCCGCAGCCGCCGCTGCCGTCGTTCACGAGCAGCTCGTTCCGAGGCTCACCGATAGGTCGTTGAGCTTGGAGTTGCCGTCACCGCCGCCACTGACCGACAGCCCCCCAAACCCAACCTACCTGACGGCCGCCACCTCCAGCCTCCGCGTTGCGATGCCCACGATTTTCGGAGCCCCGCATTTACTGGATATTTTTATCGCTGGCCCAAAGATTTACTCCGAACACAGAAAGTCTCTTTAGTGGATAGGCCAAACTTCATTTAAAATTAACTATTTCCTCGCTTAGCTTACTAAGATGGCGGCAAAAACGGAACCACCTCTCAAATATTTATCTATATTAACAAACTGTGTAAATAAACTCCCAATCGAACATGAGTTTACTTATCTTCAAAAGCTTTGGCAAACGTTTATATAATGCTAAGTATTTATTTATCCTCCATTTGATTCAAATGTACAACAATTAGCGCTTTGATGTGTCATTTTGATGTTATTATTGCCAGTGATTTAATGATCAATTAAATATATTATTCATGAGAATTTTATAATTAAATGTGAAATCAATATGGCTATTAAATTGAATGGAAAGAATGCTTATGTAAATAGACGATAACTGTAATTATTTCATAAATTTCATTTTTAATTTTTAAAATAATCTTATAGCATATTTAAGGTACGAATAATAGTTATATATGCTTATATAATTTAATGAATGAGTTTTTTCAGGGCAATTATTATTGCATTTGAATAACTAAAAAGTTTGAATTTATGAATTCAAAGTTAATTAAATTAGAAACTGGAATAATAAGTATATTATGATTACGTAAAATTGCAAGAAATTCCCGTTAAAAGTTAATTAAATTACAAAACCTTCAAAAAGTTTGTTTCATAATGAATTTCAATCTCAGTACAAATGTTTTTCAATCAGTTAATATTTCTCGATACTATGTTATTAAACGCATATTATTTATATTCACATGAACTATAAATTCATATTCAGTGATTGAGACAGAGATCGATAGAGAGAGAGAGAGAGAGAGAGAGAGAGAGAGAGAGAGAAAGTTGTTCAGATTACTAGGTAGACTATCTTAGATATTGAGAAGAGTACTAACTAATGTAAATATTAAAAAAGTTTACAACTGAATAAATCACAAAATTATTTAAAGTTTATTTTGAAATGATATATATAATAAATATGCTTTTTTGGATAATGGATTTTTGCACATTACAGGAAACAGGTACCGAATATATGTATATAAATCATATTGCTCTGTGCTCACCCCTAAGAAATTTGAAGACGGCAAGACAAAAAATCGACCTTCGTATTAAAACAATGTATATGTCTGATATATAGAACATATCGTGTATAGGGCACATAAATTTTCGTAAAAAATTTGGATGGGAGGACCGGAGCAGGTCTCGGTAGTTGGATTGAAGACGAGGCTGCAGCACGAGTCGGTCGTCTATGTGTACGTGTGCACGTGCGTGCGTGCGTGCATGCGTTTGCGTATACATGGACAGCAGGCGCATGTGTAGAGCACTCTTCGCGTATGAAAGACTCATCACGCAAGCAAAGATGAAGAAGGATGAGTCGAGGATACGAATAGAGAGCGAGAGGGAGAGAGAGAGAGAGAGAGAGCTATGGTATGAGGTCGAATGAGTTCGTTCGGTAGCCAGAGCCGGGGGTCGAAGGTGTTCACATCATATCGGTGGACCTAAGAGAAGACTATCCTCCCAACACTGGCGGCTGCTGTTTAAAATGCCACGCGAAGATACTTCTTCTTGTTCTTCTTCTTTCTGTAGTGTATGCGCATGGTAGCGATGTGGAGGCTCGCGGCGTGGCGGACATAAAACGATTCGGAACGAATTTCGACAAATTGACGTAGTTGCAGCATTGGATATCGCCTACTCCCTGTTTCCCACTCTCCCGCTCTTATTCTGCAAAAAAGGTCCTCTCGCTCTCTTTACATCTGCGCGCGCGGCACCTCGGACCCTGAGACTCATTCCTCATTTCGAACACCATAGAGAAGATACTTTTCTCTTTCTCTCTCGTTTTTTCGCTCTTCCCTTCTCTCTAGATCTGCCGCTTCTTTGCGCGTTGCCGTTTTCGAGCTTCTATACAGTGGGTTGATTTTCTCGCGCTCAACATTGCATTTCTACTGTTTTAGAGCAGCAGACCGAGTCTCACGCACGGTCTTACCTGTGGCAGAAGCTAATGTATTAAATATTTCTCGATAACAATCGACATATCTAACGAGACAACTACTAGTCACATGTTTACTTCACTCGATTGACAATGTCTTTTCATTTTAGATCGTTTAATTTTTAATTTCTATTTCATTGAAATAATCATAAAAATTTGTATACGTATATTTAATTTGGAGAAATAATGACTGTATTACGATAAAAATTTTTCTTTATTTACCGATTTTCTTGCTTTTGATGGCATCCTGTTATCTTATGTCAATAACTTTTGGAAATACAGACAGTTATCAGTAACAAATACAATAATCTCTTTTAAATGATTTATAGCTTATGGATTTAATTTACAATTGACAAATTAATTTACACGCAGGTAGTAAAAATATAAACAATTGCGTTATTTGCGACTCGCGTTTATAAAATAACTTTAGTAATGATTTTAATTTTCATAATTTAATGTCGGATATTTAGATGCCAATGAAAAAATGAATACATTTCACAAAAGCTAAATAACGTGTAAACGTATTTCTCACATAGCTGTTGATTTTAACACTACCTTATTTTATAATATGATTTAACAAGTTCGAGGTTCAAGTGCTGAATACTAAGTCATAAAATCATCCGTCGCAATCCAATCAAGAAATCAATCGATATAAATGTTTTTATTACATCATTCCATTTTATTGCAAAAATAACTGGAAGAAAATATCGATAATACCTTGTTAATGAGAACACATGCCGTTTTACGATACCTGACATTCAATAATCAAACGACCGACTTTCTCATTTGTACTTGAAAAATTAATTTTCAAAAAGGTATAAAATAAAGAGAAAAAATAGCAGGCAAAAAAGAGACAAAATATACGTTTAGGTGAAAAACAATTCTCTTCGTTAAAAGTCACTGTCCGAACAATCAAAAACCAGAAATTTGAGAAGGTTACGCATCTGTTTCCTCTCTCTCTCTCTCTCTCTCTCTCTCTCTCTCTCTCTCTCTCTCTATCTCACTCGCCTCTTTCGTTCTGCCTGTCTGGTTCTTTTCATTCCTTTCAATGCCGTTTCGATGATCCTCGGTTTAAATCCATGTCAGCTATATCTTTAATTTTGAGTGTTATTGATTAGCACGAAAATTAATAAAGCGAGGAGATTCATCGTACACGCGATCTTCGGCTTGAGATATTGCGGGTGTATTCTTCTATTGCACTTCTATCAGGACAAGGTCGGTTTAAATGTTGACAAATGACTGGTGAAAGACTTATGCGTCGGCAATAACGAGCTTCGTTGCTCTGCAGTAATGATATGATATACGATTGCCTTGCTCAACATTGTTCGGTATATCTGCGGTTTTGCGGTTCGCGTTGCCCATCGGCGCCGCCACTCGTTTTATTTCCTGCTTGTGTAAGCGCTCGTAACATTTTTTCTCTGCGATCGAAGCCCAACGCATGTTTCTAATCATTCATATGCGGTGCGGTTGTGTCGAAGAGATTGTCAGTTGTCACGGTGTGTTTATTTAAGAGTAGAGGCCACTTTAAACTTGGCATTTAAGCATCTCGTATAAATCACAACAGTTCTTTTAGAAAATATATTGACTTTAAAATACTTATCATCAATTTTCAAACATCCATTTATTGTTGTTGATTCATCAGGGGATAGTGACACATTTCTCATCGATGCGCATTTTATTGCAAAATCTTAGGATAATAATAAAAATCTTGATGAGCTTATGATAGTAGGATAGTTTATTTTCTTAATGCAAGGCAATTGCATGTAAAACTACAAGATATCATCAGGTTAATTGATTCTATGAAGAAATAAATTTAAAATCAAGTTCTCTTCATTTTCTTAAGATCAATGAAAAATTTACAATTTTCTTTCTTAAATGTGTTAAAAAGAGACTTTGGAATGGTTGGTTATTGCATTGTGTAGGCTAAAGTGCGATCAATATAGCATATATTGATTGATCCAATGCGGCAGATGGGAGAAACAAATGGTAATGAATGAGTTAAATTTTAGCATTATCAACTGTAATTAGCCGATGAACGGTCATAGTAGTCATGTTAATTCGTACCAATGTGAATCCCTATCAGTTTTTAGAATCGGGTTTTATCTTTAGAAAGAATGTGCTTGGGCGTAGATATTGCGTGTTATCGCTAAGGGTAAGTGAAAAGCTCAATTTCCATGTATGCTTGGATTTGCTTCGTTAGTTGCTCAAATTTTTATTTTATTTCGATAGTTATGGCAGCGTTTCGCGCGCACGCAGTTCAAATTTTCAGCCGATCGGTTAGCAATTTATGTTTAATTAAAAACACGTATTTGTATCGGCAACTTTTGCCATTCGACAATTGATCGAACGAACGAAAAATTTAATTTAATTACATACAGTACTGCTGCTCGTACATCGTAGGGCAATTGCTTTTAGTCGATTTTTGTACGAGAAGGCAAAGAGGGTGTTTACTAAGCTCTGCGTGTACGCCAACTGTGCACATTTCTTTTCAGAAGACAACGAAATAGAAAAAATCTATTTTCCCCAAGGATTGTGTAAGGATTATATTTTTAATCTTTTATATCCCCATCGTCGTCGTCGCCGTCATCGCCACCGTCATCGTCGTCATCGATAATAACGATAGCCGTAACTTCGTTATTCAGCAACTGACAGTGATTTGCAATCCTCGTTTGCTTGCGTAAAAGTCTTATGCGCATCGTATCGTCCTCATGCTCTCTTACGTAAAATGGCTGGTGGATCTTCGCGCTTCGTAGCAAACTGACGCCGCAGTTTGATCGTAAATCTCATCCTTTGCAATGAAATGTAGGGAATATCAGAATAACAGATGCAGTTTTTCGATAAAATACAATTGAAGAATTGATTCAGTAAGCATAAATCGAAGATTATTTCGTTAAAAATAAAGTGCATCTTACATAATGGAAGAAATTTTTGAAAATATTTATAAGCTGCTTTTACATAGGCGAATTCAACTACAATAGAAGGATTTGCTAATCTGTCGGTTTACCGATCATACGAATAATTTTCTCTATCCATTAATTATTATTACGGGCATTTTGTTTAATCTGTTTTTATTTCTGATTAGAGTGATTCTTCTTTTGTTGTATTATTAAGCTATCATTACATTATCGATATAATATCTATGAATAAGAATTAAGGATGATAATATTAAATTAGGCTGAGTTCATTGATCCATCCTTTAATTATGGAAAATGTTATTCCCATAAAGTAACATATAATCAGGCATACACATTTTATTTGAATATTTTCAACCACTGTTATTTCACAATGTCAATAAAATTTTTAATCAAGTCAATTTAGACAAGAATTCAGAACTAACTTTGACTGCATAACACACGTTATATCCGAAAGGTAAATCTCATACGCGCAATCTCCTATACTATAAGAAAAAATTCAATAAAATTATAAAAGCTTCCGTTTCGTCGTAAAACGTCGACGACCCTCGAGAACAAAAAATAATAAATAAAATTAAATTCGAAATCACTAGGAAAACGTCTAGAACGCTTGCATAGGCAATTATCGGCAGCAAAGAGAAGCAGCGGCAACGGGTATAAGATAGATAGTGGCGTAGCTCGCTAGCAAGAGGTAAACAGGGGGAGGCCACCTAAATAATCCGGGCGTTCCAGGAAAGTACGAGTCCCCGCCCGGCCACACGACGAGTGGACAAATTACAGGGTTGGCCGCGAAATAATGAGCCCCCGTGTGCCAAGGATGCCAGAAATCGAGGCATCTCTCGCGCAACGATAAATCACCGAGGAGACGACCGGGGCCAGTGCGAGCGGCCACGCGCTTCTCGACTCCCCGGCGCACACCTAAAAGCCCCCATTCATGGACATTTGGCGCGAGCGAGAAACTCAAAGGCCGCGTGCGTGCCCCGCGAAATTGAAATCTCTTGCAAAATGCTTGTCTGTAATTAGATCATTTCTTTGGCCTTTTTTATTCGTAAGGCTGCTGCTGCTGCTGCTGCTGCTGCTGCTGCTGCTGATGATGATGATGATGATGTTGCTGCTGCTGAACTTGGAAATATTGTAAAATCGTCTATGTCATAGTACTCGACTTCCTTCCGTTCAAACGCATAATAATACCAATTTGTTTATTAATTTCACCGTACGCACCTCCAAGATGTTTAGATTAGATGTAAATATTCCCGACAATGGAACTGCTATTTTCTTAAGATTTAGTAACCATTTCAAATTTCCAATAGAATCAGGACTATTATCTATGATCATTAAATACCATCTCCAAGTATTGTTTATATAAAAAGGTCGACATTCACGTTAAGTTTGTCAACTAAAACCGCTATTAAAAATACGCTCCACAAATAATTTTGTGAAATTTAATTTGATGAATGTGGCAAGATAGCTGCCTATGTATATATATATATATATATATATATACTCAGCTATCTTGCCGCTAAAGAAACGTCTAAAATAATTTAGTACGAACCAAGTCATTTAGTTTGATCTTGTACGAAAAAAAATAATTTAAAGAAACAAATAATAAAAAATAAATAAATAAAAAAGAACAAAAAAATACAAAGAATTTTATAGCCTATAAAAATGACAAGCACAACCACAACGGCATTACGAATTATTCTAGCGACCGATCTTGTAAACATTGTAATGGAAGCTAGCGATTGATTTGTAGTAACCAATTAACTCAAAACAGCATTTCCAAGCGAAAAAGAGAAATATATTTATTACCGACGATAAAAAAAAATGTGTCGAGAGCTATAATTTGAAAACGTTTAATATAACGACTTTGAGTTCTTGTGGTCGTTAATTCATTTGAAATTACATTAAACGAGAAACTGCAGTCGCTAGCTTCGCACTGATCAGCCAATTCAAGATAATAATAATGCAAACTCACCCATAAATGGCGTCTTTGTCGCGCTTAACATGGGCCTCGGGTACGGCCGCTGCTGCAGCCGCTGCCGCGAGTACGTGGGGCGGCTGGGGCGGGGGCGGCGGATACTGGGGGTGACCCGGGCCCATGGTGCCCAAGTGCGGACTGTGGTGGAGGCCCGGGACGCTGCGGGCACTCCCATGTGGATCGTAGAGGCCCGCGCCGCCGCCACCCTCGAGGTAACCCCCGTGTAGCCCGCCGTCCTCGTACTGAAATGTCAATACAAGCGTTACAATTAATTACGAGACATGGATTTTTATCTTCGATGCCGCTACCCTTAGGTAATCGGCTTTCGGCAGCTTTTGGGATGAGAATTTTGAGCCTCTTCGTCTTTACAACAGAAGCTACAAATTAATTATATTTATCGAAAGTTTTGAAGTTGCGATAAATTTGACAGTTAAAATACGACGTAATGCTATGCTATATACGTGCTTAATTATTAGTTAGAATTTACGAGTCGATTAAGGAGCGATTCGGCGAAATTTTGTACAGCGATGAAAAATGAGAGCTCACGGAATTTCGGATTTAGAAATCGGGTGAAGGGTGATTTTGAAGCGCCTGACCTAACTTCCAATAGAAATATTGGCCATTGTGGAACTTGGGGTAGGGTGGGAGAAGTAGACGTCGATCGCAGCTGGCGATGCTAATGACACCGAGCGAGAGTCACCACGTGATCTAGAATGCAATGTGCGGCACGACGGCGATGGGCACGCTGCTGCACCCAGTCAATATCGTTGTTATTGCCGAGTTCAAGTTTATGTCGTCCAGACAGGACGTACGCGCCGGCGCACACCTTTTCTCTCGAGCGATACGTCAGACGTCGAGTTTAGCTCAAACTTCCGGATTATTGTCGTTGTACGTGATGTACCTTTAGTATTTTGAGTTTGATGCACCTTTAGTATTTGTGAGCGCCGCGCTTAATCGGGACATTGATAATGGCAATACGTACAATTTCGAGGGAACGTGTACTTATTTATTTTCCGGATTAATTACATTCGATTTGCATTTGTATTATTTTGACAGCAATTCTTCGTAATCCATTGAAATCTTCTTAGATAAAACAGTAATTGAAATATCGCACAACTCATTTTGAATATTGGATGATTATATTTAAAAAATGTAATTTTCAAACTCATTGATGATTATCTTACTAAGTCATGAGAATTTAATTGCCGGTGAAATTAAAAAAATTATTTTGAATTTTGTGCAGCGATTAACATCTTAAATAACTATTGAGTAAACAGACTGAAAAATAACATGTTCATAGCTACTAAGATTTATAATTACTAAATCACTTAGGAAGTCAAACATGATACTTAATTAAGTTGCAATCCATGTGACACAGCAAAATCTCTTTTAAATTAGTAATTTCAATGTGCCATTACCATTTCATGACTAGTGATTTAAAAGTTTGATTGAATTGCATTTCAAAAATTAAAATAATACAAGCTTAATACTTGTAAGTGTAATACACAAGTTTAATTTTGGTTGAAAAGTGCATTACGCTTTTAGCTTTTCGAACGCTATTATTTCACGTGACTGTTATGCACAGAATCAATTATATATATATATATATACACATATAATGATAAGTAAAGTGAAATTGTAAGCATTTTGTAATTATTGCTAATTCAAAGGAAATTGAGAACGGGATCTGCGTTGATATTTTTTACAAAGTTTTCTGAAGCGAATACCGTTAATATGAATAACATAAAATTAGAGACGATTCTTTATATTACGTGTCTCAAAAAATTTATAAATTCTGATCTGTGATGCACATTCGAATATACTGTCATTTTCAATTACTGGTTGAATCCAGAGCCATGCATGTTATTAATATCATACAAAACGAAGAAGAACCTGTATATACATACACATGTACTTTTAGTCGATAATTGTTACAAAAACAATGCACGTGATAAGACTATTCGTTGCTTTACCGTAACTATCTATAGTAGTTATAGAATACATGCAACATATATTGCATGAACATGAAAACGCGATAATATGTACAGCAATATTTTAGAATACCATTTAGTATGTACTACATATTTCTTTTTTTCGCGCTAATACAATTTATACAATTAAAAGAAAGTACATTAAAGCTTTACGTATCGCAGAAAACTTTTACAACAAAAACATTTAATTTTTTACACCGTTATCATTACATTGGAAATTAAATTAAAATTGTCGATTAACAAGTGATTTTTAAACATTGATAAACTATAATTTAATTTTTTAAACAAGCTATACTTTATGTATTGTTCAAATAAATGTGATTATATTTATGTGATACGGATTATGTGACCTGTAATAATCTTTCCACTTGTGGTTATGTGATTTTGTATTATTAATTAATTAAAAATTAAATAAAAATGTAACCTTTTTTTGCATTTATAGATATTGTAAGTGAATGTTATTTGGAAAAGTTAATAAATTACAAAATGAGCGTAACTGGATAAAAATTTGGATTATGCTTTTAATTAATATTCTTCGATAAATAATATAGTTTCAATCGAAAGTCTAGAGATCATAGATTCTCGCAGGTAGACGGATGCAAAAATTCGGTATACGAATTCATCTATTATGCCCTCTTCCCTCAGTACGAACGAGCCTACTATAAAGGATTCAGAGCAACTCATTAAGCAACCAATGCCAGAAAAATATTTGGAGCCTCTCTACGACAGAAACATACAACTTCTATCCAGACGTTTCTGGTACAAAGTACATCTGGCGATTGTAGTGGTAGCGGTCGGTTTATTGGTGTCGGTAGCGTTCCAAGGATGTTGATGAACACATCTACTGCCCATCGATGCATTTATATCGGCGTGTAGTCGTGCAGCAGGGCCGGCAAGATCGATCGATCTCCGCACTTCTTTCTTTCGCGAATGTATAACAAACATGGCTGAAAAAGCTGCACGATGTAACGCGCGCACGCGCACGCACACCACACACAGACGAGTATAATGAATCACCGTCGAATAGATGAGAGCTCGCGTATATGAAGATATCACCCATCTCGAAGGAATGATCTCGGGACAAAGCGAGAAGTACGCGAGTACTATTTACAATCGCTAATTACAGTGATGAGCCTCGCCATGGCTAATTTGTAAGCTTCGGAATCGGCAATCACGATTTATCGTTATAAAACGAAGTAACTGTTAACCTTGCTTGCCGTACGAGCGAAAGTGTATTCGGTACGATAGATCACCGGATCTACGTAGTCGTCAGAAGGGTCGGAAAAGCGGTTTATTCGCTCGTATGTTGTCTGCAATATCGTGAAAATTCGTGTCACGAGAACAAAATAAAATAAATAAATAAGCATATATGTATAAAGAATAAGAAATTGGAAGGAAAATTATAGAACGGATGCACCGAGTCACTTATTCTGACATACAATGTCTACTTATATTAGTTAGAAAATTGTTGTGAAAAAAGTCGCTGGTGGACTTATCGGTGCAATAAAACACGTTCGACGTCTTTCTCTTTCTCAGTACATGCGTGTGTGTGATGGCAGCCATTTACGGAGAAAACTTAGAAGTTGATATAAATGATTGAAATCATTATTATAAAATGGATATTTATAGGGCACATATTATTTTTCGTTAATATTATCGAAAATTATAATCATCATAAAAATATCAATTAGTTAAGCGAGTTGTTGCAAGAAGAAACTCATATAGCGATGATACAATCGCATCAATGGTTGTTGGAACAATGCGGTAAAAATGTAATTGATTGGGTATATGACATGGTATGCTTAAAAATTATGTATATATTTAGAAAAAAAGATTGAAATCCATTGCTACAAAATAACTTTTACACGACTATCAAGTTTTAACTGCCCCCCCCCTCCAACTCATTTTTTAGCCATTAATATAATAACTGAAATCTAATATAAGATTTTATATATACGTTACATTTGATTTTGGATACATTTACAGATTTCTCATATGTAAATTAGTATGTTCATAATAAATACTGGTTTATTGTTATGTAGATTTCACTGCTTTTCATTTTTTTCAAATCGAAGCGTGTTTATCAAAATAAGACATTCAAAGGCATGTGGAGTTTTCATTGTGAAAAATCTGAATGAGATCACGTTGTTTATTCAGAGTGTAAGTAATATCGAATTTAGGCAAATGCGAACACTTGTTTAAAATAATATTTCAGTTGTATAAAGTTTACTCGACCATTAAATTGAGAATACATTTTCTGATAACAAATAAGTCTTTCAAGATTATGTTGAATAGTTTGTTTAGTCTTCTAAAAAATCATCAAACCGTTATTGCTTTGTTTAAAGTTTTTGATTTTTTAAAACAAAATGTACCTTCCTTCCGCAATCTTGTTTACGGGTGTTTGATAATTGACACATAAGTAAATATTTATAAAATATTTTATCTATAAAGATCGTCTGAATTCATTATAATAGTTAAACAGGAGAGGAAAAAAAGTATTCAATACACTTCAAATACAATAAATAGATGATTTTTTCATGCATCACAAGTTTTGAAATATCAATTTTAATGCTTTTAATATTTTAGAATCTATGTTACTATTTTTTCAATTTTTTTGTTTTTAACAGCATATTAAATTCTTTTATTTTTTTAAGTATTAAGCAGTTTATAAAATAATTTAAATAACGTGGTGACCGAACAATTAAAGTATTCAAATATTCAATTTGTATATTAAAATAAATTAACAAATCAATAATTATTAATAAATAACTTAATATATTGAGTTTATAATATAATATTTAATAATTAATAAAATTTCGTGGATACAATTTATATTATTATGATGTAATGTTTATGGCGTAATGAATTTCAGATTACTCCAATTACTTTATATTTATATATTTCATAAAAAAATTTACTTTATCAATCCATTCTATTTTAATAAATAAAAAAAAACAGTCCTTTGTCGCATTATCAATATTTTAATGCGATGATTAATAAAATGACAAGATTAAAATACATTAAGCGGCTAAATAAATTGAAAATAATTTTAGCACATTAACAATGCTTATTAAATTATATTTAATAATTAATAAGCCCGATTAAAAAGTAAATAAAATCTTTGTTAGATAAAAAAAGTATCGAAAGTAATGAAATTCTGCATTTTGTTTGCATTAAATAACATACTAAGTTTAAACGATTCAGAATCTAAACAATATTAGGACGGTATTATCAGTTAAAATAATTAAAACATTGTACGAAATAAATATATCATTATTTTAGTGAAAATACAATTTTTGTAATCTTATCAAATATTTTGTAGACGTTGACAAAATTGAATACATTGCTTATCAGTGTAAAAGTAATGCGCCCATATTTAATACAACTGAAGAAAACGATAAAGCCTAATAATATTCGTATATTACTTTCTAATAAGCATACAATGAAGAATTTGAATTCCAGTGATGATTTGGTTGTAAGAACGATAATACAATAAAATTATTCAAAATTCGTGTGTTGCCAGATACTTAATATTTATTTGTTTTATTATTTGTCGGATTTATTGGAATGCTGTTGAATAATCTCCCTCTCGTGAAAAATGCAAATACACGGTGTTTGCCAATGGAAAGGCAAGTAGTAAGTAGCACATGTATAATTTCGAAAAAATCATGCGTCGAGAATGCGAGAAGGTGGCCCCCTATTTGTGGATGCGCGAGTTGCAGAGATACACGAAAATAGTAAATAAGCAGCTGGAAGAAAAGGGACTATCCTGGCTAAGGAGATCGTCGACCTTGTAGAGTGCCTCGTCGATGCGACGGTCCGTGGTACCGGTAGATGGTCTTGAAAAGTATGGGGAGGGAAGGGTCGAGCAAGGATAGCCGGACATTCTGTCGGCTGATTGTGTCGGCAAGACCGAGGAGAATAAAAGAGGCGCGTCATTGGAGAAATGTCGGATTGAAAGGTCAAACGGCCGCGCGTGTACGCATGAAAATAAGATGCGACGTGAAACCGAGAAAAGGATTTGAAATGGAATTGAGATGCTGGAAAGCGAATATCGAATATGTTGAGAAGCAACGGTCAATTTTACCTTTATCGATGTTGATGCACGCTTCGAATGAATTTTGCATAAGTACGGGCATTGCTGTGCATTGTGGTGCATTGTGGTGCATTGTGGGGCATTGTGGCATATTGCGGGACATTTCGAGCGATGATGATTTGTAATACCATGCGGAAAGCCTGGATCATAGTATTTTTGTCAAATTTGTAGGTTAGGAACGAGGAACATGTAGCGGACATTCAATGTGGCTCTTAGCTTATTCAATCAATGACAATGTATTATACAAATTTAAGACTTTAGTACAAATGACGTATAAGACGCAGTTTCACTATTCGTTCGGATGCTCGAAACTTCTTTCCAAATTCAATTATTATATAGTAATAAACATTTTCTAAAATGTATTGGTTCATAGCTTTGAAATATTTAAAATTCGATATTATTATTAGAATTTAATATGCATCCTCCTAATCCGCTATTGTATATGTACACACAATTAATGTACGTAAATAAGAATTTATTTTCACGTATATTTATGCATTTATTTATGTATTTTTTGCTTTTCATGAAACTTTCATATGTATTTTATGCTAAAAAAAGGACCAAGGATTGGGATCATAATTCGGGATATTGCTGCTTATGGCCTAATCGTAAGAAACGAGATATTATAGAGTGTCTGGGCCACTTCTCCAAGTCGCTTCTCGGACTAGTGTATTTTTTTTTTATTTTTTATTTTTATTTTATAAGCCTCCATATTAATGATAAAACCATATTGCATAAAGATCGATCATAATTCACATAATAAACTCTAGGAATGCAATGGGGGAAAATAAAAAAAAAAAATTAAAAAAAGGCCTTTATCATCAATCGTGATAAAGCAAATTTATTCAAATTTCTTTTTATCAGCAAGCAGTGGCTTGCCGACAAAATATCTCGCATCTTCGGCTTATTTATCCCAATCGACATGTCATCCGCCAATGAGATAGTCACACACATACTAGATATTTGGCAATGAATACATTTTGTGCTCCTACTAATATCGGTACTGGCGATGCTGAACGACCGATCAATTCGATCAATTTTCAGTAGCGAATAGACGCGCGTGCATCGTCAAATTTTCAGAGTCGCGAATTCGCGCGTGTGAGAATGCCTACGCGCGATCTTATCAAGTAACGAATTTCCGAGACGATTTGCATCCAGCGTAATTCAATTATTGATCGTGCGTGCCTGTAATTTATTGGCCAATTGACATGCCACGAGGAGGATAGTAAAGTCCAGCGGATAGGCGCACACGTATCCGGTTCGTTGGTTCAACGCGTGTCACTGGATTCAACGCAAAATATGGAAAATTTTTCTTTTTTCTAATTGCGTCATTGTCAAGATAAAGTTCTCCACCATTTCCCATTAACGGCTAGCTTGACGCACAAACACGAATTAATGCGTAATTGGAGCGAAAATATTCAGGTTATGACTAACATGTAAATTAGTGGTCGACCGTGGCTTTCTCGCTCCACTATTTCGAATATCCGACTGAAAATTCCAAAGCCGAAGCTGGCTAATTTTCTTACATTGCCGGAGAAGTAATAATTGTCGCAACTCTCGCGGCTCGAAATGAAAAGTGGTCAGAGTCGATCAGGCTGACAGTGGAGAAAAATGGATAAACTCGCGCGTTGACAGGCTAAAGACGATGGCTGCAACGTTCGTTCCGTCCTTAACAATATCCAACGAAATCACCGACGAACGTCCTGGTGCAACGAGACCGAAGGACTCAATTTAAGGTGAGCTCATAAGGTTGTGAATTCCAGTCAATTACGCTGGAAACGAGTCGTTGCGACGGCGGCGCGCATACAAAGTCGCGTTGCCGCACCAAAAATAGAATCGTCAGCGTCAGCGCAACCAACATCGTCGATAAAAGGTGAGAGGAGCTTGGCTTTATTTTTCCGGGGACTTCGGAGCATTCGCAATCGTTAATTCCGCGCGTACACGAAACAAGGCATGCCACGTTGCGGGTCTAATCACGGCTTGCCGCTCCTCAAGTGCAACGAAACGACTGCTTCTACGCGATCGCACCGAAGGCTTAAATACTTCTTGAAATTCTTGTCACTGGTGGATCGCGTGATCCATCGGCGGATTAGTTCCGCGAAGCATCTAAAACACTTGTCCGATCCCGATCGACGTCTGTATTGTATATAATCGTGGGCATGCCGAGGAGAGCTGAGCTTATTTGGATGTTTCTTTTTTTACGGGGTGGGGGTGGGGTGGTGTGAGAGAGTAAGGGGAAAGCGGAGGAGATGGAAGTGCCCATTAAAATTTACGTCAGACTCTCGTAAGGCCCTGTAATTTCACGGTCTCCTTTTGCTGTGATTTTCGTCATTTATATTGCGCACCTTTCGGCTGCTACGGCGACTCTTGCCGTGTGTTGCTTATTCGAAAGGGGTTTGTTTACTTTTGTTATGCTCGTAAGACTTCCTTAACGAGGAAATTATTATTTTTGTCAGTGCGGCGAGCGCCGGCTTGCAAGGTCGACGACACTTTGACAAAACCGAGCAATTATAATCGCCCTGATAAATGAGAAAGAAGGAACGGGAAATTAACGTCAATTAGTAACAAGTAACACTGTCCGGGTGCTACGCACGATTTATCGAAATCTTACGTGTTTCTAGACTAACTGAATGCTTTGCTAGTGTTTTTCTATTTTCACTGTTAATACACTCCGCGACAGTAAATGATCTTTGCAATATCAAGCTTTTAAGCTTCTCACATACGAATTTAGATGATGCATTTAAACGATACATTCTAGCACAAGTAATTAGGCAAAATATCGCACACGCGTATGCACTGGCTCGTAAAAAATAAAGAGTAAAAAAATAAAAATAAATATGTTGCATACGTGTATGTGTTGATATATATATATATATATATATAAAGTAAAGAAAAAAATATATATACAACCATACGCCTATAGGTATGTACATTGATAGATCAAATATTCAACATGTATAAAAAATGATAAAAAATTTGTTTATTTTTTAATTTTTTCGTTTTTTGTTTATATATATATAGCTTATCTTAAAAGAATAGTTATGTTTGTGGTCGTATAGTTTGTAAATAATTCGATAAACTCCCGGTGCGCGATACTCGAATGACGTTTTATCCACCAGCCGTGCATCTCATCTCATACAAGCATTTTCACAAAACACGAGACGAACTTCTACAACGTAGGCGCCAAACGACGATGAGGGTTTCGATCTTTCCTTTTCTTTTGCACTTCTTTTTCGCGACCTATTCATTAGGCAGGCGGCTTTACGCAAATACGCGCGCGAATACTGAACTCTCGAGAGTAGGGCTAACCGTTGTAAGATAAAGTTTATCTCGTGACTCGAGAGAGAGATAGAGAGAGAGAGAGAGACATGGAAAATGGAAGGAAGAGAGCGACTGAGAGAGTGACAGTGGAACAGTGGTAGAGAAAGGGAGAGCAAGAGGGAATGTTTAATATCAATGAAACATTACTTGCTATTCCTGTACAAAAGATGTTTTTCGTAAGACGACAGACATACTATTTTTAACGCTTGGTGCATTACGATGAAATATTTCCATAACTGCACGGGTATTTATAACTTTAAAACGCGTTCTGAAGCTCTGCTTTATCAGAAAATATTAATTTTATTATGAAAATTAGATTGAATCACGGATTTTTAATAAATAATACATAAAATTTCTCTCGACAATAAAATACTTTTTAGGTTTATTGGAGCTTGTACATTTGCCATATTATCGCTCGTTGCACAATTTCAGCGCGTAGCATTAATGTAATTGCGATTCGCAAATTCATATATTTCACTCTTTTTCGGCTACCACGCTTTCAACACAATATTTACCTACTTTGGGATGATTTTAAGTCCGTGCTGATAAAGCACACAATTGTAAAACGATTGTAAAGGTAGGCCTAACCTACAAGCCTACTCTAACCTCAAAACTTTAAATAACATTCGTAAAACGTGGAAATCAGTTAGGCACGGCGACACGCACGTACTGAACACTCGGCTAATAATTGATCGATCGATCGATCGTTATATTACGTTCCGTCAAAGCGTCGGCTCCATTCAGAGCCCGACCGAGGACCTGGAAGAAACTGGAAAGCCGAATACGTAGAAGCATGGAGCGATCGTACTGGAGGAGCAGCAATCGATCCGACGGGAGACGACGATCGCGCGCGCTCACCGTGCGGCATCATCTCGACAATGTACCGACGGTAAAACGCGAGTCGCGCCGCTTTTGACGTCGTAATGTCGAGGTCGCGCGATTAACAGTACGCAGTAGGAAAGAGAAGAATAAAATAGAAGAAATAATAAGGAAATGGATGACACCTACCCCCCTGGGCTGCGCCATGAACGCCCTGGCCGCACCGGGGAACTCTGCGTGCTGAGCCACCGTAGCGGCTGTATTTTCCCCGGCAAAAATGACAATCGGCCTCCGCCTTTTCACTCAATAAACACCTTTTCCTAATCGCACTCTACTCGGCCTTGAGCCTCGTGCCCTTCGAGCCTCCTCGCGTCCTCTATAAACCGCTAATCTTTGTCACTGTTAAACACTCGCGTATCCCCGTACCGTCGGAACGCGATGGCTCGAACGGCTGGCTCTGTCCTGTCCACCGCCTGTGGATTTACGAAACGAGGAGCAAGTTCGTGCTCGCCTACTTCAGCGGCCCCGTCGGCCGAACGATAAACGTCAAAGTTGCCTGCTGACCCTTGGCTTGGCTTGGTTAGGCTTAATTGGGTTTGGTTTGGTTACGTTTGATTTGACTCCACTTGGCTTGGCTTGGCAGGGGTTCGTTCGGCTTGGCTTGGCTTGGGCTTGGGTTTGGGCTTGGGCTTGGGCTTGGGCTTGGGCTTGGGCTTGGACTTGGGCTTGGGCTTGGGCTTGGGCTTGGGCTTAGGCTTAGGCTCGTCTAGTCCGACGGACGTTGGCCAACTAGATTCTAAGTTGCGCTTGGACTCCGTACGGATGACCGATGATGACGTCGCGGGCTTTGCAACTGGCAGGTAGGACCTCCCGTGGACGTCAGTAAAGTAGAGCGAGGCGCCAGGATGAGGACATTGACGACGACGGTGGCGACGACTCCTGTTTCCTCATCTTCGTACCCGCTGCCGCGAGGATTTTACCTCCTCGACGATGCTCCTAGCAGAAGGACAACTCGCGCTTTAACGGCGGCTGTCTCTCATTACAGCACACCCACGTGTACAGTAGTAATCTCTCGACTGGCTAACGCGAGCTCAACAAATCACTACCGTCTGTCTATCTCTCGCACCCGGCTCTCCTCTCCGTTTCTTTTTTGCGCGCGAGCGATTCGTTTCTCTTCTTCCTTGCTATCCCTCTTTCTCTATCCAGTTGGGTTGCCAGGGCTCGAATCAGCCCGTTCTCCTTATCATTTTCTATTTGTCTTGTATTAAAATGCGATTGCGCGTACGCGTGTTTAATCCTCTTCACTCTTTTATTATATCCTCGTTATTTACACGGCGCACTGGCAAAACTCGTCGTGCTACGTGCGACCTTATTCGACTAAAGCACCTCGAGATAAAGCACACGAACAGCAGTGCGAGCTTTAACTCCGTATTCTTCCTCTTCAACAACAACTACTGTTACTTCTACTGCTAGTGCTACCGCTACTATTGGTACTACTATTCCTACTATAATAATTATTATTATTAATATTATTATTATTATTATTATTATTATTATTATTATTATTATTATTATTATTATTGTAGTAGTTGTTGTTGTTGTTGTCTTGTTGTTGTTGTTGTGGTTATTGTTATAATAATTATAATTATAATTATTATTATTGTAATTATAATATTATTACATCGATGACTACGACAACGATGATGATGACACACACGTCACTTGCGTCTCGACGAACGATCGACGGCTTGTTGCACGCGGGCGCGCGGTCACGGCTGAGCGAGGACAGAGAGGCGGACCACCACCGAGGGATCGAGGGACTCGCGTGGCCGGCTTCCCTCGGGCTACGCACACTGCGCTTAAGTCGCGCGAATCAGTGTACGGCCAAGCAGTTATTCCTCTCTGTCTTTCTGTCTGTCTGTCTCTCTCTCTCTCTCTCTCTCTCGCTCTCGCTCTCCTGCTTTCCGTTTCCTATGCCTTAATCCTGCAGGCCGATTTTCCGCTCTTACGCCAAGATTGCAGAAAGAAAAACAGAATGAGCGTAAGGGTGGCGCGAGATTAGCTTCTTTCCCCGGGTGGCTCGTGCGCGACCGAGGAGTCAGAGGGGAAAAAAGCTCGCCGGTGATGAGGATGGAGACAGGTCTAACGAGCAGCTCGTACGCGTACGACGACAATAGTCTCGGTGATGGTGATGATGACGACGATGACGACGATGATGACGATGTTGACGACGACGACGACGACGACGACGACGACGGCGACGACGGCACACCGACCGGGCCGTGGCTTATCTAAAGCGAGCGAACGGTTTGAGGGTCCTGCGCCGTCCGCAGTCGTTCGCTAACTGTCAATCAGCGCGAGCAACCGCGTTCGGGAGTGGGAGGTGCACCCGCCACGCCTCGGAGCCTCTCGCCAATCGTGACCAAGTCCGCCCACCGACCCTGGCGCCACGACGGCCAGCCAACGAATCAAAGGCCTCCGCCATCGCGAGGCCCCCAATCTCCCTCTCGCTCCCACTCCTGTGCTAGCATCTTCTTCTCTCGCTTCCACTCTTGCTCTCTCGCACCCTCTTTCTCTCTCGGGCGTGCGCGCGCGCGCTGGCCCGGCTTCCTTCTTCCCTCGACACGAGCGCGAGCCGAACGAACGAGAGCGCGAACGAGAGAGGGAGAGCGACAACGCGAGCGAGTGCGAGAGAGAGAGAGAGAGAGAGAGAGAGAGAGAGAGGCGAACACGAACGAGCCGGCAAAGGCAACGGTGGCGCCGTCTGGCAGGGATCCCAGGCACCATTCCCAGCCGATACTCGCCTCCTCGTCGCACCCGCGAACCATCCCTTCCTCCTACTCCTTACCGCACCTCCACACCCTATCAAACCCCAACCCCAACCCCAATAAACCCCAGTAACCCTAACTCGTTCTCACTTCCTCTCGCTCTCTCGCCAACGCGTAATCTCACACCCTCTCAGCCCCTCATTCCCCACCCGGTGCTCGTAGAATCATCAACCAACGTGCCAACAGAACCGAGAGCAGCACTAGCAGCAGCAACAGCAGCAGCGACAACGGCAAAGGCACCAACAGCACCAGCACCATCAACGTCAGCAGCCGCCGATGATGTGCTTCTGTCCCCCAACTCCCTTCACCGGCCCTTCCCTCCTCAGCTACTTCATCATCATCCTAATCCGCCTCCTTCACCCCTCAGCAACGTGTCTCTATACACGTCGTCGAGACGGGCACACGTGTTTTCCTCCAGTCGTCGCCTCTCGCTCTCTTTTGTCCATCGCATCCGAGTCCCGCTTTCGCTTGCCACACCGCTTCCTCGGCCGAGCGAGCACCAGGAGCTCGGGAAAGTACCTTCGCATAGCTCTGCTCCAATGATTTCGTTGGCCTCTCCACGGGCCTTCTACACGCCTACGACATCCATGAACACCGTCATTTTCCGTCCCGCAGGCAGCCTATACGTGCGCTTAATCCTATTTTTTGTTTTATTTTTGTTCTCATTTCTTATCGTTCTCGTTATGATTCTTGATTCATTCGATAGGAAGCGGTTCGGCCAAAGCGACCGATGGGCATATCTGCTCTGGATTGCTCAGGCCCCCCGAGGACTCCGAGATTGTGCCACTAAAGCGGCGGGATCGTGGATCGGGTAGGCCGAGACGGATTCCGAGGCCGAAAGAGAGTCAATTATATGTACGAAAAGTCGCGGTCGTGTGTATTGGATCGGTTGACGCAGCTTTCGAGGGTGCGGGCGAACAGCTGATTGCGGCGGCGGCGGCGGCCGACGAGGAGGAATTAGGTCGCGAACGTGTGGCTGCTTCGGGCTTTAAACGGTATCGAGGGGGTGTGGTGTGGGGTCGGTGCCCCGGGTGAGTAATAGCGCTATCGCACCCGAGTCGACGGTCTGACACGGGGGAGGACCGGGGCGGCTGTCACGGACATCACTAAGGTCGGCTGCCGCACCCACGTCCGATTTTATGACTCGCGTTTCGTTTCGCGTAGCGGTGGCGCTGTCCGTGTTGTTGGCAGTGGCGTTAGCGATGCTGGTGATGCCGGTGATGGTGGTGGCGGTGACGGTGGCGTCGACGGCGGCGCCCGAGGGAAAGGGAATACGCGCGGGGCTCGCCGAGGGCGGTCCAATTTTGGCCTTGAAGATCGCTCTCGTTCGACGTGCTGCGCGAGCCGGCCACAGCTGATAACGTCGTTGCGCTCCCTACGATTATGAAGTACCCATGTCCAAACTTGCTATTCCGCGGCGAATCCTCTCGGCCTCGAACACGCTCTGCCCCTCTCCTATGCCGTCGCTCTTGTTCCGACGGTCTTGTTGCTGGTCGGGCATAGTCGGCTGTTAGCCGCGACACTAGGACAGCAACGTCGTCCGCTCGGAACGCGTCCGATCGTGGCTTTGCCTCTTCCTTTAGAGTGTAGTATAGCGCGTCCTGCTTGTCGGCGAAATGGATCGTGAGGAGGCGGGGCGATGTGGGGATGAGGAGCGGGTGCCATCAGCCTCGAGGCTCGTTTTAAAATGTAACTTAAGTAACTCGAGGCCTGTAAACAAAGATTAACTTCGTTTTATTTCAAGCGTTGTTACGAACGATGTCCGGATGCACTTAATTTAGCGCCACCAGTATTGTTCGTGTGGGAAGAGCAGTAAGCTTTTCACACTTTCTTATATCAGCAGTGGCCATAAGCGTCGCGTGGCACGGCTAAAATATGAAGGCCCATTACCGGGCCCGTAAAATCGGCAAATGAGCAATAAATATCGAAGTTAGTCGAAGATCGAGCCGGGGCCCCATGAGTTTATAAATGTCGACTTCACGACGCATGTTTCGGCAGGTAAATCCCTGGACAATAAGCGTTACCTAATTCCATTAAGTTAGATGGGAGGGCTGCTGCTGCGGCGCGTCCCGGCCGTCGGTGTCCACGGGCCGAGATAATACGTGAGCGTCCGCGCCGCATTGTCGTCTACTACTTGGCTGGGACCTTAAAGCCCGTTCACCTCTAGCCCCGGTTGTTTCGCAGTAAATCACCTCTCGAGCCCGCACCGCGCGCCCATCGGCTTTTCCCCATGCATCCCTGGTGAGAAGGGGGAATGAGGAGCGGGGGAGGAGCTTAACCTTTCCGGCGGCCCGACGTCACTCAAAATTTTCCCTTCCAGGAGCGGCCAAGACGGCCTATGCGGATTTGTCGCAATGGTTGGCCGAGCAACGATGCCGCCTTTGACTTTTCGAGTCCACGTCGAATCGCGTATCGAGTCCTCCCGACGGCCGGTTGCGTAATCTTACCGCCGATTGTACCCGAACCCCCTCCCCCTTTTCCCGTCAACCACCTCGTCATCCACCTCCTCCCATCACCCATCACCCTTCGCCCATCATCCTTCACCCATCCCCCATCCCCACCCATCATCACCATCCCCGAGCCTCGTCTCCGAACCTTCCCAATGCAGCAGTACCAGCTCTGTCTCTCAGTCTCTCTCTCTCTCTCTCTCTCTGTCTCGAAAAAATTTACTAGAACGCGGCTGCTCTTTTTTTTCGTTTTCGTTAGCGATTAATTCCCCAGCAATAATGAGCGTATCTTACATATCACAATGGTTTGCCCGAGTCGGTGTTCTTAGACGGACGACTTTTCGCAATATTTTCTCTCATTACTGTATCACAATTTAATAAATCGGCTTCGCCTTAGTTACTTATTTTTTCGTGCAAAAGCTCCATTCATTATCGCACATATCTCCCGCTTATAAGCTATAAACACGTCCACCAATACTGGGCGCACAAAGTTGTGTTGTGCGTCGCAGTCCCACTGCCACCGAGTCACCTCCCCTCTCCCCTTCCCGCCCCACTCGCCGACGGTCCGCCCCTCATCGGCAAAATTGTTAGCGATATAGCGAGACCCTTAAACATTAAATAGAGATGGGAGAAATAGAGTGTGAGGGACGATTTTTAAGGAAGTATGGCTAGAGGGAAGGCCTACCCGATGCGCGCATACTAACGCACGGCCTAACCCGTTCAGTTAGTTAGTGCGCATTTTCTACGAAAAGGGTCCAACTGACTCGTATTCGCTCAATTACAGAGAAAGCGCAACGACGTTGTGTGACGTACCGTTAAGCTGAGCACCACGGGAGGTGAATATCATTCCTCGATACCTTCGCCAAAAGATATTTCCTTACGAGTGCCTGGGGTTTATCGCTCTCTGCGTGTAAGTGCGCGCGCGCGCTAATAGTCAGACGGATTCCCATTACAACCGAATAATTTTTCTCGAAACACTGCCAACTGTGTGAATGTTAATTTTTCCTTAATGTGCGGTTATTGGGCGCTAATTGAGGAGTTTATCATTTGCCTAAGTATTTCTGAATATTTCTTCCGAAAGAGTGCGAGATGTAATGCTTACTTATGGTAACCTCAAACTTCCAGGCAAAAACATTATCGAGCTAAGCGCAAAATATATTACGAGTCAGTTACAATGGAGCATCGTGGCTAATAGGGTGGGGGCGCTCGTTATATGAGATAATAATTCTACGGCATTATTGTATTACGGTTATTTAATCGATATGCTAGCTCCCTGCTCAGTCGTTAGAATTATCTAAATATTTTTTCTAAAGACGAAAGGATTTTGGTTTTAAATGGAAATTTCATAGTAGCCCACTCATCGTATTAGAATGTACCGTCGTAGAAGGTAATGTCGGATAATAATCGAAGTTGCCCGATTCTAACGAGACTACACACAGAGAGAAGGGAGACTTGCGCTTGCGCCTTTATAAAAACCTTCGTCATTAAATCTTTCGTTTATTAAATACATTATCGTCATTGTTGTAGGCAACGATAATTTATCATTACATTTGTTACGATGTAACATTATTGCTTATGATTATTGCTTATTCTTGGGACACACCTCCACGTTATTTCATACGCTATTTCTCCGCATAAGTGCGATGCTTGAAATTCATTTAGAAAATTCCAGACGAATCGAGAACAATTCATTCGTTATTATATCTCTTGTTTTAACAATATTCAGCTGGGAACGGGAAACGACATATCAAAATTTTGTATGCGATTTCCGGTAAAAAGAGCTTTAACGTGGCGCTATATCCCCAACAGTATGTCATTATTCCTGAAATTACATTAATAATGACTGGCGAGGACAAACTTAAGGATCGTCTCGTTTATAAAAATCGCATAATTTCTCGCAAACTCGTACGTTAATAAACAAGCCGGGTGAGAAATACAGGGGCTAATATTAACGTGAGTTTGCATATTTTCAGAATTATCTGAAGGCATCTTTTGGATTTCCATCTCTTGAAGCCGAATTCACGAGTCGAGCCCGCGCGTGTACACACGCAATCGACTACAATGAGCCGTGCGCGTCTGTGCGGTGAGCCAACGAAACGCAACACCGATCCGATTAGGCGAGTCGAATTACCCGCAGGGAACTCGCTTCTAGCCTCTTTTCCCGCACCCAAGCCATCTACGACGAGGCTCTGCTCCAAGGCACAACCGCATTCTAAATTATGTACTCTCGGGACAAGAATTGAATCTTTTAGTTTGGCAAAATGATACTGCAGAGCCAAATGCAGAAGTTACATTAAAACTGCCAATTCGCCTGTAAGGGAAAAATCAACGCTTCTTGCATTGCTCTCAGCATTATTAAATATTTATATTAAATACAAATTTGCCCGCTAAAGATTTTCTCTATACACGGACACACGGGGCTATTCGGATATCTACAATGTCTACACAGGTTTATAACTCATAGAGAGCTATACATTATTCAACTAACTTTCCACCGTTTGGAAAATTTGCCTAGATTGTACATTTCTAATGGTGAATTACAAACGGCCTTAATAATATAGAAAGTCGCGTAAAAAAACGCTAGTTTTCACTTGTAAATTATTCTAATTTCTACTTAACGTCTGCTAAGAGGTATTTAAAATTTTTCAATTAAGGTGCACAAAAAATTCTCATCTGCAATAACTTTACAGTTGTATATTCTGCACTTTCGATATTAACGACCAAGATAATTATAAATTAGAATTAAGTATTTGTACATAAAATATTACAATTATATCTGCTTATAATATAATTGTGCAGCTCATAATACCGACAGCAATTCTTAATTTACACATTATGGTAGCCCAAGAGATATGGTCGTTTTCTCACTTTTATACCGTAATCCAATGATCATGAATAATTACTGATATCCAAAGTACAAGGATGTTACATAGTGCGAGTTTATAAGAGCTAATTAATTATGCTCGCACAGTGAATCTTAGAGCATCATTAAATTTGCTTTTTATAAAAGCGCAGGAAGAATAATATTTTAATAATAATTTAATAATTGCAGAGCATAAAATATTCAGAATTGATTGATATTTGCTTTATTCTGCGTATCAAACATTCTGGGAAAGCAATTTCTTATATTATGAAATAACACATCCTCGCAATTTTAATTAAAATTGCTTCTTAACGAACAGTCCATTAGTTTATTATTAGAAAAACTTTAATGCAATTTGCAAGATAAATTAAAAGTATATTTAAAGCGCGGAATGTTTAAAATAATACGTATTCTTTATAATGAATTTCTCTTGAAACTTTATATAAATATCAATGGTTTGAAATTACGATGACGAATCTGTGTAAAGCCAGTAAGATTTTATTTTTTTTAGTTACCTTTCATATTACAATGACCAATATATTTAAATGTTCCAAGTAGATACAAGTATCTTATATACGTATTATAAACGGAATTTCTTGAATCGGTACGTCCGTGACTAAATTACTTATGCATTCCAAGTTTTTTATTCATAATATATCTGCTATTATTATAAATAAGAATAATTTTATGTAAAAGGAAAAACGAATGGATAAATTTAATATGCAAAATAATGATAATAGAAATAGTTTTGTATGTCAATGAATGTGAAGTGCTACTTATCAGTTACGTAATTTATTGAAACAAACATTAGTCTATTATTTAAAATAAATTACTAATAATTATTATGTAATCATTAGGAGAAGGGATAATTACAGGAATTTGACAGATTGTAATTTCACTTTCCATTACAGTTTGATATTATTGACCTTTTAACTTTTTAGAACCATTTGGAAGATGTCCAGATATGTCACAGCCGTATAAGTTCGTTCGTCACCGATATTACTCGATAGCCTGTTTATAAATTCAGTCTGAAAGAACTCTGTATCACTACTTAAGAACATATACACGATTTACATATTGATTAAGTTTAGTAATGAACGAAGGCTTCGTAGAATATTGCTTTATAATTGATTTATAATCAAAATATTGATAGATTCAATGCAGAAAAGGTCTGATAAACACTGACGATATATATAATGCGTAAACTTAAAGCCAACGAAATGTTTAAAACAATAATTACTAATCAATAAAGAAGCTTATTGTATTTATTAGTTAATATATATATATATATATATATATATATATATATATATAATTTATTATTGCAGGCCATAACGTATAATTATATTGCATTAAATTACATTATTAGTTTATTAATAATTATTATTTATTAATAAATATTAATAAATAATTAATAAATATTACATTATTATTATTAATAACATGTATATGTTATTAATAGGGAGAACTGTAATAGATAAATAGTAAAGGTGTATAAAATTCATATCGATAATGTTATGAATTTTATAAATGAAATAATTAATTAATTGCAAAGTTAAATAACAAACTTTTTTCTGCTATTGTACTGCGTGAAACTGTTAAGCATTCGAAAATTCTTATTTTAATTATGTAATAATTTTAGGATGTACGAAGCTTGTAATAAAAAAATTTTCGTCATTTTTTCCATAAAATGATTGATTCTAATCATATGCTTATGTATGATTTAGTAATAAGTGAGAATGTCTTAAAAAGAAAAAAGATTTTGGGATTGAAAATTAAAATCTACACCTTGTTTTAACTATATAAATTAGTTTCTTCTAAAGTATTTAAGAGAAATCCGCAGTTTATATTTATTACGCCAATTTACCACGTACACAGTTTATCGTAAGAAAACTGATGTTTTTATGCTAAATTATGATAGCTTAAGATTATAATAAAAATAAAATATGATAAGACAATAATTGTTTGGAAATAAATTATTGAAATCATTAGAATAAAGTCTCTAAGATATTGAATTTATTTTTAAAAAATATGCAAATATTAATAATTCGTTATTTCGTGTTGGTCATTTAATTTTAATTTAACTAAATAGGATTTATATAATTGATATAATAATTATGCCTTACCATTTTGCAATTCTGTTCTAATTAGTAAAATTGAACCGATGCCTATAAAGAACCTACTTACTAACCGAAGCTTACTTATTAAACTGAATATAAATATAGATGTTTAAATAATTTGTTGAAAAATTACTTGACAATAAAAAAAGTTTTATAAATATTGTAGCTAGTACAGTGTGTATATAGAAAATCTGGAGAAAGTTGCAAATACGTGTATTGCGGTGTAACGGAAAGTTGTAAGTTATGAAATGTAAAGTTGAAAAAGAATGCATAATCAATCATTTCATTTGATGACCAATAGTTTTGCAGTAATATGTCTTGCTTTGATCTTTATTCTTTATAATGTACATTTATTCTTCTCTACTTTCTCAAAGTACAAATCAATTTGAAGAAAATATATTTGACCTGATAACATATCATTGAGTAACTCACAAATATTGAAAATTGTAAGACTCTGCATTACGATAGCGAAATAAATATTGTATTTTATAATATATTTTTATTCATTTCCATTAGTTTTATGAATCGTGGTTCATGCAAATCAATTGTTTTACAATATGATTTCATATATTTTTTTTTATGTGAATCGTTTTTCATGTACGTATTTGTATAAGATTGGATATTTAAAGCTTTTATACTTTTACGAAATTCATATTAAAAACTGCCGTTTGTCATTATCGAGAAGATACGAATGAATTTGATAAATTTTTATATTATCAATTTATTTAAGAATAGATGTATTTCTTAATTTATAATGAAATTTTGAACATAAAATCAGTATTATACTAATCGGAATATTATTTGACGTCTGATCGATTTGAATACGTTACCTTTTTCTAATATAGTCATAGACTAATTCTCAATAAAACTTGTTTCGATAGCTTTCAATTCCGTTACTTAAATGATAGAAAACATTATAAAGCATAAAATTTCGACAAAACTAATTTTACTCTATACAAATGTTTATGAGTAACAGTAATCAATCAGTAATCAACAAAAAACTTTGGTATCGTAGATGGATAATATAAAATCTAATTGCTTTTCACATTGAAACAAATCGCGGCAGTATTACATAAAAATATAATTCTTTATTACGAGTCAGAACTCACCCCTTTCTTGTCGGTCATAAAAAAGATATACGAAAAACCTTGCACATTGTAAAAGATATATTTGTGAATCTCTTCAGGATGTTTTAAATTCATGTCATCGGCAATCACAAGCTAGACGAGTCTGTGAAGAAATTCCAGTGTGACTAAACATTTTCATGACTGACAGTCAGGCTACATATGAGTTGAAAACGATGGCTCGGGTCGCAAGAGTATCACCAAGATCTCTCTTTTTTATATTTTACATCTCTCTCTCTCTCTCTCTCTCGCTCTCTCTCTCTCGCTCTCTCTCTCTATCTATCTATCTATCTATCTATCTATCTCTGTGTGTGTGTGTGTATTGTGTGTCACTCTTTATCTCCTATTCTTGATTCTTTTTCTTCTCGTGGTTGATCGCGATGAGACTTGGAACATGGGAGATGATGCATTACGAAGCAGTGCTCTCTTAAAAAGTATTAGCTGCCACTGACCATGTTGAGCAGTACACTATAGCTTGAATTTTTAAAATAGCCTTACCTTTATTCTCTATTTTGATATTTATTTCTGTTGGATTTATAAAGATTTTATTATACGTATAATGCAACAATGATAAAATCATTATAAATAAGTAATTTACATTTTCTAACATCTGATGTCACTTAAATTATGAAACACATATTTTTTCATCATTTTCATTATTATTATTATTATTATTATTATTATTATTATATTAAACATAACTTTTTTAAAATATTTATATTGTTATTATATTTTGACGTATTTTGCTTTTGAATTATAATAGTTTCATGTAAAGATTAACGGCATTTTTAAACACACAATAATTATAAATTATTTAAATTTGTAAAAATGGTTTTATTAAGGATACTCTATTTTTAAATTCGATGCGAATGTTAATTATTGTACAACTATTGTTTACCCTCAACTTAGATGACAGCGTAATTAAATAGATAACAATGGATTTTTTTGTGTTATTTTAATTCGATTTTAAAAGACAGAGGTGGGTATTTATTTTAGTCTTACTCTACTTTCCACCTAAGATATCTCGCCGACATATTAAGTTTAATTGTTGAGCTTACACTATGTATCGCAAAGATACCAATTAAAGTGATAATATCTTTACCTATGTTTATAACCTATGTTTATATATTTATAACGCTCAATAATATCGATCGTACGTATTCTTCTTTAATTTTACTTTGGAACTTTATAAATTTTCTTCATAAAACTTTGAGATAGGGCTTGTTAAAACTGTTATGTAAATAATGAAAATGAACAGGATCAACATTTAAAACTCAAGAAAACAATCCCTATACAATGATACAAGTATATTCGCTTGTTTATAATAGCGATTACAGAGTGTATCATATAATTATTATCAGAATCATTTTTATCATCATATATGCCTTGATGTTATTTTCAGAGCACAAAGAGACTTTCCGGCAACGCAGTCATTTACACGAATACACGTACATTAACCAATACACAATCAAGCCATGTTTCCATTTAATCTGAAGATTATATACATGTCATTACGAGAAAGCAAGAGGGGCAATGAAGACGTAAGTGCGATGGGAAAGAGGAACAGAAGGATGCTCGAGGAAGATATATAAAAGTGAGAAAAGTCATAAGAGTTTTTGGTGACGGTAATGCCACCTCTAACCCAAGCTACTTTATCTCTACCGAAGGCGAGCCTCCTGGCTTGGTTAGATGCATTTTGTGTAAGGTCGAACCATACATTCTCTAAAAAGACCGAATTACCTGCCCACTTGTCTGCTCCGACGCTCGTTTTCCTCATTCTTTCTCGCACTCTGCCCTTTCCTACCCTCCATCTGCTCACGGTCTCAAGAATTATGTCTGGGAAAGACAACACGAAACGCTCGATATCACGTATTCTTGTGCAGCACTACTGTACGGGTATGGTGTGGGTATGGAATTTCGAGTCGAATGGCTACTAAACAAGTTTATGTATTTCCGCAAAAATATACGTGTTCTTTTATCAAGATATTGATAAAACTAGTGTGATTATAATAAATATTTTAAATGATATGTGGACACTGTTCGTTAGTATATATACATATATGTGTATATATATATATATATATATATATATATATATATATATATATATATATATATATATATATATATATATATATATATATATATATATATATATATATATATATATATATATATATATATATATATATATATATATATATATATATATATATATATATATATATATATATATATATATATATATACACACACACACACACACACGCACACAGAGAGAGAGAGAGAGAGAGGCTCCTGTAACGTGAATTGAATCAGCATCGTATTAACAGTTATTAGTATCTAAGTAAGCATTATGATTTGCGCTACCAATATAACTGAAATATATTAATTTATACTCTTGAGCGATAGAGTTGTTTATTTATTTGGAAGCTACGCCGTTAATTATTTTAATTAATTAATTTTAATGTTACAAGCCAACTATACTGCTTATATTCGACTAGCAAACGCTTGCTTGTTGCAATTGGTTTGGCAAGTCCTGTATGTAATTTGTAATATGATATTATATCATGTAATTGACATAAAAGCGGTTTAGTAAGAACAAAAAGTTAATTCACCAATTATACCGTACTCTGAAAGCAATAAATCTAGTTGAAAAAACAAACGGATTAATCGATTTCTAATTAACTGACATATATACATATATTACTTGAATGGAATTTATGAATCTTTAAATAATTACGAAGTTAGTCGTGAAAAGATTTTTGAGACTAATGAAAAGTCTTCTTTACAATTTTAATAATTAAAGTGAGAGTAAACCGGAGCAATCATTCGTTTATTTTTATAAATTACGTTTTCCTAAAACTAATAATCATAAATACTAACATAATTGTAATTATTTCTGATTACATCCTCGCGTATATATGTATATTTTCTAATATTTCATTTCGTTATTCTACGACTCTTTTAATAAAATTAATAAATATTTAGTGTAATTAGGAATAAAATCATGTACTGCATTTTTTTAAACTAACCGTTACGTGTTAAAGTCTATGCAAAATTGTTCAGCATAATTGTAGATAATAGAAGAATAACCGATAATTTTGTTCATCATATTTATCATATTTTCTAATAAAGACATATCAAAATATGTATATTAATGGGTATTAATTATTTCAAATTAAAGAAGAATAGATACGCTTAACAACAACTGATTCATTACGACATTAAAGCGACGAATAAAAGAAAGAGAAAGATACAGTGGATAATAAAATCTAATCTAATGTAATATTTTTGCATTCATTTTATTTTAATTTCAATTTTCTATTATTATGAAACATTGCGTATTAAAAGAGCCTTCGTTAATTTAAAAAATATGAACATTTAAAACAAATATAATCATGTTTGTTAATATTTTTATTTATAAAAATATTTCGGAATTTTATCATACAAAATTGTAATAATATATCGTTTAAAAGACTTGGATAACTTTTTAATATAAAATATGGCATTAATAGTTTATAGGTAAAACTCATTAAAAGCGCTCAACGCTCTCATTAAAACAAATTTTTAATGGCTATCCAATATTAAAATACTTTGATCTATGTATAATATATATCAGCAAAAAAAACTACATATTCTATGTTTATATGAGATTGATGAATTTAAGGTATCGTAGGTGGCGAAACAAAAAACATGGCAATAAACTTTGATAAAAGTAAATTAATTAAAATTCATATATCAAAGCGTATTTTTACAATTAAATATAATATAAATTTTAATACTTGAGCTTAAGCTACTTACAATTATATTTATAATTATTTACCTCCACATTGTAATACCTAAGGATACAACAGCAATTTATAACTTGATGGACATGTACGAATTGAAACGTCCTTTTTATTTTCGTAAAATAATTCAATAATATTTTTCATATGTATAAAATGCGTACAATAATATCGTACTTTTCTTAGATTTGTTTGACCGAAGAATACGGTCGAGTAGTGAAATGAGTTGCGTCTTTCAGCTAATCCACTTCATGTATTTTTCATTTAATATTTTCGAAAAGCTATGAGTTTCGAAATATTCGAGTAATTAAAAGTAAATTATCGTATAAAATGGCATGACGATGTGAATGATTGAGTGGAAGAAGAAGTGAAAACAGAACGAAAGAGTGCGAACAGAAGAGGATGAGCGACAATAGGCGCTCGGTTATTATGAAAAAACATCAGCGACAAGTCAAAATGGCCGATAAGTAACGACACGGGCTCAGCGCTCTTAAATAATTGTGTATAACTATTTAGTTCCGTGTGTTTTCAACAAATACATTCATTGTTGTGTCAAAATAATATCCATCTCAAACACTTGACTATGAGGGGACTAATGCCACGTTGTTCGTGTTTTTACACGTACGCCCCTTGTATAATATTTTAATTTTTTTTATAAAATTATGATACAGTAATGTAATGTTTATTATGATGAGCTTTTAAATACTTACCGTAAGATTATATTTTCGCGAAATATCGATAATATTAAAAAGCTATAAATTCTATACGCCAAGTTGAATGTAATAATCAAAAGAGTGTGCTCAACACACGTTTCGAAAATTACATTCGATTCATTCTCAAATCGTTTGTGTACCATACAAATTGATATATTTTCTTTAATTGAAATTAGTATATTAATTTATTACTATTTAATGAAAATTGGCTGACACGTTTCATGACATTAGCATAAAGCGGCGTAGAGCGTATTTTTCTTAATAACCATTTGATTGATCAATTATTACAATGTTGCCAAATATAGTTCCTATATTTTTAAATAGTATTTCTGATTTCGAATATTTGATGTTTCATTTCATAATAGTCAATTCCTTTATTTTTTAAAAATATTAATTCATATCTATATTTATTATCTATATTTATTAACATAGAATTCTCTAACTTTTAATATTACAGATAATGTATTGGCGTAAACAAAATTATGCACAATTCATTTAAAATGTTAGTTTTTGAATATTTTAACGAACATTTCTGTGGTTGATTACGAACTAAAATATAACGGCGTAAAAACAAAAAACAGTAAGATTGCTCCTTAATAATTTATTTATATAATGTATATTTCGCTCTAAAAATATTCCATAAATTTGATATCAATTTTAACACGCTGATATGAATTGCATATACAAGTGAATTTAGTACAAATCTCAAATTAGCAACAGCTTGGAATTATGATAGCGGTAAAGAATAAAAAAGCAAAAACAAAAAGCAAAAACAAAAACAAAAACAAAACAAAAAAACCTGCACGTATAAGCCATACTCGACATTCTTTTATCGTGTGCGTGCCTATACATATTTTTTGATTCCTTTATCTTGTGTACATCGAAAGTCTTATTATAAAAGATATTAGCATATGTTGTATGCTATATTCATGAGAAATTTCATAATTATTTTTAAATTCAACGTACTCTATCTTAGCGCCTATTGAAATGCGCGGCCCAATATAAAGTGTGAAACTGCAATTTTATCGTACAGTGTGATTAATTTCAGCTATACTCAATGCAACAATCGCTTCCTACATTTATTAATTCAAAAGAGCGCGACGAATTAAGTGACATGTACCTTTGCCAGCCATAAAGCTATAGTTAGTATACTAGACATTGGATACATGTATAACGTTCCATTAGGATTGGTGACGCTAGAAACACTATGAGAGTCCAACTCCATTGGAATATCGAACGGCCCCTACAAGCTTTTCACATAAGAATGAAACACTGTTTAGGAGATCGACATATGCACGCTCGTTGGCCTGTCTTATACAATGGAGGACCCGTACGGATATCATGGACTGGCAATCACGTTTTTAGCAAAGAATTCAAGATCCGTCAGCCTCATTACCGCGACGGCAGACTCATGAGCCTATGCGAGTCTCCGAAACATGGTCTTTTCGTCAGGTAATGCAGAACGAAATAAAGAATCCGGACGGGCTTCTCTTTCCGCCCGTCGATCGACTTAGCCTTGCTCGATGATTCGATCGCTCGGCTCCACAACGAGAGATCTACAACGAAGGTCCTGTTACCGGTTCTCTCGCGATCGGCGATTCTTCAGCTCTTAGCCGCCACTTAGTGCTTCACGTTTCACGCCAGTCCCAAGGTGCAGAGTCACTCCACTAGTGGCTCATTGCCGCATCTGGACAGAGAACGTCTCCCATACCCCCGCCCCCCTGCTCCTCGCGCATCGTCGTCGTCGTCGTCGTCTCTCTCCCTCTCTCTCTCTCTCCCTCTCTCTCTCTTTCTCTCTCTCTCTCTCTCTCTCACTCGCTCTTTCTCTCACTCGCTCTCACTCGCTCACTCTCTCACTCGCTCTCTCTCTCACTCTCTCACTAGCTCTCTCTCTCTCTCTCTCTCTCACTCTCTCTCTCACACTCTTTGTTTCAGCTTCGACGCTCGCTTACTTAGTTTATTTCTTCTTCCTCGTTCCGTAACTCACGGAGTCGGCTCGACGCCTCGATATCTCGCACTGGCCTTACGGCTGCCTAAACGATCGCCTCGTTACGCGAGATTATTGATTATCGCCCCTTAGTATTGACTTCGTGCTTTCTCCTTAACAATGGTCGCGCCTCTCGATGGTGATCTCGAACGCGCCGCAGGATCAGCATCCTATGACTTTGATCTGTGAATGTTGCAGCTTTTACCGGCCGGCGATGAATGAAAAATGAATGCCCCGCCGAGGCCGAATTTCTACGGCAATGGAGAACTTTCGTGCGTTTGTTTGAATAGCTGCTTGTCGCTTAATTAATCGGTTTGTGTGTGAAATCTAGCGCGAAGCCGAGGAGTCATTAATAACAACAGCTCGGGGCGTTCCGTTCCTTCTTATTTCTTCCGAACGCCTCTTATTAGACAACTTTATTTTAGATATTGTGCGCACTTAACGCGATCCTTCGACGCCCTTGCAGAATTTCATTCGTAGAGTCGCGGTATTTATTTTGCAAACACGACCTCTCGTCCTACCTCGGATCGCTTTCATACGATCCATGACAAACAAAAGGAAATTCATATTGGTAAGCTGTAGCGTCCACGTTCCTTTATATTTACACTTTCAAGAGTAATAAACAACCAATCGCCGTACCTAGAATAGTGCAGGGATGGACACGCGGGAGGGTCGAGCTTTGTTGTTAATTTCAATCGTTCTAGCCTATCCATTGTTGAAATTTCCCAAGCTTGTATCATAGAGCGTTGGTGCGAGGATAGTGAATTACTAGGCCCCAAAACAACGGATTGTACATGCGACGGTGGCCGTTTCTTGATAAAGGAGCGAGAGCCCTACGATAGTAAGTAGCAAGTACCAAATTCAAAATGAGAATCCGACGATGGACGCAGCCAAAGTAACAAAACGAACGCCTGCCAAAAGAAGAGATGAAAAAGGGGCTCGCTCGCTTTCAAGGTTTTCAACCTCGGCTACCCGGAGGTGCTATAGCATCGAGTGACGTTGCTCTTTTCCTCACTCTGTCTCTCTCTCTCTCTCTCTCTCTCTCTCTCTCTCTCTCTCTTTCTCTCTTAGCTCGTCATAGGTCAAATCTCGCGGAGTCCTATTTATCGGGATAGCTTAGGTCGGGGTTAATGCCATTGGAGGGCCGAGTCACGCGCCGGTGCTTCGCGAGGCAGGAAATATTTAGCGCCCGGCGGCAGAGAATCACGTTTGGAAATCACCGACGCGAGCGTGATAAGTGTCAAAATCAAACTGAACAGAAGTAGTCTCAAATGTTCGATTGCTAGGCATTGCCGCTTACGTCATGCGTCGAGGATATCGGTTGCAGAGGCGATGATCGAGCCTTCGTCGATGTCGACGGAAATCCATGATCGGCTCGTCGGTCCCGATCGTCGGTCCCTCCACGGTGGCTCGTGGCTGCATCGCTGTAACGCGTGTCCAAGCCACTTGAGATGTTATTTGGGTTATTTACGAGATGTCTCGAGACAGGTGACAGGCGCCTCCTAAACGGCAGTAGCGTCAATGTTCTTTGTGCCGTAAAGGTTCGACGTCAGTCGATTGGACAGTTGGGCGGGTTGTGACGGGGGTAGTGGCAGCGGGAGGGGGTTAGAGGGGAAGAGGGCGGGGAGTAGAGAGGAAGAACGAGGAGGAGACGATATAAAATATAATGTACAAGCTACGGAGCTGCGGGACCTCGCTCTATATGTGGCCTCTACTTCCGCCCCCGTCCCCTTCAGCCCCGCAGCTTGCCAGCTCTAACTCGCACGCACTCGCTCGCTAACTCGTTCTCTCTTTATCCAAGCGCACCCCGTAATTATACGGATGGTGAATTATGACGCAGGCCGCTGCATTGGCCCGAGTGTGCGGGGAGATGAGCGAGAGCTTTGCTCGTGGCGGAGTGGCGAGCGGGCGGGGGAGGAAGAGAGCACCCGTGGCCCGTGCACTGTACGCGCCATTTTTGCAGCCGCAGCCGCCGGTGTTGCGTAAGAGGACGCGTTGTGGTTTGTGTATATTAGCGCCGTCTGCGCGTATGCCAACTTCCTTCAGGACGTATCGTTCGGATACGTATTGTCGGAACGGCCGAAGAGCAGGGTGAGTGGGTGAGTTGGTGGGGAGTGGAGTACCGAGATGGGGTAAGGAAGTTTTTTAGCCGCTTTATGGCCATTGTCTTTTACGGAGACTGGGATACTCTTCTCTCCGTTTTTATGAGATGATTAATCACGGAGCTTCGATCTTCAGCTGATGGCTGCTGGGTCAAGATTATTTGTATACGCTTGCGCTCGCTTTTGTGTAATAAATTTGTGGACAGGCTCGTTCTTGTTTTGCCCTTGAGTGCGCGACGCCCGATACCATGCAATGCTCATTCCTTTCTCCACCGTAAATTGCTAATTTTTAATGTACTTTAATGCGCATGGTCCGCTTGAGTTAACAGGATGGATAAAGAGCCTGAAGAAAATAGATTGGAGATTCCGCGTAATAGAATAATCAATGAGAATGATTTTTTTGTTGGAAATAAAATTATCTTTGCGGCGCTAACGTCTATTACTCTTAAGGATCCTCGGAATAATACGTTCGTTTGAGGCTTTATCACGCGATAATAAAATAATTATAGCACGAGAAAATATTCTCGTAAAAAGCGTACCAGCGGATGCACTTACATCGATATACTGGAAAAAAGTCTTTACGGATACCTACATTATATTGCACTTTGCCGTACAACGTATTTCAATATCTCCATATTTTTCTCAACCTCTAGTAAATATGGCTATTATATATATATATAGATGATTTGCTACTCCGCTCATCAAATCAATGCTCAATGTTAAATTTAGTTTAATAGCTTTTAATTTAGCGTTAATGACTTTTCTTAAACGTACGATATTATCGAGGCAATCCATTGAATTTAAACATCTCTTATAAATCGGTTTCCTTACTCGTTTCACGCCATTCGATGAAATATTCGGACTTTGGAATAAAGTCCGGTTAAACGGTAGTTTTCCGTTAAGAAGCCTTAAAAATACTCATTAATTTAATTTCAAGTATCTCTTACTATAATAAAAATCCATGCCATACACACAATTTTCTTTCTCGTTCACAATTATCACATTCATTCCTCAATTAACTTAATAATAAATATTAGTAGGCATTTGTGTGAATGCGCGCGCAATAATAATACGATATCTGTCATTAGCCCATCAACTTTTATCGCTTCGTAGTTAGCATTGATATGCGAGCCGTTTTTAAAATGTCGAATCATTTCATTAGCAACGAGGAGATCACAATTTCGTTCGTCGCTCCCCCTTGCCGTGAAAGTGAAGCAGTAAGTAACCCTGGAATTACTAGTAAACACAATGCTTGCCAGATTATAGGAGTCGACTTGAAGTGGAGCGGAAAAAAGGGACCCGGGAGTTGAATAATTTTTTCCGAACTCCTTGCTCGAGACTCTCCCCCCCCCTCCTCCCCCACGCCCTAGCTTACCCCGCGTAAGGGTTCCTTTGTTCCATTGAATAGCGTAAAAGTGGTTCGCGAGTCCACGAGACGGACAAAAGACGCGTGGACTAGAGAAATCTAAATGGCTTGGCTTGGCATGACGGGGCCAAATTTTTTTATAAACTACACTTATTTTAGTTATTCAATGGCTAAAAGCTTATTCAAGAGCCTCGTCGATTCATCTCCATCCACGGATTCCACGAAGCACAATTACAAATGTCTCGCGGTGTAAAATCAGTATCCTCGTAATATCGAACATCGTCGTGGAAAAGTGCGCGAGTGCAATTGCAGAGTGATCGATGCGCCCGTCCGCGGACGATGCATCATCATTCCGCCGTTTACTTTACGCCGCAGGTCCGTGAATTTCTTTCAGCCCGGACTCTACGCACCGCCCGTGGGATATATCCATCAATCTATCCCGAATCTCAAATTCAAATAATGAAGTCGTGGAGGTGTTGCTGCCCGGCAGGACGTGCAAATGAGAATTCAATCAGTTCCCGGGGCCAGCGACGACGAACAATGAGCGTCAGCGATGTACTTTTTGCGAGCACGCGGAAGGGGCCCGGGACGAAAACGGGGCCGAACGTCAGTCCGTCAGTCAGTCAGTCAGTCAGTCAGTCAGTCAGTCAGTCAGTAAGTCCAGTCGTCAAGTCAAACGATCGGGACGCGGTCCTCGCCAACGACATTATCACATTAAGTATCGATAGCCGGCTTTTCAGCGCCCCTGTGCCTTTAATGCATCGTACGCGCGAATCGGAAATCGTTTCATGAGAAATATTTCCTCGAAGCCCTCCACCGGCGTATTGCACCCGCTGCGCCATAATAGGCTTCGGCCAGCTAAGCCTCTAATTCCTTCATTCTTTATTCCTCTCTGTCTCTCCACCGCCTTACCTCCCACCCCTTCCCCATCCCCTCCAATCTTTCAGTCATCCAACCGCCACCACAATCGCCACCCCCTTGCTCGCTGAAACTCTGGTTTCTTTCGGTCTACAGTCATATACGCGTCTGCCGTACGAGCGCCGTACGGGAGGAAGGAAGGACAGGTCGGAGAAAGAGGCAGAGTTCGCCTCTCGGACATCGAGAGCGCAGTTCCCATAGATTATTATTAGAATGTGCGTCTGGGTCCATGCGCGCTCCAGGTAGATGGACACGATGCTCCGCCTCGCAGCGATGGAACTTCGCCGGGGTGGGGTGCGGTTGATGGGGGAATCTTTGAGGCGACCGTGAACGGTGAGGTACGAGGGGTAGGGACGATATGGGAGGTGGGATGGGGAGGTGGTATGTCGAGGGGGAAGGGGGAGAGATAGACGAGGGGTCATAGGGGTGGGGTGGGTTTGCTGTTTTGTCGGGCTGGGGGGGGGGGATAGGGGGGTGGGGGGATGGGATAGGGAGATATGGTTTTTGGAGGAGGACGAGGGGAAGAGAGAAGGTGGAGGATGGAAGGGGCCCTCGCCCAGAGAAGAATAGAATTGGGAACTGCGGGGGAGAGGGAGCCGGGGGATGTTGAGCCTTAGATCGCGCGCTCGCGACCGATCACCTACTTTGCTCTTTCTCTATATACGTGTATCTCCGCTTCTTTTTCTCCGCTCCTCTTTCACGATGAATATACCTGAGGACGAGGAGAGATTCCGGGACCCTGAATATAATCGAGCCCCGTCGACGTCTGTCGCAAGTCAGAGCTAACGCGTTTTGCCCTGGATTCTCCGAGCCGTACATGTCATGGGATCTTTTCGATATTTGTATATTATGCCTTTCCTTTTTTCGATCCCCGACGTCGCTATTTCGCGCGTGTCCACGCTGGAATTTAACGGAATCAAGATTGATGGAATTCTACGTATTTTTCTACAAATAACTTTTCTGCGCTCGGGGAAAAATTTACTGTATTTCGAATGATAAATAGCTCGGGCGACTTTACAGGAGTACCAGATAAATGTTTATACGAGCCATGATTATACCTTACTAATACGAGAAAACATCGTGATGCTCGGACGGCCCTCTCGCAAATTAGGGACGAGCAAATATTTGTATGCTCTTATGCATGGGAGGAACGTGTAGCGAAGGTGGAATTTTCGATGCTCCATCGGCAGTGGCACCATGACGATTATTATAAATAAAAGTGTCGATAAAACAATCCCTAACCAATGCCTCCACGATAATCTTCAATTTTCAATTACTCTCGTCACGAGCATCCGATTGTCGAAGCCTGATTGGAGCATTCTGACGTAGGTAGACGATTTAAATCTTACGCAAGTGGTGAATGGGGTTGGGGTGGGGGAAAGAAACCGAGAAAGAAATCCTTTCTCTTTCTAGAGGAATAAATGCCGTTCAACGTTGGCCGCTCTCAACGCTTCGAACAATAATTTATAATATATATTCCACGAAGATCATACAGCGTGTGTACGAGTCCGGAGCGAATGGACCTCATTAGGAAACAAAAATTCCACGCAGCATCGTTATAGCATACTTCATCGCACACTCATATTTTCGAGCATTATTCATACCGCGGCTGAGTAAGAGCCAAAGAGAGATGCCCTCCCGAGATCCAAAGGCGACGAACTTTTCCGTTTACACTTGTAAAATAGCGAAAAAAGTGCACGTATACGCCCTAAATCATGCACGCGGCGACACGAGATTTAGAGGTTTAAGGTTATGAGATACGGATTCGGGATAATATTTATAAGGTCTCAGGCTCGCGTCGACGACGTTTTCGAGGCCCTCTCCTCACTCGACAGTCCGTATAAATTCTTCGCGCCACGACGGGTTGCCGCGCAAATCAGAAATTCCATCCGAGACGAGGGAAGGCGGCTCGCGTATTCGCCTCCAGATCGTCGAATAAAAAGAGGAGAAGGACGAACCACGCGATTTGCATCGCGTTGGATTAACGCCTAGACGCATTGGCGAGGCTTTGGGGGGAGAAAGAGACGTGCCGTCAAAGGTCGAGGACGTGCCCGCGAGTACGAATGTGAAAGGCCAAAGCGAGGGTAAGGAGGAGCTCGAGTGCGCGAGAGCAAGCTTTAGCGGCACGGGGGGCGAGTGGAGGGGAGTAATGGGGGTGGGATAGGATTTAGGTGCTGGGAGGGGGGGGGGGCAAGAGTAATGAATGGGTCGGGGTTGCAAATTACTGTGATATTCGTGCATTGTGCGTAAGGTCCTTTCGTATTTTTGCATTTTATTTTTAACCCAGGGTACTTGGTTGCTCGCCCGCTCCGTATTTTACTGCTCGAAACATTTTACCTTCGGCCATATATTTAATAACATTAATTGACTTTTTAATGGAGATAAAAACATGAAAATGTGTATAATTATTTTAAGCGCTTATTATCGCATCGTTTTGTGACTCATCCTCAGCTACGGATACTTCACCTAATATTCTTTCGTCTTTCATTTTCGAAATATTTACATTTGTGTTGCAAGTTCAGAGATCATTATTATCATTATCACTATAATTATCAACATCGCCGTTGTCGTCGTCATCATCAACATCATCATCATTATTATTTTTATTTTTATAATCAAATGCAACCAATAATGCCGGTTAAAAGAGCGCTATGTGCATATGAACGAAAAACCAATACAGTATTTGTCTAAACTTTCCTGAGATTGTATCGCTTATTCGTAAAGCTTAAAGCTCTCGGGGAACCCGATTCCAGACGGTATTAAAGTAAATTGCAAAATGTTTTTCGATTGAAACGAATATGTCAGAGAGCGACGAGTCTGTAGTATTTACGAGATTGAGATGCTTCCTGTAGGAACAAAATACACGTGAGAATACACATATAGTAGCGCGTTCCCGATGACAAGGAACGCGCATGAAGTCACTTGTCTGGCTCTCTCAATACTTATCAAAAGTCTGAGAAACGCAAAAGAAACATATTTTTTTACGAGGCGTTTGATAGAGGATAAGGCAGGCAGGCGGGGAGTTAACGGCAATGTGTCGGCGGGGGGGGGGGGGGG
>NW_011948420.1:3938627-3947987 GCF_000503995.2 Ceratosolen solmsi marchali
GGCGGGGGGGGGGGGGGGGAACGAAGAAAGGAGTTAAGAGCCAGAGTATAAGTGGCTCGCATAAGTAAGTAAAGCCACCGACAGTTGGCAGCAGTGAACGGCTGCATTTCTTCCGGTGGTGGTTTCACTTTGCCTTTGCCCTCTCTCTCTCTCTCGTGTTCGACGCCCGCGCGTATTCTTCTCTCTCTCTCTCTCTCTCTCTCTCTCTCTCTCTCTTTATCTATCTATCTATCTATCTATGTTTTTTTAACTCTCTAACTCTATCTCTCTATCTTCCTATCTCTATCTCTCTATCTCCATCTAACCGTCTCTCTCTTAATTCCTATCTCGTTCCTTCGCCAAGGCATCACACCCCCTTTTCTCTCTTTTCTGGTCGGAGAGCCGACAGGCGGCTATATCTTTTCGGCGGACGCTTTTCTTTTTCAGCTGCTTGCTCCGATGCCAATTCAGCCACCGGCGCAGAAAAGATAAATCGCTTGTTTTGAACCGACCCAAATCGCTCCCTGGCGAACCGCTCGCGTTTCGTTTTAAGAAGGTGCTGAGACACGGAAATAAAGTGTCTCGGATAGGGAGAAAAAAAATGAATTTTAGGAATTGTAGCTTTTGAGGCACATTTAGGTTGCGTCAGGAAATTGAGCGAATTTTAATCGCTAATGCCTGATTAAGTTCGTAAACACTAGCGTACGTCGCGCACACAAACAAACAGATAAACAAAAACAAAAAGTCCGTGCGATTGGCTTATCGCGAGTGAGTAAGGCAGCACGAGTATTAAAGTCTTGTTTTTACTCGTGCAGGCTTATTTGCGAGATCGTCTTCGAAATTATGAGCAAATTTCATTGCCCGTTAGGAGTCTGGTAAAAGAGCTCGCAAACAGATTGAAAGTAGCTTTATTTTGTCTTATATTTTATTAGCTGTTGAAAAGAAATGGATAATACCATGGTTATGAAACATTATTATAACATTGTAATAGCGTTATATCTCCGCACGTACTTTATACTAACGATAAATGCACATTTACAAAACAAATTCGTATTAAAAGTAATTATAAAATAATGCATGCTCCATCCAATTTATAAATCATTCCGTCGTAAATTTCGAACGCGAGCTACGTAAGTGCAGCCTATACGTTTTGAACATGAAACAAAATAAAAATAAAAAAAAGAAGATAAAATAAAAAACAAAAACAAAAAAAAAATAGGGAATTAAAAAGGAGAAAACTTTCAATTTTCTTTCTCCATACCTTTCGCGTCGCTTTAGTTGCATTTTTACATTATCCAGTTAATCGGAAGTAATGGCTTTATAAAATCATAAATATCGCGCATTATGTAAACGGACTTTATACGCAAAGCAGAATAACAAGCAATTTTCCTAAGGTGAAGATTGGAAAATTGATTGATAAGGTGAAAATTGGAAGATTGAAAAAAGATTGGAAAATGAAAATGGAAAACATTGGAAAATGATTGTCAATCGTAAAGAGCGTAGTTGGGAATTGCCGTAAGTAGTCTAAGACATCCCATTCGAGCATTTATAAACGATACCCACCAATGACATGTCATTATAATGTCGGAAAAATCCCTTAAGCATAAATAATCGTGAATTTTGAGTTTTACGCCCAATATTTGCATGTAATAATGAATAGCGCAGCGAGTGACCATTTGCCGTGGGGGTAAAATGTTTTACAATGAGAAAAGTAGAATATCGCAGACTTTGTTGCGAACGTACCTATTACAGCGTCGCGAGTTACGAGCGATAACAATAATGTACATGCGTTTAATTGCCCGTACGCGTATGGCCGCGTTGCGTTTATTTCACGCCGCCCATGCGACGCTACAAACTCCCCGCTTTTCTTTACGACCGTGGGTAATTTCAACATAATTTTTTTTTTTCTCGTGTTATGATACGCGCGCTGACACGAATTACTTTTTTATTCAATCTGATGGAACTTATCTTTCGGTAAATGCAATTGGCATATGGCGACTTTTTAATTAATTCTTTAATTAACTGCAAACGGAGGACGTAAATATTATTTCTAACGTATATCGGCTCGGAATCTTGGCTAATATATTACAGCGACTTGCGTTTATTTAAAGCTTAGTGGTGAATTTATGATTTTTAACCCAACAAACAAGCCGTATTCCGCCAACGTTTCTACTAATGATTGCTCATCGTGATTGTTTTTACATTACAAAGTCATAATCATTGTTGTCATGTTAAAAGGTAGGAACGACTGCGTTTCACGACGGCTTATCATTTAGAATCTTTTGTTTAGCATTTTTCGGGTAGTGCGAGCGTTTATTACAATTAATGCCAACCGAAGATAAAGTCGTTGTATTAAATATTGGCGGTTGTGGGAAAATTATGAGTGGGCCTCAAGTCGCTTTAATTTCGAGAGCGAATTTCAAAATGAAGTAACGAAAAACAAAAAAAAAAAAAGAAAAAAATGCGAGTTTTCAAGCGAACAAGCAATTTCATTATCCAAATATCCAGTCAAATAATCGTCAATTTTTCTCTCCTTCTTTCATTCTTCATTTATACGTCATCAATCACACACCATTACTTTTACGAAATTATCAAGCAATTACAATAGAAAATCTCCTGGGATCGAGCAATTTATTTACATTAGGACTATTGCCGTTCGACCACTGCCTTATTAAAATTAACGTTATTCCTAATGCTTCTCGTCCCGTGCAAAAATAATAATAGCCCGCATACGACGAATAGTAGTAAGTAAAGCATTGGAAAGCACAGAGTGTCGCCATCTGTTAAAGCGACGCGGAATTAGCCGGGAACTCTGCAGGTACCGGCATTATCTCCATAACTGGACAATCCATCAGGCCTATCATATTAAACAAATTACAACGGCTAATTCAATTTAAGAACAATAAATGGTAATTTGCGTGGCAATAGTATAAATATATTTGAATTTGAAGCTATGATTAAATTACGATCAGGACAACGTATTACGTGCGAGCATAGACTTACCCGTTAAATTTATCGCATTTCTTAGACGATCCGTACGAGTCAATTAATATCTCTAATAAGCTATGACTGCGTCATACTTGCAATGCTTAGTCATACGGTCGCAAGCTCGGCATTAATTTATAAGTATTAACAAGTTGATTACAATATTACCGCCTTATTGCCGCAAATTTCTTTTTATAAAATCCAAGAGAAATAAATTGCACTACCAACGTTAATAAATTATTCGGGCAAGTGAAAGCGCTCGCATGTAGACGAACGCTTCAAATACAATTTATGATTATTTAATGGCCTTAAATTCGTGCCCTATGCATTCCTTTTCCCGTGGCAATTAAAAAATTCGTTTAATCGATTATTGGGGAAGCGCCAGGTAAACCGTAGCCTGTCGTTTCAATCAATTCAACCCGCTTGTCCAGCTCAAGATTTTCATCTAATTACCAAGTTATTCTCGAATTATGACGATCGCGGATAATCTTTGGCGATGATCGAGCGAAAAACAGCCATTTCAATCACGAATTCGCTATGACGCTATTGGCCAGGGGGTAAGGAAACAAATAGGTCCTTCTCTCCCAGCCTATTGATGCTTGGGCGTTAGAGAAGGACGGGTGTAAAATATTCATAACTTTTAGAAAACCCGTCAATATGCAAATGGGAATGCTAATCGCGCGGCGGGTTCGCGATGCTGCCGAAGGCTATCGGTCTATTAATGCTCCTCTCTACGCTATTCGTGTTTCTCTATTTTTAAAAGCTGCGCTTTCAATCCGAAAATCGTCTAAATCATAAAAATAAACGACGAATCTTCGGAAATTTTTAATGAAATGCACGTTAGGCAGCGCAGCATCCAAGACTTATTGCTTCATGCAGCACGAATTCGTTTAAGTGCCCATAAAATTTTATACATTAATTAGCCGTATGCGTAACGCATTAAAACGAACATATAAATAAATTAATGTAACGTTTTAAAGTCATTTACAATTTGTTGTGCAGAACGAGACACCGAGGCGAATCCTATAAAATGGGATATTAAATTCGTTTCGCAATATTAATTAATCGCCTGATAATATATACTCATTTTATACAGAATTCTGAAAGTTTTTGTTAAATCAATCGACCCAGTACATACAATATATTTGACTTTTACAATATATTACTAAGTTGATTCTTATGCCGATCGCTTATTCCTATACGATATTCGATCTTACGAATGCGCACGCGATAATCGGTTAGAGCGCAATGAGAAAAACGCCAAATGTCCGAACGTAGTAGCTTAGTAAGCCACACTGATATCATTCGTTACTTGCACGCGATTCCATCAGCTTATACTTATTTTTATTTTCGGACAACGACAACCCAATAACCTGTATTGGGTGCAAAAATGTATCTATAGTTTGAGAGGGCACTCGTTAGTACCGCCCAATTCTTCGAAATCACAGGTTTCGAAATAAACGAGATGCCTCTAGGTCTTCAAATGCGAGCGCGAACAATCTGTTAACTTTGCAAACGTTGTTTGTATGGTATATAGTAGTGTTAGATTTTTTTTTTTTCGGACAGCTCGGCTGAACGAACTTGCAGTAAAAAGCACGACATCCAGATAATATGCCTGAAGTGAAATGCGAATAATGCATACATAAGCATTTTCACGAGCCTTCTACACCCACAGTCCCACAATAATGCTCACATTATCCAATACTTTGGGCGGACTCTTAGCAACCGATACAAGCCATAACACATAACATGCATTCAACCATACATAAACGCAATTTATAGACAATTAACAGATTTGTGGGCTTTGCTTAAGATATAAACTCAGCCGCAGTTTTCCAAGCGCACCGTTACTCATTAGCCGCGTATATTATTTAATCATCCAATCAATAACAATAATTTTTATTGGCATTTGTTCATTGCTTTTTGTTATTTTGTTAGAATAAATCTCTGAAGCGCGGCGGGGCTAGCCATTAAAAGTTTAGAGAATGCATTAAAAGCACCAAAGCATTCGTTGCGCCGACGAAGAATCTTCATTATCTATGCAGGCAAACGAAATAATAAACGGTAGTGTTTGGAGAATAGGGAACGAATATAAATAATCGATTTGTAAATCGCCGGCTCCATGGGCGCATAATCGTTAATATATAAAAGCACAAACAGTTATAACGAATGTCATAAAATCTTGGCTAAAAGGGAGTAGGCGAGGGTAGGAAAGTGAAAGCCAGTGGAATAATTAAAAATTCCCAATCAAATAACGAAAATATAAGAATGTTAACGACTGCAAGAAGGTCCAGCGAAAAAGGCTGTCAGGCGTGTGCCACCGTATGTAGTTATTCGCTTTGTGTCGTATGCTTGAGCACATTAGGCGATCAGAGGGTGATGGGAGGGGGCAGGGGTCCTTGCGAGAGTAAGGGCGATATATTTATTGCGTTTATTTATTGTCGACGTACTCGAATTGCTCGGGAAACGCATACTATGCAGGCGCACGCTGCACTTGAGACTCAAAATAAACAATAAGAGCAAGGGAGAGCTTTACTTCCCTTCCTCTCCTCTCCTCCTCCCTGCCCCAACCCCGCCCCACTCACCCATCCCCATACTTCACCTCCTCTTCCTCCTCCTTCCACCTCCTTTCACGTCCTTCCTCCTGCTCAAACCCCCCGTTCCACCCGCCCTTGTAAAAACATCGTTTGCTCTCTCTATCTCGCGCGCGCGCACATAGCGAGAGCGAGAATGAGTGAGTGTGTGAGGGGGGAGGTTGGAGGGATGGTTGCCGCGGGTGGGGGATTTGAGTGGCTAGGGGCGATAGGGGGGGTGGGGGGGGGAGAAGCTGTGCCACCGTTTGCGAGCGCAATGAGAAGTCGGCGCGCCACTGCGACAAAGGATCAAAGCCGTCCGAATTGAATCCGTATTAAAAATGAGAAAAAAGAGGAGTGGCACGAAGGTCGCGATTTACGACGATACGCAGAAGCTTATAATGTCCTTGCTTTTTTCATTCTTCTTTTAATATCGACTACTATTCTCCGGGTAATAAACATCGCGAATTTTCGGCTGCAATATCATTATCTGAACCACCTCGTTCGGCTTGCTTTATGCACAAAAGGAGCGCACGATTAACTCCTTAATACAGACTTTTTTTTTTGTTATTATTTCTTTTTGTTCTTTTTTCTTTTTCTTTTTATTTTGAGACACAATATCATTATTTCATTATATATAAACTGTGATTTTTAATGCATTTTAGTATAGGGAGATCCGATATCGAATTTGTAGAAAGGGACACCATTTTTCATAGCATTTTTTTCCCTGCTTTATCCTCTATCCCTTTTACCCCCTCGCCCTGCTCTCTATTTCTCTCTTGAATCGAGTTTGAATAAATATGGCAGTTAATTCGTTATTATAATCCTCAATAAGGGGAATTTCAGTGAATGTATATACGTTTAGAGGAAGATACAACGATTGTATTCGATAGCTAATTTAAGCCTATAGCAATTCAACCATCAATTTTTGAAACTTTCGATATTCTTTATTTATAAATATAATATGGCTTAGTTAGGTGTGGAAAAAAAATAAAAAAATTAACAAAAACATTTAAATGTATGTAAGGGAACTCTGAAAAATTCTTAACATTATCCGTTTAAATGTATTCACTAACGAACCAAATACCTAAAATTTTATAAATGTAACGAGTGTATTTCCTGCATTTAATGATTTAAACATCAAGATAAATCAAAGTTGGAAATCTTATTTGCCTTTCATTTCAAATTACCGTCACTGTCACACACCAAGATGTTGTAAGACCCTTTAATTTCAACGATTATGCCAATTTCATAAGCCAATCAACGATTTATCGTCCGCAAATGCGTTAATCAGTTTGCCCATTAGAATCCTAAAATGCCAGCTTATAGCAACTTATAATAATAACGTCTTACTTACCCTCAAAAACAGGCTCCTTGCCTCTGTATTCTCTTTCACACCCCATAATTACCTTATAAATTACTTATAAATGTTATAAATTATCTGAAATTGCAATTAAGATAAAATAAAGCGCGCTATATTTATAGTGATAAAAGTCGTTGCTCGAGCTGGGCATGGTCAGTCATCGGTTACGCGCTATACGATAACCGTACTAACTGGGGCTACCTAGAACTAACTAGAAAATTAACGAATAATTCTCTTACCGCGATTATCACCATATTACCTAAATACGTGATTTACGCATGGTTGTACGACAATGGTTGTAAGAAACACGGGGCTAACTCATTTCGGCAAAGTATCGCTAACGTTCCCGAGCTCGGCAAGTTCGCCATTCGTTAATATTCATCGATATCTAACCTTGGCCATAGAGCCCTCCCCCGCTTGCTTCAGGCAGTTACACGCAATGAACTTGCCCTTTCTTTTGCTTTTTAAACGTCGCTGGCGATGCCACCGTCAATGGGCCGCCATATTTCCACGGACTGACTAGACACGGGGCGCTTGTCCGCTCTGCGAGCGTTTCCATGCGAACGGTAAACCATGCAAACCGGCTTAAGACAAGTGACGCGAGCTGTAGGTCATTAAATTGCACATCCTTCTGTACCCCTTCTCTCCGCCAACCCCCCGTCATCAATTAAATAAGCCCCAGCTTGGACGTTGCGTTTTGTGTATTTTATCCATGCGAGGCTGGGCGTTCTTTCAACGTCGGATCCCGAGCTGCCGGGCGCTCGCCAGTAGAAGATACGCGGATCGGCCCATTCACGGCACGTCACCCGTTAAATGCCTCCATCTTGGCTTGCGATGCGATTGCGACCGCATAAATTTCTATTAGGCCGGGCTGCGTAAACAATGGGAGTGGCCCTATTATGAGAACTTGGTGTGGAGGACGCGGGATTTACGGAAAGTCGGGGACAAGGGAGGGACTGAGAGCGCTAACCCGCGTGTGCGTGTGAGACGTGGCGGGAGGGGGAGGGGAGGAATGAGATTGGCAAGAGATGGAAAATGGAGTGACGTATGAATGTATTAGGGGGAGTCGTGTCGAGTAAAAGCGGTTGGCGGCTGCTCCGAGGGATATTACCCTGAAATTGAAAGTCCTTCGCTCGTGAAACAATTCTCGTTTTCACAATAATGAATATAATTTGCAAAATTTCACGTACTATAATTTTCAAGTAGCGAGAGTCGCCAAGACTTTTGAATAATACAAAAATTCCCCTGAATGAGATGGTCGATGTGATTCCGCGTTTAATTCCCTTGGATTCCGATCTCGCAGATCACGACGATTTAACAAAATAATTCGTAAGGAATTAATTTTATTCTCGTTTAATGACATTATTGTTTCGGTTATATTCGCAATGCGTATCAATTTAAATGACGCATCTTTTGCATAGGGGATCGGCGTGCGTCGGAAGCGATTTTTTTTCAATTTTCAAATCTGAATAATATTACGCCGTTCAGATTTAAAAGCAGATGCGACGATTGGGCCAATGCACGAGGAAGTAGGAATGTAGAAAGCTGTATTATCGGTACGAGTGAAATAATGGACTAGATTGAGTTGATTTATTTTGGATAGGTAATGTCGCGTCGGGCGAGAGCCGATGCCTCGGAACAATTATTTGACTAAGCAGGCACCAGCTGGCAAAATTCGTAGTCGAAATAACCGAGTATCGAAGTAGACAATAACGCGCAATTACAGTAATTGCCTCGACAAGTTTTTTCTTTACTATTAAGGTAAGGCCGAATATAGCTGGGAAAATCAGCAAACCGATACAATAGGCAATTTAAAGAGGCTCGGTTTTACGAGCGGATAGATTAATAGTTAAAAATGCAAAGACTGGCGAGCGAGGTTTTCAAAATTTTACGACCTATAATTAAAGTGACGGTGTTGCTGTTGCTAATAAAATTATTTGACGGGAAAATCGTGAATTAATCTTATTATTAATTCAACTATCAGGCTACGAATAAAAAGATCCCAATTGCGATGGCAAAAATCGCGGAGATCTTCAGAAATAAAAATCTTTAATACTCCTCGGATCGTAACGACGATAACAAAAGAAAAATTGCCGTCATCCACTTTCCCCACCTCGGCCCCCGCCCCGCAACACTCATACAACCGTGCCAACGATATCAGCCTTCGCGTCCATTTGTTCAAAGAGCGACAGCGGTGTTAAGTGGGTCAAGATTCGCGCTGATTATAAATGAGAATTATAGGAAAAACTAAAACGAATAAAAACCACGTTTCGATGCCCCAGTGGACGGGAAAGAAAGATGGAAAAACGTAATTAGTTTTCACGGATCTCTTTGACTAGAAACGAAGCCTTTGCTCACTCGTTCGCGCATCCACCCACGTGTAAATGAGCTCGCGTAGCCATCGGCAAATAGCAACGAGGATGGGTTATGTGGCTGGCCACTGGACAGCAAGGATTGGGG
>NW_011948420.1:3948153-3986925 GCF_000503995.2 Ceratosolen solmsi marchali
GAGGTACAGTAGCATAGCAGCGGCGGGAGATTAAGCTATGTTTTACGGCTCCTGGTAAATAAAATTGTCGCGACAAGTCCCGACGTATTTTTAAAGCCGACGTTGGCTCCTCACCAACACCCACGCACGATTAGCCGCACTACACACTTAAGAGCACGCATAGGCGCGCGCAGGCAAAATGCTTTATAAGCGGCGCATCGACTCACTGCCGCTGCGATGAATCTGATTTCCGCTATACCTCGTGATAATATGATAATACGAGCCTCGTCCGCTCGTAAAAGCATAATTAACTCGTTCGAAATATGGCCGCGGACATCGCGTTCGCTCGCTGCGTCCTCATGATGTACGCGCGGAGATGCCCTTCACACCCCAACCCCCACTCCCGAGATCGCGCATAACGTTAATCCAAACGCCACATCGCTATGCGCATATTCAGACGCATTTGTAAGAAATTAGCCAATTGTACGGCTGATAATGTCAATGAGCGGCGTTTGCACGAAGTACCCATCATTGCCTCGATGATAATTTTCTCGAGTTTTTAGTATCTGTTATCGTAAGTATGTACAAACGAAATAATAAGCCGTATGAAAGACGGTAGAGAGGTCTATAAACTTTTCACTATTATCGAGATTTATTTATTCGACGAGCTAGACAGTTGGAATAATGTAATAAATGTAATAAATGTTACCCGCGGAATAATGGGCATTGCAAAACGTTGGAATGAAAAGTAAAATATTACGGAGCTATATAATCTCAATCGGTTGTCGTTGTAATAATCTAATTGAGCACGAGCAATGAGCTGTAATTCCTTGATTTAAATAAAAGTGAAGCGCGTTTACGCACATCTTTAGTAAAAGCGTACTTTGCCCGGGATAAAAATATAAAAGATGAAAATCCTTTGGTCCGTCGAATTATTAGACTAGCACACTCGTAGTCACCGATGAATGTCCAAACGGATCGAACCGACAATCCAAAAATCCCGGTGTGAAAAGTGAGCCTCGTGGCATCGACGGTCTAACGATTATTGTATCCGAATAATCGCCGAAAGAAATTCCATCGTAGCGCATTGGCAATCCGTTGACGGCGGGGAAGAAAACAACATCCTGGCTCGGAAGCACGATATCCTCGAGTATCATAGACACGAAACGGATAAGGAGCGAGTGGGCGCGCAAGAGGTGACAGGTGCAGGCGACACCTGTGGGGAATTTATGATCTACACCCACTCGGGAGCGGACTTTAGGCCCTCGGCGATCTTCTACGAGCGGTACCCAGACGTGTGCGCCGAGAGTTAGCAGCCGGATGCTCTCTTGGTCTTTGTATGGGTGGATGGAGGGCTCGAGAGAAACCGAGGGCAGCGCACGATTTCACGCATTGAGCTCGTGTCACTTTAAGTTTCGATCGAGCGTATATAGGATGCACACTAACTTTCAACTTTAAACGAGCGTGCATGTATTCGACCGCGTGAATCGAAAAGGGAATAATGAGAGACGAAGCGAGAAAAAGAGGGAAAGCCGGAGAGAGCGAGCGGCTTCTCTATACGCGTAGAGAGAAGCGATTTAGCCTTCGTTTTTACCCTATGGACAACCCCCTTCAGAAAGTGATATATGTGAGACGGGACCGCCTTGCGAGACAGGGATAATTCTGAATTATGTTTGTCCTCGTCTTCTTCCCCTGCTACCTTGCTGCATCGCATCGCGCCTTTTGTCACACGTGCGAGGGATTTTTTCTTATTTGCTCCTCTTTTTTGTCCGCTTGCCTTCTAAACTCTTCAATTTTCCATCTCTTTCTCCCCTACCACCTCTCTCTACCTCTATCTCATTCAATATGTTTTGTGTTTTGTCGTCGTTGTTTCTCTCTCTCTCTCTCTCTCTCTCTCTCTATCGCCCCTCCTCCCCATCCCTCTCCCTCACCTTTGTGACATTGATATATCTATCGATGCAAACACTTCATTAAGAAACAATATTTATTTATATGATTTGCTATTACGAGTAGGGCGAACTTTTATATTCTTATTGATCAAACTAATGTAATATAGAAAGACTACTATTTTATTATTATTAAAAAAAAATCAAATTTTTGCTCGCCTTAATTATTGAATAATAAAAATGAAATAACATAATATCGATCGTTATCTATCGAAATAAAAGATTTAAGATTCGCCATTAAGTAAATAATTAAAATTGCAGCACATATAAGTTGAAATGAGCATATTTCTCGTAAATTAGATTGCAATGAATTCTTAGATTTTACAATCGGCAACTTGGAACAAATAAATTTTATACAACTAAATGAAAAACGAGGAATTTTATTTAAAAAAATGCTCGATACATCTCCGCTCCGTTTGTAAAAGAATTAAAGAATTAAGGGTTAAAAGAACTTCGATAAAATAACTATATTTACGATTTCGTTGAAATCGCTTTTATAAATCATAACGTTATATTTATGTTATTAAGTTTTATCATTATGCCTTTATTATAATTGAAGAATCTGAAAAATTGAAAATTTGAATGAGTTGGGCAAGAGCATGGATAAGTAAAGATTTAATTTTCACACGATGATATCATTTCAAGAAATCGTCAATTTTTTTTAAAAATATTACTTTGGAATATAAGAATTAATTATAGTTAACGTATACTTGATAAACTTGTATATAAGATACGAATAAAAAAATCTTTTTCTCAATAATAAGAATATTACATTAAAATTGAATATGTAAAAAATTCAGATCAGCCGGTTGTGTTAATTTGTGATAATGTTTGCTATTCGTTCGTTTTAAGAGATTCTTTAAAAAAAAAAAACTAATAATAATAATAATGATAATATTGTAAAATTTAACGGGTTTCTTAAGGGTGGATAAAGACATAATGAAAAGTTAATTCTTACTTGTCTCGCTTCTTCACATATTTGCAGACTATGAAAATTTCAATTCATTTAAATTTCGAAACTTCATTTTACATTTTATAAAATACTCTAATAAGATTTCCCGCGTTGCCAAATGAAGCCTCAGTCGTTTGAGTTTATCGTTGGGAGGTTTAATTATATAACGTTTTGCCCTGAATCTCTTCTTCGTGCTTCATTTTATTTCCGCTTTAATATAACTCTTAATGCATCCCATTTCTTTATATTCTATCATTTTTAACGATTTGGAATAGGCTTAATAGAAAAAAAAATTTAATGGAGAATTAATATTCAAAATCGAATGAGAGTCGGGAATGTATGTGCACTAAACGACGGAAAGTATAATGTGATTCTGTAAGGCCAATTCGGATGATGAAGGAATCATTGGCATTTGAGAATGGAGGGCAAAGTATATTGAGAAACTCGAAAGAAGCGAGCGAATAATGGAACATGTTTACTGATGAAAGAATATAAGGCGCACAAAGCATGCAAAGAGCGTTCGGTGTGTGCGTCGATTTAGAAGCCGCGCAGCTCGGCAACGCTGCATACGAAATGCATTCGCACGTCCCTACACCTAACTAATATCACAATACTTGTCAATTGTACTTGCCTCGATTGCAGATTACTCGACTTTGAGTTATCTTTGGGTTTCATCGAGAGAAATGACTAGTTCTCGCCCTCCTTTCTTCCTTATAAGTATCCCGAGCCTTGATTAATATTCTGATTGACGATCGAACCAATCAACACACGACGACACAAAATCGTCTGCAAAATATGCAAATAAGCATGCTCTGGCATCTAAATAGCTTGGCACATAGGCCAATATTTTTTCGCAAGTATACGCAACGTGGATGCGCAAGCCAAGTACCGATGAATACACGTGAGAAAAGGGCCAGTCGTTTGAATAATTCACAATAATGCCATTAACAAGCATGATCCAAACATGTTAACTGAAGCTTCCGAAAGGCAAACGATGCTAGGAGCAGGTAAGTGCCATCCCCATATTTCAACGTCCCTCTTACAAGCCGCATCCACATTTTCTCCATTCGCCGGCCCACCTATCCCATCGAATACAAATATTTTCTCCGCTGCCTCGCAGCCTTGCAATGCCTCGGAGCATCGAGCGTCATCTCGATTCGTAGTCTGCGACTCCGCAGAAGCAAAAAAAAAAAAAAAACAAGGGAAAAACGTGAACTCGGCCTAGGGGAGGAGTCGGCTGGAACGACATAAGCGGAACCCTCGTATGACACTGGGGAGAGGGCGAGCGGCCCTCATCCCCTTTGCGAGTGACTCCTTGGTGCCTCGAGGCGAGAATCACGGGGCGTCGGTGGAATGTAAGCTCGAGTGACATTAGTCCCGGTGGCCATTGTCGAGGCACTTTAATGCGCCGCCTAGGGGAGGAGTCGGCTGGAACGACATAAGCGGAACCCTCGTATGACACTGGGGAGAGGGCGAGCGGCCCTCATCCCCTTTGCGAGTGACTCCTTGGTGCCTCGAGGCGAGAATCACGGGGCGTCGGTGGAATGTAAGCTCGAGTGACATTAGTCCCGGTGGCCATTGTCGAGGCACTTTAATGCGCCGCGACTCTTTTGTTTTTATAGCCGGAATTTCGGTAGTGGTGGTGGCGGAGGGGAGGGGGGGGGGGCATGGCGGTCGAGGGGGGGGGGAGGGGGAGGACGTCGCGGGACGTGGCCCTCTTGTATTTTACTTGTTGTGCGCGGGCACGGATTATTCGCTCCGGCAAATTTTGAGCGATGAGCGTCGCGCCGCGAAAAATGCGCGCCCCATGAGAGCTGCTTACTTTCTTCGTGTTGCCCACGAGCTCATCGGTCAGCGTTCCTTGCCGTTACGCACCGCTGCACTCGATGCTCCTGACTCGAAAGTACGGACACGATAATGCTCGAGTCCTCGCTTAGGTAACTGCCTAATCTTCATTCGGAAATTATGATGTTCAAGACAATTTATTCTAAATGCATTTGAATCGCAATGACTTGGCCGCCTTATTGTAGCCAAATAATTTTTTCTTCATCTCGTAAATATTACGTAGCTTTAGCTTTACCAAATCTACTAATCGATAGGTACTAGGTGCCCTGATAAAAATAAATATACGTTATTAAAATCTCGTTACTCTGTGTTTATTGAGCACGGGCGTAACGTGGTGAATCGTCACAAGTCTCCCTTCCTTACTTATAATCATCTCCGTATCTTCTCATCTCCTTTTATTTACATATAACAAAGAATAAAGACGTTGGTACTACTTCCTGCTTTGCGGCGGGTATACTTTTATAAAAGGTTAGCAGCAATTGAGAATTCGAGCTGAAGAAATTTACTTGTCGAGAAAACTTTCAACTGCCAACTCTTTATTCAGTAATTTTTTTACGATATGCTAATTTTGCAAGTAATCTGCAGTAATTCGTACCAAAAGCTTTGGAATTAATTGTTTTACAAAGTGTTTACATCCACTGGATATTTTTAAATTATATACATTCTTTTATATTTAGGGGGAGAGAGGGAGAGAGACAGAGAGAGAGAGAGAGAGAGAGAGAGAGACCGGTATACATGCCCAAAGCCAAATCAACACGCAATATCAACGATGTTATAGGGGAAAAAAAAAATATAAATAAAGTAAGGTTATGGCTATTTATTTGTACGTCAATCCATCTGCATTGCGGATGGTCAATTTTGATTAATTTTAACATTTTTACCACTTTTGTTTTCACACAAAAAATGATTGTTGCTTATTTTTCATTTATAGCCTCGAAGACATTCATATAAAAATTCAAGTAAAAAATAGAACAGTGAGTTTTTTAATTTATTTGTTGTGTAATATGTAGATGTAAATTTATAGGATAATATGGGACTTAATTACAGACAGAAGAAGTATCAAAATCTAATGTTTAATTATTAATTAAATTGTAATATAGATATTAATAATGTAGTGAGTTATTGTTATTCGTTTGATAGGTAATATAGCATTTTCTTTACTCTTACCTCGTCATTCTCAATAATATTTTTAGACGCACATTACGCGTCAATTTTAATGATGTAAAATAAAAATAGAATAATGCAAATTAGATTATTTTATGATTATGCTACAATAGCTATATGATAAATCTTAGTGAGAACAAGGGTAACGTAAAAGATGTAAAATAAAATGTAACGTAGTGAATGTAGGTAAACCCGGATGTGTAGACAGAGACTCGAGGAAATATGAAAATTTTTCCACCAACTCTTGGATTTTTCAGTAACTTTTATTTATAAAAATTCGCACTTTATAATTTAGCCATTGTAGTTAAAATGTACACCTTAAAATGTAGTTAAAACTTTATTGCCACTATACTTTATATTATCATATATATAGCTTTAATATTCGTATGAAGTATGCTTTTACAAGAGAGAATTTATATCGCAACGTACAACGACATGTATTTTAAGAAAATTATTTTCATATTTTCAACATTTTACGTTAAATTCTTTTTTCAACCATAAATTTTTAAAGAATAAAGGCTACGAGAGTTTATGATGATGATTATTATCATTATTATCATTTTTATCATTATTATCATTATTATCATTATTATCATTATTATCATTATTATTATCATTATCATTATTATCATTGTTGTTGTTATCGTTGTTTATAATAAAAAGCATCCAGCCTAACAAGAATCTTGATGCTTCTAAGTTATTATACGATACTTAAAATCATCTGTACTTTTTTTGCACAAAGTCTATTCGTTCCTGATAAAAAATTAGAAATAATTGCCTAATATTATATCGACCTCGCACTTTATGCGAATGGATCTACAATTGTCGCGGTTCGTAGTTAAGCGCGGCTCCTCCGATATCTCAAACATTAATCTCATAAGGGCCATACTTAAATGCCTCCTTTCTCCATCTCCTATTACCTTCGAGTATGGGAATGAAAAAGGAACAAACAAACAAACAAAAATCGAAGAAAAAACGAGCACGCCATTATAATAAGATTGTAAAAATGGCGCGACCTCACGAAACGCAACAGCTTGTACGATTCACACTCACGCGCCATAATAAATGTCGGACGACGAGCTCGCATTGCTTTATGTGTTCTCTCGCTCCCTCCCGCCCTCTCCGTCTCGCGCCCCCTCCCGCGTTCTCCAATTCCGTGTAACGAGGTTTTAATGTGATTTGTAGGTCGAGAAGCATCTTCCTTCCTTCTCTCTCCCTCTTCGAGTGGCGGCGAGTCCCACTGAGACTCTGTATAAGCGCGTTCGCGCGATAATTTACGACGTCGTAACATTCGTGACAAATCGTGTACGCAAACATTGTAAGAGTTGAGCGATTCGGTAAAAACGGTACCTGACTCTTCGCCTTCCTCGTCCTCGACTGGATTGCGACCGAGCCAGAGAACGATCTTCCCTCTCATTCTCTCTCGCTGTGTGTCGGTAAGCGCAATAAAATTTAACTGCCTCAACTCGACCTCTCGTATTCTTTTCGTACCTTCCTCTTGTTCGGTATCTTTCCCCCTTTCCTTTCCTTTCGTTTCTATTTTCTTGTCTTTCTTTTGATATACCGAGTATCGTTTTCCAGGCAGATAAGTCGACGGTGGTCCTGCGACGCTCGAAAGCTGACCATTCGTTCGTCTAAATGTGCTCGAGCTCGACACCGGGCGTAAACCTCAGCTGTCCTCATCAATAAGAGGCATTTCGCGATATTGATGCCTCCTCCGAATTACCAGATTTGTCTTTTAAACGCTCGTTTTGAGAATAATGTCGCATGGATAAGCGAGTCCCTTCCTAGCTCTCCTATCCATATTTTATGATATGAACGAAAATAGCGTCATTCTAAGACACTCGAGAAAAATTATTTCATACCCACGCTTCCATTCCTCGTTTCGTCAATTCGCCTAATTGATTTTTTTTTCAATTTTATTTTTTGCTTTTGCTTTTGTTTTACGAACAGAAGCGACCCGTCACTTTCGACTTCAATGAATAATGCTGTCCCGCGACCCACGACAAGGGCACGACGGCAAACCACATGATTTTACGCCATTGTGCAAGGTATAATCAGCACTGGGAGCGTTATAAAAGTCTGTCACTATGTCAAAAGTAATGGAGAAGAGGTGTAGCTGATAGTCGACGAGAGTGCGGCCAGCGCAGGTAGGGGAAGGACTGGTTGAGAACGATGCAAAAACTTTAAAGTCGTGTTCCCAAGTCGGAGGCTAATTGTTATCGGGCGGTTATAAAGTTGCACCTGCAACGCCGTCGTAGTTTGTCACCCTGACTGACGGTGGTTCCGCTCTTTACAGGAGCATAAGCAAGCGACTCGTTTCCTCGTTTTACAGTAATATACGGCCGTTTTATTACGAGTCGTTCTTACTCTTTTTATATCTCTAGCATTTCAAGCGTCGGGAGGAGAGCCGAGGAGAGAGATGGTTTTGCGCGTAGGATCGGCATTTTCACGGGCGCGCGCTAACGCTTAACGGAGAACGTGGTCGGGCGTCCTTGTTTTCCCTGAGCCTAGCACTACGGTTACGGCCGTGAACATTATGGGCTTTTAGGAGCGCGAACGAAGACGACGATTCTTACTGCTACGGCTGCTGCTTTTCTTTTCCAAAGTTGCAGGCGCACGAGGCTTAATCTACGAAGCGACTCGAGGATTTTCCATCGCGTTAATGGCCCATGCACGATAACATCTCTACGGAGCATTTTCAAGGATGGAAATGGTAGTGGGAGTCCTTGACAAGAATGGAGAGGAGCGTGGAAAAAGGAGCTGGAGGATAGAATTTATAAACGCATACGAAGACATTTCAACGTTAGTCTCTGGCTCGAGAGATATTTATCATATAGGGCTCAGGAGCGACCTTATACGCTTGTCCTCGGACTTAAGCGGCTTTTTTCCGAGTCCTGTCGTGCGAAAGCTCCGCATATTGTAATTGTTGCGTTTAATAGACATACGCGTGTATGGTAAATTTTAGGCAGTTTATATACCGTGGGTGGGTGGGGGAATTGTGGAAGCGGGAGAGAGGAGAAGAATGCCGGCTTAGATCGTGAAAGACAGAGCGATTAAAGAATCGTGAAAACTTATTTGGTAATGCTCAACAAAATAAGATTATTTCATTAAAGACCTACTGTCGTGGACAATATAGCACAAAGTGAATTTTAAAAATATTAAATATAGTTCGTTGAATTTTAAGGTATTTGGGATTTTTAATTAAGAATCATGTTTCACATATTGTGTTCGTCTCAAGGATTTGTGTTTTAATTAATAAATAGAGAGTGCCGTAGATGAATATTGATATACGAGGATTCAACTCAAATAAAAATTCATGCTCTTATTTGTTTCCTTTTCTCTTCCTTTTTTAATTTTTTTTATTTTTGGGTCCTTCATATTTTAAATTCAATGTCAATGCCAATACGTTTCTGTTTGAAGATGTGTCAGCCGTTGATACGTTCCTTTTAGAATAATGTTCTCGTAGAATAAATATTTTGTCATCAAAGATTATTCGTTAATAAGGAAACATTCATTAATGTATGAGATAATTTATTAAATGACATAACAAAATTAAAAAAAAAGGGTGAGGAAAGCCATAAAATGCCCTAAATAATTAGTAATCGGTAATTGGATTCTTAAATGAAATATTCTAAATAATTTATGGCACAAGAGTACGATACAAGGGGATAATTTCATAGTAAAATTTTTGTTAAAAAGAATTATCTGAGCAAGATAACTATCTAGACGCGGAGATCTTTTCAATGAAAGCTCGATTTCACATTAATCAGTTTTGAAGAAAGAAACAAAGCCTTAGAAAAATTTTTAATATAATCAAAAGAATTCGTGAAGCTTGAGTAATACATCGAATTCAAGTATAACAAAAGTAAACATTAGCTCATAAGTCATAAAATATTTTTATGCGCTTGAATAACCATTTTTTCATCATTTTAATTTAATTCTCATTTTAGGAATGAAAGAACGAGGCATCATGCAGATCAGCGATCTTCTTGGAAATCGAATTTAAATATGACAGAAATAAATGATATAAAGATAGAAAAAATCTATAAAGACAAAAAGCCTCTATGAGGATGAGCAAAAGCAGAAGAGTAAGGGGAAATCTGGCATGTGAGAAAGTGGCGATAATCGTGTGTGTGTGTGTGTGTGTGTTTGTCCGTCTGTATAAATACACTAAGAAAAACGTGGGCGAATCTTAAAAAACCATTGGTGGTATCTATCGAAACGCAGGCGATTCCTCTCTTTTCCCCTCTCTCTCTCTCTCTCTCTCTCTCTCTCTCTCTCTCGCTAACAATCATCGTTTTTGCTAGCTTTTACATATTCATGTGAGACTAAATTCGTCGGTAGTCGGTAGTAGTAGCAGCATGCAACGAAGAAAAAAGCAGAGATGAAACCGGCAGCAACGACGTACAAAAAAGTAGATCTAGTGAAAAAGGAGGTGGGAGATTATGGAAGGGAGAGAGGGGGGTAAGAGGAAGAGAGGGGGCGAGAGGAAGAGAGGAGGAGTTGAAAGAGAGAGAGAGAGAGAGAGAGAGAGAGAGAGAGAGACAGGCAGATAGACGGACAGAGAGGGAGAAAGAAAGAGGTAACAAGGAAAAAAAAGAATGGTAGTGTGGGAAGCCGTCGATTATTCACGGACGCGTGTATCGTTTTGCTTAAGCTGCAAAAGGAAGGATGGAAGGGTTGCGTATATTCGTATATTTCCGAATCTGTAGCTCACGACAAAATATGTTTTCGCGGTATCTTTCATTAATCACGCGCGGATCAGTGTATTTCGAATTTCGTTACAGTGCGAGGCCAAGTTGTCCAGGAGATTCAAACGGCCGCTCGCGGAAGTGCAATACATGTAGGTAATGCATGGGTAATACCATCTGTTGAATAATATTTGTCATTCTGCCCGTGAATTATGTACATTTTATCGCCGACGACATTTATCAATTCTTCCTAGCCAAAGCCGAGTCTTCTTACTTGCTCAATGGCAATCGCTAAACGGCGTTCAGAGATGGAATATAAGCTTTCCAACAATGATCAAGTTGCAAATTTGATGGAATTTGGACGAAAGAAGCTACTCTTAATAGCCCATAAGTTTTATTGAATTTTAGATTTGAGCACGTGAACTATTATTATTGGCATTGAAAAATTAACCTTGTTGTTGCATTTTAAGAATCAACATCATCTATTGTCCTAGCATATATGTTCATTATTATCATCGATTAAATAAAAACAAAATGAACGAATCAATTATTTACATATATGATCTTTCATTTATTTAAATGTTAAAATATATAATTTGAGTTAGTAATGTCAGAGTGACGATGTTAGTATGAATAGGTAATGAGAAAGTGATATTATCAAATGTATATGGTGCAATGTTGTTTCTGAATTAGATTACTTCGAAATAAGAAAAAGACAAAAAGACGTTTTAATAATATTTAAAGTGCATATTGAAATTGCCTATCATATTGAATATAAATTAGAAAATCCTAAACTATGCACGCTAGATGGAATAATATAAATTTCATCGAAAAATTTGAATAAGTCCTCCGTAAATCAGCAATAGATTCGTTAATTCTTGACTATTCTGTCTTTCACGGCTTTCCGGCTGGGTATTAACAGATTGAAGAATGAAGCATGTATCCTTGCATATATCCTTCTTGCCCAAGGCTCTACGTACTCTACGAGATAGAGCTACGATTTGCACATATGTTCAGCTTGTTGTTGACATTCAACGAGATTACGACTTAGTTGAGTTTCCGGCCAATCTATATTCGACCGCCACAAGCGAAATTAGCGGCAAATAAATTTAATGGCTGTAGCTTTAATATCAACAGCTTTGCCTTTAAATATCCATTGGCCCACTTCTAATTTTCACTTAAATCTCTCCCGCTTTATTCATTCATATTTATCGTTAACATGAATTTTCGTAGAGGAGTTGCAGGAATTAGCAAGTAGTAAAGTATTAAAAGATCCGGGTAGATTAATTGTTCATGAATGTTTGTTAATTTGGTAATATTTTTTTTTTAATTCCATTGTTAAATACGTGTAAGGAAATATTAATTATCAACATGTGGATACTAGTTTTTTCAGAAGAGACAAGTTTACGAAATTTCATGGTAGTTTTATTATAAAAATTATCTTTTATGATGTAATATCACTTATATGACATTACAGCGTTTATTTATTTACAAGAGAAGGTTTTGCAACTAATAAACAAGTACGACTGGCAATTAACATTTTTTTTTTCTTAATTACTGGAAGTTATTGTCCCTTGCAACATAGTGAACTTATTGTCTATCCCATGTAAATTTGACAATTCATTAATATAATTATTGTCAAAAAAAAAAAAAAAAAAAAAAAAATGTAAATGACCAAATATTTCGTTGTGTTGAAATGTCGATAGAACTACAATAATTTATTAGCTTATGCAATTTGTCGAGACACTGAACGATAGAAATTTTTATTCATTTACTTTGAATATTCAGCTGATAATCATTAACGAAAAAATTTATTATTTCATTGTTATTTTTAACGAGTAAACAAAAACTAAGAATTGTTTAATCATGCAAATTATGCTAGACATGTAGTATTTGCAAGAATCTCATGAAAAATGTGTGGAGTAATTGACATAGAAGAACCAAGAATATCTCTAAATATCAGATATTTTCATTTGGGTGTCATCTCAACAATTTGAACTTCCTAAGCTTTTGTACATTGATCCATAATTATACCGAATGGCCAGATATTTCTACTATTCGTTTCTTTTATTCGCTTCAGCCGAGTAGGACTCGAAAGAAGACGAGAAAGAAATCCGAGGGTCAAGAGGCTAAAATTTTTAGAATTTAACCGACAGCCCATAGGGCGTGACGAAAACTCGTTCTCCTCTATTGAGCGCAGGATCTCACGATCTCGTTGGGAATCGTCATTACTGAAACCGCCGAAAAGAATTGTATAATTGCACTATCGCTATTGCATAAATAATATATATAGTACAGGACAAAAGGAGCGATTTGTTAACTCAAAAATCTAACTTCAAAGTCTATTATTATTTAATTCAAATTACGTCTCGAGCCTTGTCGATTGCAACCATTAAACTGTCAAGAATTGCGCATACTGATGGCGCGTTAATGTAAATTAATAACGTAAATCTGGATGAATATGTTGCTGCATATTATCGCGATCCGTTTGTATTATTTGTATACTTTTGTAAGGATTCAACTACAGATAAGAGTTATAATTGGCAAATGAGGAGTTGTGTTTACGTAGGTTTCGCTTACTTTACCATGAATTACACAGACTTTATTCGTAAAACTTTACATTCATTTCTTACTTAATACTGTCATATTTATTACTTACTATTATCATATTTGAAGCTCGACAATTCATTATGTTGGCTTCGTATTACGATAAATTGACATCCCAGCATCGCTTACATTGCAAAAATTCACGTTAAATACAACTAATTGGCTTCATGTAATACATAAATAGACAAGATATCTTACAATAAGTCATAACGATTATGTATGATCGTCTTGAGTAAACGAGGAGAACGAGTACTTTCTTGCGAATTACGAATTTCTCGAGAGATTCTCAACATCGGAATGCAAATAAATTTAATAGCGGCAGACACGCCGAAAATGGACTCACAATTTTCACGTGAAAGTTCACGCGCGCTTGCGTTGAAGTCAAGGCGAATGGCATTTGGCGAATGCAGCCGGGTAGTTGACTTTTCACTTCCTTCGGTTGGCTGCCAGTGAGAATAAGAGAGTTAAGGAGAGAAAGAAAAGGGCCGGGGGCCGCAAAATGCTAAAAGTCAGCGGGAGAAAGTATCGCGCGCCGAGGGTTCGGTCGGCTCGCCCCGCTGGGAGCCTCGGTCATCCCTTGCCGGGCGACTTTGCTTCGACCCGAATAAAGGAAAGCGCTCGTGCTCGGAAGTTCGGTTGGCGGGTGAGGAGGTTGACGAGGGGGAGAGGTTATTGTGGAGTGATAGGGGGGATAGGAGGGATAGGGGGATGGGGGTAGGGGCTCTAGGCTCACCTGCGGCCCGCCACTGCTCTCTTAACCAATTTTTCCCGCTGATTCCCGGGGACCGAGTTGAGCCCGAATACCGATCGGTCCGTCGGGGTCCGCTTCCGTGAAAGGCGCCGCCAAGTCCCGACAATGTTTTGGCAGGCCGCACACGCCCAAGCGACTTTTGGCCGAGCAAAAGGCGCGTCGCCTCGCGAGAACGGGGGCCGCTCGCATTCCCGTGCTGCCAACCTCGCCATTTCGACACAACGCCCGGCTTTCGGCATCTGCTTAAAGCTGTAAGCTGAGGAGCGTCGAGATCGTAGTTGGAGACGTTGTCGATTTACCGGGGCCGTTGGCATCTCAAGACACTCGCGTCTTCTTAAAAATTACAGAGTGCTAGGAAGAGGCGACCGGGTCGAAGGATTGACAGCGGCTCGAAGTATTATTATTCCGCGGTCGAGAAACAGTAAGTGGAGTTCGAGGGGGGTGGGGGAATCGTTCGCGCGCTCATCGATGATTAATGATCGATACCAGGCGATCTAACCGAAGGGCTGTGTCATCGCTTCATCTGCCCCACCCCAATCAACCCCACCCCACCTCCTCCACTCCTCCGGTACACGCGCACACACGCACGCACACACGCACGCACGCACACACGCACGCACGCACGCACACATAAAGACGCACGCATAAAGCGTCTTGGTATCCCCGTCCTGGTCCCGCCCCCGACCCCTTTCATGCCGAGCACCAGAGACGGCTCTATTTCAACTTATATAACTTACAACTGACATAACTGCCGTATTGAGAGGGAGCATTACGGGAGGGATTTCGGCGTGTCGACGACAAAATGATTATATCGGTTAATCGCCCGAAACACATCGGCTCTACCATCTCGCTCTTCCAACGCAAGTCTTTAAGGGAGCGTCATTATGAGTTTTTTGTACACATAAATAATTTTCTACACTCAGCTTTGACGAGGCTTCGACCATTTTCGCTTTGCCCTTCTTTACCTTTTATTATCCATTCTCGTTGGATCGAATGATGCTTGCTTAGCAAATAAATCAACTTGGATGATATCTTGTTTGGACCTCGGGAGATTTATCGTTATGCATATATTTATTTCCAGGCGCTTCGCGAGCACGATTCGCAAAATGTTTGTTAGATTTTATTAGATTTTTAATGGAAAATCTGGCGATTGATGTTCGGGTGGAAAATCCAAAAGCCTAGCGATCGGAAAGTCAAGCCTCGATGTTTGCTCGTTAATCGGCAGTCTCTGGACTTTTAGGTGACGATTTAATATTTTTCAACCTCTGCGACATTCGCAGATCTCACGATCGTTAGCTTGGATTTGCCTCTCCTTACACTTTACACCATCCAACAAACGCATTCTTGAACAAACATGGATTTTTCCTTTAATTATCTTATCCACAATATTACTCTTAGGAATTCATAAATTTTTACATTTTTAAAATAGTGCCTTAATTAAACGAGGGCTTGTAATGTGTAAATCGTTGTTTTTTCACCACAGGTCCGCTATTCCAGAGCACGAACAAGAATACGAACACGAGACCGAGTTAAGGTTTGAATTTATACTCATTATATATACACCTTTGGAGCGATAATCACCCCTTGCAATAATACGTACAGCAACGACCGCCGAGGCTGTTCAATGTTGCCAATGTGCAATAATTTTAGCTTATGCATGTATTAATGTACTAAATATGCTATTGCATTGACACGACGCACACACGAGTCGTTTGAATGTCCACTTGATTATTATTTGTGAAATTTTTATGAACGATTATCCGATGAGCGCGATGTCGTAGTAAGTCTATTTCAAATGACGTGTATTTCGACACTGACGTAACTGCCAGCAGGAGGACAAAATTGAAAATTAACCGACTTAATCTGCCTGTCGAAACTTGTCATGATTCATCTCCTCGCGAGATATGTGCTTTGAAATGATTAATTATCAAGGAAAATAGAAAATAAATGAGTTCGTTGATCCTGCTAACAAAGCGGGGGGGGGGGGGGGGCCTGTCGAAACTTGTCATGATTCATCTCCTCGCGAGATATGTGCTTTGAAATGATTAATTATCAAGGAAAATAGAAAATAAATGAGTTCGTTGATCCTGCTAACAAAGCGGGGGGGGGGTATGAGTATGGGGAGAGGGGGAGAAAGAAGAAAAAAGTCATTGCGAATAAATGTGGTGGATTCGTTAAACAGAAAATCTTATGTATAAGTGTAAAACTAGTGAAAGATTAATCATGTGTCTAATGACTTTTTTCTCACTAGATATTTTTCGTTTTCTTTTTTAAATCGATGTTTTACAACATTGCATTGCTTATTTTGAAAGTTTGTCATTGCAATTGTTTTCTTATTTTTTTACATTTATTGTAATAATGTTTCTTGGATTTAAAGATTTTGTATATATTTAGTATACCTGTTAAAGGAATAAAATAATTATAAATTCATATATCGACATATTTATTATTTAAAAGACACATATCGATAGCAACGTGCTGGAGAACTTTATTTAAACAAATTAATCAATTCACATTTTCTTATACAATAACATATAGACTGAAACCTATTGAGGTAGCTCCAATAAAATAAGCTAAACTGTAAAAATTCAATTATATTGCATTAATATTTTCAAATTCATTATTAAATTAGAAGAATACGATTGTCATGAATTTAGCCACTCGTAATACAATATACTTCAAACTTATAAAGAACCGCACATTTACATGTATATGCGCAAACACGCAAAACTAGTGATGTGAATAAGTGCAGCGTCCATAAAAAAAATAAATAAATAAATAAAAAAAAAAAAACAAGAACGTAAAGCGTGAAAAGGTCTAGAGATATTGGGTTAGTTTACGATGAGTCTGAAATTAATCGCACATTATCCTCTTTCGGAATATGAAACTCGGATAAATTACAAGAGATGGAATATACCGGAATAACTATCGTTTGCCCAGATGGAATCCTCATAAGTAGCATCAATATTTTGTATTTATGTAGAAAATACGATCACATTGAAGAAAAGGTTCGCTTGGGTTCATAATGCGCGGTAACTTTACTTTGTAAAAATGTTGTATTTATTCGTAATAATATTATGGTTTATAAATTCCGTAAAATAAATTTCCTATAAATATAGATCTTTAACTATTAATAAAGATGAAATAATGATAAGGTAATTGTCCAATTAGTCAGTTCAATAATGCTCTTAAGGAAGGTGTCATTGACAAAAAAAAAAGAAAAAAGTGTCGTTAATAACTGCTTTACAATATTTTATTTATGACTTATTATTATGAATATTTATAAAATTTCATTCTTTTAAACTGAGAGTCACTCGATACTTTTACTAATTTATTATTCCCGTTATGATCGATTATTTATATCCCGCGGAACGTTGCACATTCGAATACAGTTGAATATTTTGTCCATTTTAATGATAAAATTGATTCTTCGTTATAATAAAGAAATGTAATACGATCTTCGCACATTGTATGCCAAACGATGCCATAAGTACAGAATTCCTAAAATAGTTCCTAAAATATAAATAATGTAATAAATAAAATTTTGTCAATACCATAGAAATATTACAATTCTTTCTCGCGGTTTCGAGTCTTTTTACAACACTCCCGACAGTTTATACAAAGCATTACGAGCAAAGAAGTACCATTAATGTTAAAAGCAACGAATATTATTACAAGCGGAGCAGAATAAAATCGGATTTGCACCCGAGAACAGTTTTCGTAACGTTTATCGATAACACAAGCTGTTCCGGGACAAACGTAGCTCGACTTAATATTAAAAAAAGTTTCCCATATTTCATAGCATTAAGCGGAGAGCTGGGACTCGATATAATTGCCGAATCCTCGTCCTTTATCTCCCTTTCTTCGTAACTTTTAAGTAGCCTTTAATTTTTATAAAGCTCGTTTCACGGACTGATCGTGCAAAACGAAAAAATGTTGCCCACGAGGAGAGCGGCCGTGCACTCGGTGAAACGGTAATTCGGAAAATAATGCACAGGGCCCGGCTCAGGGAGGCTGACGATTCCGTTTTCTCGCATTATTTACATTGAATCAGATTGTGAATTACCACTTGTTAAATCACGACGACATATGGGCAGACTAGCAAGCAGATCGTCAGCAGCGTAACAAAAGTCGTGACGATAAATCGATAATTTACGAATTGATTGTAAATCCATGAGCTCCCGAGTAAAACTCTACCTTCACGCTATAATGTAGTCGCGCTCTCTTGCAGTAAGAAGCGCATGAAATGTAGTGGAATTATTCATGCTTTTGCTGAATCGCTCGGCCGTTTTATTAAAAAACAAAGCTACACCTCTCACTCTTGGATAGCTAACTATAAAGAAGATGTCAAGCGCGCACGAGCGAGCGAGCGAGGAAGCGAGCGACGGCGGTGGCGGTAGTGAGGTGGTTAAAAATTCTATTCCTCCGATAAATCATGCTTTAAATAATAATCGGAGAATCCATCATTACTTATCGGCTCGGGTGGACCCATTATTATCGAACGTGGAGGGGTCTTGGGGGTCTGCTTCGATCTAAGAGAGAAGAGGGAGACTACGGGCCAGGGCGTGTATGACCGTTCGGCGCAGGACATTAACGGAGTGGTCAACGAGTGACCCGGGCAGCTGAACTCGAGAAGGAGTTGAAGTTGTAGCTGGAGTTGGAGGTAGAGGAGGTTACGGAGGAGACGCGGAGGAGAATGTATCGCGGTAGGCTCATTTGGCTCGGAGGGCAGCCGAGGGTATGGCGGCGCGCGGTCGAGAGGCCTAGCGCACACATCGTATCTCCGCGCTTATTATGATAAAAGATTTTTTTTCGATCATAAATAACTACCCGGTGCGGCCATATAGACTCGTATGTATATAGAGGATGGAGACCCCCGCGGAGTCGGAGCTGCTCGTAGGTGCGTGCGAGCGAGCGAGCGCTTTTACGTATTATATCGTTAAACAACGCGCCAGTCTCGCCCATCATGTGTACGTCCTTAATGGTGTCTGGAGTTGGCGTCTCTTGGAGTTGCTCTTTTTTATTCATTTGGTTGTTCGTAACTTGCTGCTTGTGTTTCTTCTCAGCCTCCTTCTCGACGCTCGGCTCTCTCTCTCTCTCTCTCTCTCTCTCTCTCCCTCTCTCTCTCTCTATCTCTCTCTCTCTCTATCTATCTATCTCGCCGTGGCCTCTTCCCTTTTTGAACAACTCAGGTACGAATAATACTGGAATGGCGTTTTAGGATTTTAAAAGATAACTAAAGACGAAAGATAAAAAATAAAACAGAGAGAGAGAGAGAGAGAGGGGGGGAGAGGTCGTGTTGTACGAATCCGGGATAAAGGAGACCGAGGATTATGTTAAATTGCAATTTGATTTCGTATCGTTAGTTTCTAATTTACACATCTTTTTAGCTATTTTCGTACACAGGAATCTTGTGAATTCTGTAAATCAGCGGCCATGTATGCCAGTTTAGATTCGTAATTTAAAACACATAATTAATTTGTTATTGCGAAACTTCAAGTTCCACTTTAAATCACGTGGCCAATAATTGAATTAGTCGAGTACAGTGACGATTGTACACATACCCGAATGCTCAAGCGAATAGGAACAAACACTTTTCGTATTTATTCTTCATTGAACTCTACAGGTGTAAAATTTTTTGTGACAATTTAAGAAAAAAAATTATCTAACGTACTCGATAACTTACGCAAAATGTCGGCAATCATAAAATATGCGAGTATATTTTTAATTAAAATGACTTTCATTGGCATAAGTCCCATAAATTATAATACAGAAAAATAATTAAAAATGTAGCTTACATCGATATTTCTTCACACTTGAAACTTAATCATTATAAGAAAGGAATAATGAGTATCCAATTATTATTATAATTTTATGATCATTTAATACAAGTCGTTATATCAAAGCTTAGCCGATACGTATAAGGTAAATATATGCGATAAACAAACTTAATTCGACTAGTCATAAAATAAGTAATTCTTGCTTCGTTTTTTTTTTCTTTATTTTTTTTGTCTTTTTATTATAATGTCATCCAATTTTGCGTAAAATAATGGGATATTTATTAAATATGCGAATGCGGGCGCGCTAAATACGATAAGTGAAGTGTTTTCACGCTTTCTTTTCGACGTTTCTTCGAGACTTTTAATCTTAAACAATAGATAATAGAAAACGATTAAATATGTTGCAACAAAATCCTCACAAGTAAGTCTGTATATCTGATTAGGAGATAACCACATAAGTGGTTATATTGAAATAAAATGCTAATCCTATAATTATGGATTTTTTTTCAATAGGCAGGTATTTCGTTAAAGCCGTTATGATTTTATATACTTTTAAACGAGCACGTAAGCTCAATAATCTCTATTTTAAATTATTTGGTGTAATTTTCTTTTTTCGATTGGTAAAATAATTCGATCCATTAGTCATGTTGTTTGTTTTCGAGTTAACACAAAGGCAAAATGAATATAATAATTTTGAGAGTGATATCATTTTTCATACCCAACCAGTTATTTGGTCGATTGCCTGGAGATTGTCTCGAACAACTCCATAAAAATCTAGATACTAATCTGAATCTATCTGCCTTACTGATCATCTCAAAATTCTTAATAATTTAAAAAGAAAAATAAGACAAAATTGTATACAAATCGGATATATGATTTACGATACAGACAATTTCGAAAGCTGATTCTCGAAAATTCCATCACCTAGGCTCTTCTCACTCTCGCGAGGGTAGTTGTGCTTGTTGGCTTGCGACATAAATCCCCCATCGATGATGCCTTTCATTTTCGACGAGAACGAACGAGTACTAGCCGAGAGTGAGTGAAAGAGAGAGAGAGAGAGAGAGAGAGAGAGAGAGAGAGAGAGAGAGAGAAAGACAGACAGACAGAGCCAGACATACAGACAGACTAACAGACAAGTAGACAGACAGAGATGAGGTGCGGAGGTTCGAAACCAAGGTCGCGAATGGCGTCATGAGAATGCGATCCGGACTCTTCTCGTCTTCTCGTCCGTGTACGAGGAACCCGCGAAAAATTGTAAAAATTCAATGCACACACGCGCAGGCCGTGGTGCGCGTGTAGTGGAACATGGAGCGGAGAATTTCGCCGAATGTTGAATGGAGTAAGCGAGCGTCTTGTAGGCGGGTCGTGACCCGTAAATATAGTTTTGACGTAAACACACAGATACGGAAGTGTGCACGTGTGAGGGATTGGCCCACACCGTCCTCACTTCGCTCACTGTCTGCATATGTGCGCGTGGCCCGAATTCGCTCTCCCAATATAAATTCATTTGGCCCGTACTACAAACGCAAACACGAATCAAATTGTGTTTACAACTCGATAATCCCTGGCCTCATCATCGACTCACCACCGATAAAATACATAAATTCACGTCAAATATCTATATATATATATATATATATATATATATATATATATATATATATATATATATATATATAATATATATTTTTGTATATTTAAAGGATATTTCTTTGTGTAATTTGCAAGAAAAAGATATAAAAAAGTGGAAAGAAAATTGCCGAATGTTTTGTTAATTTTTGGGCCTATGCACTTAAATTCTTAAGTATTTCATGCAGTCGAGGCTTTAATTTTGGGAAAAATGTTACATTATGCCTTGTCATATTTGTCGTTCGTAGCTGTGAAGAGCGAATAATAAACCCTTTGATCTAATTGGTGTTATTAGATGCAAGTATTTTGCATAAAACAATGTTGTTTAGATTTTGGCTTTAAAGCTTATCGATTATAATCTCGGATATTCAGGAACGTCTTGTGCGAATTTTTCCAAGATCTATCTTGCAAGTAATATGGCATCCAATTTGCAAAGAATGCAATTATTTGCGCTTACGTTTTTAATTTATGTCTAACGTTAAATATTTGAGTGTGAACGGAGATAAGGCACGAACGCAAAGGTTCTTTGTATATTAAACGATAGTTAAAGAAATTTTACTACTGTTGCGCATAATAATTATAATTGCAAGTTATGCGCGGGTAATTGCAGTGCGGTTAAAATGATTTTTACCTTGCATTACAGAGTAATTTCAGACGAAAGTTCATTATTTATCTTGATTTCTCTTGAAAAGTTGACTATTAATAAAATCGTGAATTCTCTTAGCTAATTAAGCGATTAAAGTAGCGCTTTTAATTATTTCTAACTCGCCAACTGCAAGATGGGCAGCAACCTTTATTATATAAATCGACATCACTCCCTTAATCGTTCACTTTATTAACTTATTTTGTTTGTTTAATTGTGTATGAATTGGGTGCAGTCGTGGTGCAAGGATCGTTAATGTGTTTATCGTAAGGAAAGGCGAAGGTGAATGCTAAAAAGAGAGGGTAGCTATAGGTTCCTCTTCTTGACGTGAAAGTACTTGAAAATCAGGTGACTGGTCAATAGCGTAAACATTCAATGGGAGAGAGCGAGAGGAGGCCGAGTGGGGGGGGGGGGCGAAGCAGTAAGCGAGTAAAGCAATCGATGCTATTTTGAAAATCTTAATTCGAAGATAAGGTGCGCCATAGCTAGCGAAGATAAAACGTTCGACTAGCAGAGACGGTGCATCGCGATCCCAATAGAGGAGGATAGTTATATGGGCATATCTATTTGCTGAAATAGTGGTTACATTAGTCCGACGTGCTGCGCCCGGCAATGTTTTCTTATAGGTAGGTGGTAGGTCGGGAGGGAGAGGAAGAGAGAGAGAGAGAGAGAGAGAGAGAAAGAGAGAGAGTGTGTGTGTGTGTGTGCGCGCGCGTGTGTGTGCGTGTGTGTAGACAGAGAGGAGGGATTAAGGCGTCAGATTTATTTTTCGACGCGTACAATCGGCGAAGAAACTCGTAAGCCAAGAGCGCGCGGCTTCGACAAATTAACCAGAAAACTAATTACACGGGCGCGCTACACCTTTCAGTTTCCACCATTACCGCCTTTCCCTCTCTTCTCTCAGCGCAAGCCTATGTCATGTAAACAGCTTTTTTGTAACGCGGCATCTCTTTTCCCATGCGAACTTGCCGTAACTTGTCGTCGAGACAAATTGCTTAACAAATTGGTTTTACGCACTTCCTTTTTTCAAAAGTTACGAGCAAAAATACCTTCAACTTTGTTGCGCATTAACTTAAAAATGAGCGCGAGAAAGTGCAAGGGATAAGTTAATTGATTGCGCGCAAAAACATTTCGTTATTGAAACGGAGAAACGTGGTACGCGCGAAGCGCAAGATTAACGAGCCCCGCACTTTTATTTTCGTTCATTATTTTTTAATTAAACTCGAGAAATTTCACGCTCGAGCGACAAAGATATACGGCCTCGGATGCCATTGTCAATTAATTTTCAAATCATTTGTTTCGAACAAATGTGTGCGTTTCCGCGAACGGCCGCTCTTCAATGCAAGAAATGGCCTCCGAAGCGTATTGGCTCTTTGTACGTCGGCGCGCATTTCGTACATTCCGCGGCGGATTAACGACTAAGCGCTAAGCCGACTAAGCGCTGCGCCCGAAATTCTTCAGAATTAGAAGCCCTTTTATGATTATACAGGATCGAAGGGTCGCATATTTACAACGAGATCGGGACTCCTACGAATGTTACGATCAAGCGGATTGGCTATGGAATAAGAAGTCAGCGAATCCATCGCGCGCTTCGACTTGCGGTTGACCCTGGCTATCGAGCCGTCTCCGATAAATCGCTTGGACACATGCATCTTGCGTATCTTCCCCACCACCCCCCATCGAAGGATTAAAGACACTGTAATTATTGGCGAGGGAACGAGCGTCTCGTTCGCTTTCATTGCCGAGCTCGCGTTGCCTCGAGGAAGAAAAATCGCGAACGAGCTCTCGGACAAAAGCCGCTCACCCGTACGAGAGGATTCGTAATCGCGCGTCCGACGTACTCATCGATAAAGCGCGAGCTCCGGGTAAGTGACGCGGTTAACCACATTTTCAATTAGTTCTCCCAGCGCGTCCTTGATATCGGCAAGGCCGCGCGATCGATCGTTTCCCGGCGCTGTCGGCCGCCGGGCCAGGCGCACGCGAAAGGGAGGAGAAACCCCGCGCGGCTCTTTATTTCGCGATGTGTGTAATTTCGCGTGCCCGCTGATTATTGTAATTATGCCATATGCCCCGATCATCGAACGTATGATTAAAGCTCGCGCCAGGTGGGATGGAGGAAGGGAGCTGGGGGTTGCGCGGAGACGAGTCTACACGATCGGGTTGACGCGCTCGCGCGACTCTGCGCGCAATAATGAAATACGCTTGGAAATCAGGACAAGCTGCAATTATGCGCGATTCCCGTAATCGTAAAACTCCGAGTTAACCGCGAGGCGTTTTACCTCTTCTAGGCTCTCTCTCTCTCTCTCTCTCTCTCTCTCTCACTCAATCTTCTCCATTGCGGGGCACTGCTTGGCGGCAACTCGCCGTAAATCAAGCGGCTCGGGACACGGAACGGATGCCCGTAAGTGCGCTTACAAAGAAAACTGCAATTGATATTTCGATGTATAAGCGGAGCGCATGCCTATTGCGCAATAGTTCGTCGCGCCGACCGATTTTGGATTTCCCTCCCTTCGTCTCTTCTTCCACCCAGCCTCATTTAGCCAGTGCTCCCGGCTTACTTGGCCAGTCCGCCAAGGTGCAAGTGTAATTGTTCTGCTTGCCGATTTCGAGCGCGAGCCTCCCGTTACGTGACTGTACTTTAAAGAACGTAAATCATGCGCGCGTGTGTGTGCGTCCGTTCGTCAGTGCGTGCGTGCGTGCGCGTGTGCGTGCGCATTAGTGTGTTGCATAAGGTATAGATTACTTTAACGTTTTATTGCAATCGGTGAAAATTATACCTTTATGAGTATGAGCTATGAACGAACATTATTATTCCTTTAGTATTTTTCTAGCGAGTCTACTAAAAACGAATACTTTTCAAAACACTTCAAGTACAATAATTCGCTTATATTTTGCATTATTCTAGTATATTTTTTTTTAACTAACCAACGACTTCTTCCTCATGCTTATTTAGTGGTTCAAGAGCATTATTAATAGAAAGACATTAAATAATAATGAATGCCGTCTACGCTCTACTAAAACACAATAATATTACATGAATTATTAGTCTTTATAATTTTATTTCTAATGTCATTTCCTTGGCAATGACCGACACGCAGTGGCTGATGATCTTAAAAATAACAATAGTTATTAATTTGCTTAAGATTTCGTTCGTTTGACGTAGAGGAAGTAATTAGCCAACATGAACATATCAATTTACAATTGATGCTCGTCAAATAATACACGCTTGCTAATTACTAAGTTAGCATTAACCATTTGAATTGATCATGAGCAGTATGACCAATTCACGCAAATTGTAAAAATACTTAAAATTTTAACATCCACGATACATTTTGTTATCCACATACATAAAAATTAAAACAGTTAATGAAAATTGGGATTAAGAATAAATGTTTAGCGATTATCGATGCGACCGAAGTTACTCAATTTCTAATATCGTCGTCTCACTTCCAGTTTCGCGAGTATCAAGCATTAAGAATTCGTCTTTACTCGCGACTCTGATTATTTCATTTTTCATCAGTGCTTGCGCGCACATTTCATAATACGTAGTCGCAATATAAAATAACGATCCAATCGCCAATTCGACATTAACACTTAACTTGCATTTGGATATTGGTATTATTAAAACAGCCACAATCGGCAGTAATAAAATCTTCAAACATTCTCTCTCTCTCTCTCTCTCTCTCTCAAGAAACAATTCCTTATAATAATTTATGTCATCCTTCACTCCTCGCTTCTGAATTCCATATTATTTATTTATTTATATTTATATCGAATTATTTATATCGAGATCAGCGTTTGATAATCATAGACGATACTCGAGGCCTCGTCTCTTCGACCAAGAACCGCATCCGCACCGCGAAAATCCGAACATTGGTTCTCGACGATCTACGGCACTGGTCTTGCTGCAGGTGCACGAGTGGCTTCCACGGCGGTGAAGAGCCGTTGCCCGCGAAGAAGAGGTCGAGCGCCGCATAAGTAGAAGGAGGTACCATAGAGGAGAAAGAGCGATGCAGGATAAGATGAATAAGACGAGACAAAGAAAGAGAAGGCGGATGAAAAGGAGGAGGAAGAAGAAGTAGATGATGAAGCAGAAGTATAAAAATACGTGGAAAATAAAGAGGAAGAAGAGGAAGGTGAGGAATAACGAGAGGAAGAAGAGGAAGAAGAGGAAGAAGAAGAAGCAGTAGAAGAAGAAAACGGCGGCGGCGGCGGCGGCGGCAGCGGCGGCGGCAGCGGCGACGGTGACGGCAGCGGCGGCGCTCCGCCCCGGCGAGAGAGGGCAAACATGGCCGCTGAGGGACGGATTGGTGGAGAGCCGCGCCGCCGAGGACGACGCGCGTGACGCCCGCGCTTCACTCACGCGAGAGCAGTTGCGCTCTCTCTCTCTCTCTCTCTCTCTCTCTCTTTTTATCGGTCTTGGTCGCACGCTCACTTGCTCGCTCACCGGGAGCTCCCGTGGCCCTCCTTCCGTCACTCCAGTCGTTGCCGCCCACACTCACACGCGCGCACTCCTGCATGCACAACGGAGACTCGACATTGCCGATCGCGGGTCGCAAGGGAGACCGCGAGCGCCGATTTCAAGCGATGCCAGATGCTTATCGAGCCCTTCTTAGAAATCCCTCTATCTACCTCATCTTTATTCTTCGGGAGATAGAGGGACGAGCGGCCGCAAGTCCACCTGTACACGTCCGCCGGACTTTGGCGGTACCGCGGGACGACAAGTCGAGAGTCCGTCCGCGCCCCGAGGAATCCGAATTCTTCCTTCTTATTTAGGTGGTACTCGCCGATCGAGGGCGCCAGCGTCGACCCTCGTTTTCCGGGATCGTCGGTCGCGACACCCCGGGCTCCCCCCTCCCCTCTAACCGCAGTCCCAAATCTCCCTCTGCGGCCGATTGAGATAACGCTTTTTGCCGAATGCCAGGATGCTATCGATGTGCAGTGTCGAGTTAAGGGATTCGTCGTCTGGCGCGTATAAATATAATCGCTCGATAGAATTCGAGCTGGAATTTGATTCGATAAAAGAGATTACGCCATGGGTTCGCTGGAATTTGGACTACTGCCTGTAGTTGCAACATATCCCGCTCAATGCGATCTACGGCCTAACTTTGATTCCGTGATTTTTTCAACTTTTCCTTTTCGGCGTTTGCCTTCTCTTTACCATGTTCCGCCCCTCGTCGGATTTTTACAAATTCTTGCAGCTGCGACGAGGCTGAGGGATTTTGCAATTAATGTACGCGCGATTTGACACTTCGCACTGATCGGCATTAGCATCTTCGGAACTAACTAAGCTTGGATTTCTTTGCCATGATCATATCACCTCTCCAACGCATCGCTCGATCTCTTAAATGCATGAAATATATGGAGCTATTGAAAGTAGATGGGAAGAAGATTCTTTATAAAACTGTTGGCATTTTAATACGGGAGCACCGTATATTGTTGTGTTGAGCGAAACTACTACAAATGTATAAATATATCTATACATTTATATATATATATATATATATTTATTTATACATTTGCAGTAGTTTATATTTACATTTATATAATATTTACATTGCAACTGCCATAACAACTACCATAAACACTCGTTCGGGAAACCAATGAAACAGACTGTCGACACTATTTCCATAAATGAAATAAAAGGACATGCACTCCAGTATGGATTAAAATAACTGCAGTCATACACTCAGCGAATATTCTTAAAATCATTAGAATTAAGATATAAAACAACGTTCGAATAATAGTCGTGTTTATATTTTTACGGCTTGCACGGGTTAAAATAGATTGCAACAATCGAATGGTAACCCTTTTATTCTTCACCGACCTATAATACTCATTACAACTTCTTTTTTATTTGATCATAAATAAAACATTAATGCTTTTTGTTGTGCTTATAATTACTTTAATTAAAATTACTATAGTAATGACTTTTTGCAGTGTTGATGAAAAAAAAAAAAAAAAAAATCAACTGAAAAATCTTTTATATTTTATTTGTTAATTTATTTAACTACAGTAACATTCAGCACACTGTATAATTAATAAACATTATTATTCAGTGATATAGATTCAAATAATATCTATTGCCATTAAAAATTACTCGTTATTTTAGAGCCTACGTTATTAATCTACGCAAAACTACGAAAAAATGAAAAATCCAATTTTTATAAATAGTTATTTATATTTGTGAATTGCATTTGTCAAAATTAATATTTACATTTATTACGTTGATAGGATATAAGGTTAGATGGATACGAAAATTTACCAATTGCAATGAAATTTATGAAATTCGAGTAGCTGACAAAACGAATCGTTCAAGAAACATAAACACTCGTTATGGAAAATATAATTTATTACACGAATGTACTCATCAATTAGCAAATAGATTTATATGGATTTGTAAAAACAAAAAAAAACAAAAAAAATTCTCATGTACTCATTTAATTTCCAATTAAATATTTATTCATAATATTCGACAAACATAGAGGATCAAAAAATTAATATCCTACTAATGTAATTTCAATGTTCACGCGCGCACGCACACGCACTCGCATACACACGTATAAATGGATTGCTTATAGAAAAATTTATGCGAGTACCGGACGACATGGTAGCGATCTGTCTCTCTACTGATATGTTATAAATTTTTATCATTAAACTTCTCCAGAAACGCTTAATACCTCGCATACAAAATATACAATATTCTGAATAATAGTTCAGTTTGACTGTACGCATGTCCATTTCGATTGAAAATTATACATTTCTGATAAACTTTTCGTTTCCCGAAAATGAACAAACTCCTATCGCATAATATGTATTTACATGTGATACATAGCGCAAGACCCCTTGCACAAAGGAGTGCATGTGTCACGTATCATCTTGTATTATTTCTCCTTCTCTTTCTATGCATTCGAGAGTGATGTGCAAGCACGATTTTGAATATATTCAGACTGCTTATCTTTATATATTATTTGCAAACTAAAGTGTCACCAAACTCGTTTTCAGCAAACATCGTGAAAAGCGTGATTGCGCTCCGTTGTCCAAATGTATCGATATTTACTAGCGTTGATCGCTTCATCTACATTTGATTTCCACAAACTTTCCTTTTATTGGCATCCAAACACGATTGAATAACCGCATGCATCGCACCTGACATTCGTTCTTTATTTCTGAAAACGAATGCATAAAATAGATGGATTTAAATACTGCATAATTGCAAAGAATTGTAATGTCTGTTATTATAATTTTATACACGAAGCTGATACTTACAATCCTATTCGAGAAAACCCCATTTAAAAAGGAATAAACTTTATTATTATTATTTTTTTTTTTAAGGCATAATTTATTATATTATTTATGATTAAAAATAAAAATTTTCCATCTACCGATTATAATGAATTTTTATGTGACAAATTTCTTATATTCTGCTATATGATCAATGTTCATATATTTTCAATTCAGACGTTACTAAAATAGTATGACTAAGGTATATTCTTTGAAATTAATCAATATCTAATGATAGATTTTATATCAAGATAGGCATATACGTTGTTTTCTGCGCATTTCAACATTTTAATTAACTTAACATATCAAACTTTTTATATTTCTATACGCTTATACGTAAAAAAAAGGGGGGGGGGGGAATGTGTGTATATATACATACATACATGCACGATATATATATATATATACATATATAATATATATACATATATAATATATATACACATATATAATATATATACAGACATATATAATATATATACATACATGCACGAGGAAGAAACTTGCTACCAGTAGATTTAATGTTTGATATAAGCATTTATTAATATGAAACTACTTGTACGTACGTTTTTCAAAGAAATATAAAATTAATAACTTTCTGTCAGACTATCGTTACTATTTAATAATAATTCAACGGTATTAAAAAAGTAAATGAAAATGAAAGAATTACCAAAAGAGTTATTGATTTTTCATTAAAATTAATTTTATGATACAGTTTCTGTTAGCGGATACTTTTAACAAAATAACATCACTAATCAAGTTGTAGGTAATGAAAAGTTTATAGAAATAATTATAATCAAATTCTAAATGAAGTGATGGTTTCAATGAGCATTACAATTTCTTTTCATACAAATGATAAAAAGTTTTTAATTTATTATTCTATGTGCTTGATTTTTTTATCGATGACAAAGAAATAAAAAAAAATTTTTTTTTCAAACATTTTTTATACTTCGAGACAAATAACTGTTAATGCAATACAGCAAGGGATCATTACTACTCTAACTAGAATTTATGATTTAAGTTAAAGACATTTAACATTATACACATAATGTCTCTTAACGATACGTGTAGTATTTGAATCTTTAATGCAATTATCAATTCGATTTGCAGAATCATCAAGATAATTTTTAGCTGCTTTAAAATTTAATCTATAAATGTAAATATTCGAAGCTGTAACTACGATCGAGCGATTAAAATGTTTTAAACCGCCCACATTTAGTGTCGGGAACGACAATAAAGGCCGGATATTTTGAAAATGAATGACAGTCCGTCCAGTAAAGGGATTCGATATGCTTCTCGAATACTAGACTGCAAGACGTAGGATATGGGGGGACTTATCCAACCAAAAGGTAAAAAACAGGAAGAATTCTTTTGAAAATAAAGAAATCATTATAAAAAAAAAAAAAAAAAAAAAAAAAAAAACGAAAAGTTATATTGACGCTAATGTAGTAGTATAATAAATTTAAATGTAATGTTGAAAAAATGCTAGAACTTTACATATAACTAATCTTGAATCATTTTAGTTAGAAATGATTTGAATACACGAGAATTTTATTAATGCTTTCTTAATGTTGTTATTACATCTTTTCGACTTCTTGTAAAAATTTCTAACTTAGAAAAACATTTATCGAGAATATTGAGTTTATAAATAATTTGTAATATTATAAATTATTTTACATACATGTTTTTCTACAACAAAATAGTTCACCCGAGATACTGTTTTTTATAATCAATAACTTTAAATTAAAAATTAAAAAATCAGAATCTTGTTATAAAATGTCGGCGTTGGCGTTGCGCTTGGAGAGAGAGAGAGAGAGAGAGAGAGAGAGAGAGAGAGAGAGAGAGAGAGAGAGAGAGAGAGAACAGTAGTTAATTATTCTTAATTGTATGTAAGCATTATTGTGTATTATTCCGTAGATAAAGAAATTACGTTAAAATAATATAAAGTATATTTATAGGAACTCCACTCCGTTTTCCTCAAAATTACACTACTAATTAGAAAAAAGACAAGGGGAAAAAAAAATATTACATAAATTTATACAACTTTTGAGACTCACTGATAATATTCATATTTTTAGATATTCTGGCTATAGTATAAATTTATCTTCGTACACTGTAATTTGCATTTTAAACAGAAGTTGGTATTTATCAAATAAAAAGTATACGAATCTCGAAGTGAACGAAGAACTGCCGTATTATTTAGCTACATCATAGTACTCGCACTATACGTTGTATATCTAATTAGTAATAATTTTAAATGCTGATTCGTAGAAATACTATAATTGATGCGAATTCTTAGGCTGATAATGTAATGTATGCATGTAGGCTTCGAAAACTTTGAGCGCCACCTGTTGAACACTGTCAGTCCAATGTCTTATGTAAGCTGTAAGATATCCCTCAAATGCTCCAAGCATAATATTACCATAAATTCAACAGAGCCAATCTGACGTATTTTTTTCAAACGGGAGAGCTCCAATCCATCTTCTTCTTTACAATATGACAAAAATCTGAATCATTATTGCTTTTATGTTGTCAAGTATAAGACGCGTTGCACATTGTTGAGTTCCGTGATAAATTCGTGCTTTCTGTAAATTAAAATGCCCTTTTACGCTCTCTTTATAATAGGATATGAATTGAATTAATTATTTATGATGCTTTTGTTTAATATTATGCTCGTTAATTTACATAATTTTTACAAAGGAAAGTAATATCCGATGCAACATTACGAAATTATGAATTATTCGATAGTTGGATGGCGAGAAGATTTTTGTTTGTCCATTAAATTTAACGTTATTTAACTTACTGTCGATTGAATAAGAGAGTAGGCTGTGCAATTAAGCATAAGTTTTTAATGAATTTTAAATATCCAACTGTGACTGTGCTTGGCACTATGTATTGTAAGAAAATGTTGAGGAAAATCATTTGAAAGGTAATAATGTAATGATAGAATTGATGATGAAAACAATCATCATCTACAATAATGTCACTGCAACGTATTGACTGAATTCAATTTTAGATAAAATGTAGTCGACATTCCCATAAAATTTCATAAAACATTTATAATACATATACATGCGGATATAATCTAAAATAGTATTTATATTTCGTTTTATTCCTTTTTTATACATTGTTTATATTAGTAATTCTATAAATGTTTGTATTCTTTCTTTCTCTCTTTCTTTATGCGTAAACGAACTATTTAATGCCTATATGAAATCTGATTTTAACATAATATTTACATTTTATTTAATAATTACGCTATTATTCAATTTCAATACTTTAATGTGATTGATATGAAAATCCTTATCTTGCCTACAGCTCTTGCTAACAATAAAAATATTAACTAATTCATAACGTTCAATTATTTTTATATTTGAGAACATTGAATGAGTCTTATCAACATGGAAAACTGTAGTCGGACGATAAAGACATTTCACTAGAGTAATTTATTTATTACCATATTGTTTATGTAGGAACATAACCTCGTGTAGATAAAAACTTTTATTATCTATGTATCCTCGATTCAGATAAATTTCATACAATATTTTACTCGTGAATTTCGTAAATATAATTGTTAAGAATAATAAATAATAATAAAAATTATAAGGATTTTATTATAATCGAGAAAAGCAAGTGTATCCGTAAATAAAAAATGTATTGAATTAACGATGAAATTAATATTCATATATATATAAATAAGCGTAAGGTTATAAAATATTTCAACTAGGCTTGAAAAGAAAATAATATTACTTTATTCGTTGATCGCATACTTTTGATGATCTGTATATATAAGATTGTAAATACAAAACTGTATATATAAACTTAATATAAGCTTCTTGGTTTTTTTTTTTTTTTTTTGAGAACTTATATTCTCGGAAATATGTCTGCCCGTACAAGTATAGAAAAACAAGAAAAATTAAATGCGTCCACTGTGTGAATAAAAGAAATATACGATAATTTCATTAGATCATCTCCACATTTGATGTATATTTTCTACGGAATTTTACTATATTATAGTAAAAATATTAAATAAGTATTTATATAGTACTTTGTGCAATAACAATAGAGTTTATATTACTTCAATATATATAAGCTCATTATACAATATCTAATTGCAGCTACGTAAATTAAAAGGTAAATAAACAATTAATATCTTAACTTGTTGTCCGTTGCAGACGTTTTTTTTTGGTTTCATTTTTGTTTGAAACTTATTTCTTCATAATAAATTAAGTATGGTTAAATTCAAAATATGATTCTCTAACTTCTTCATAACTTAGTGGTGAATAATATTCTTAGTTAAAGTATATAAAAGTCTCACGTATCTTCTAATAGAAAATAGAGACGATTTTTTTTTGTTTACTCGTGATTATGATAAAGATATTGATTTGTACATTAATACCACAAGAGTAATGAAAATTTATAAAATGCATGCAATTATAATCGTAGTGATCGGCTTTTAAAAATTAATTTAAACATTTTAATGGATTTAAAATGTACACATATTTAGTTTTAAGTATTTTCTATTAGAGGGTAGCACCTCCTTAATCATCTTTTACTCACAGAGTCATCTATCCGCACAAATCGTAACCGCATTCTGGAGATAATGTTTACCATCAATAAATAATACATATGACAATACAGATAAACTGCAATATTAATTAATACGCTATAATCAATAAATAAATGAGAAAATTATTGAATTAAACATTATATGTTAAAGTCAAATTACGAATAATATATTAAATATAATTTGCTATTTAAAATATTGACTGATGGCTAAGAATGTGTAGTAATAATTGTATTAATAGATGTCACTAACCACTAACCAGCAAAAACGTGAAGATAAGAAAAATACGATTTTCTTGATGAAACGTAATGCTTACAGATTATAAGTTTGTAAGATTTTTGAATATTTTTTTGGCCATAGTTTAGAAAATTTGCAATTTTCCATAGTACATATGATTGAAGTAACGATTCGGAATATAATGTATGTCTCGTATGAAGAATAAGTGAAAATATAAGCTCACATTCCATGAGGTTTATTATTAAAACAAAAACATGTTTCTTTATCGATTATTGCAAACCTAATTATTGTGTAAAAAAATAGTTCATTATTTGAATTAAAATACGATTAAGATTGCTACGCAACCTTGCGATACCCCATACCGTAACATTGACTATTCGATTTGTGGGAAGTAAGATAAATACATAAATAGTATAACTTTTCAAAATTGTACAGCCATTCTTACAATTTATCTTTCATACGAAAGTCAAAGGATTCGTGCAAATGCATTACAAAATATTTATCAATGGTGGCATATTTGATTTATTCGAAATCGATGAACGTAATACTCTTGGGTGAGGTAGTATAGTTCAAAAATGGATCGCAAATATGAGAAACAGATTTGGCTGATCGAGACAGTCATGTCAACGTAAAAGTCGTGAAAATCGACATGTAAGAAAAAAGTTTTTGATCTTGTAAGGATTCCGCGGAGACGGGAAATAAGAGTGAAGAATTAGAGTGTAAATAGCGAAGTAAGGAACAATTTAATTGTAAAATGTCAAGTACGCCGCTTGAAGAGCAGAATAAAAAAATTCAGAAACGTATGTTAAATTTGACCGATGTTCGTATCATTCCTCTTCCTCGTGATTCAAAATGGTTAAGACCACTCCAAATGATTTATGTCCAAGATAATATGCAAAAGAAATGGGATCTTGCGCTGTCGGGCGATAGTGTATCTATAATTATATTTAATATTAGTCGTCGAAAGCTGATCTTCGTCAAGCAATTTCGACCTGCTGCCTTTTTCGCCTGCCTGCCGAATCGAGAAAAAACTAAGGAAATCGATCTCGCCAAATATCCACCAATGCTTGGTCTTACTATTGAACTTTGCTCCGGTGTCGTCGACAAAGATAAGCCTTTGGTAAACATTGCTCAAGATGAAGTTCAAGAAGAATGTGGATATCAAGCGCCAACCTCGGCTTTTCAAAAAATTTTAACATACAGGTAGTGTTAAGTTTCGGTTTCATTAGTATTTTGTTTTGGTATTGTTGGTATTTAAATTTCAGCAAACGACGTCTTTGTGTATAAAATAATTATATTTATCTCAGTGTTAAGTAAATTTTTATTTTCTTTACATTAGGATTTTTCCGGTTTACTTTTGATCCTTTGCTTATCCATTATCTCAAATAGCTCATAGGCAGAGTGCAATTTAATTAAAAGAATGTGGTTCTACCTTCGAGACAATAGTTGTCGAATTGAAAATCACATATACAAATATTTTATGCTACAGGTCTATAGGCTGTGCAGTAAGCAAACAAACGTTATTCTACGTTGAAGTCACGGATGAAATGAATATCCATCCTGGTAAGATTACCGTACTTTTTCAAGTTTGAAAATTTCTTTTTAACGAATAAATATAAGTTGCATTGGAGGAATGCAAAGGAGAATGTTAAAATCTTTGCATTTCATATTGTCATTATTTCTTATATATTTATGATAGAGTTTATATCTAATATTCTTGTATTCATTGGATTGTAAAAACTAATGTATAATACCAATAGGATTAAATTTATCATATTCAAGGTGATAGAGAAAGTATAACACGATTCCTTTTGTTAAAAAATTTTTTAATTGCAGGAGGTGGATTGGAATCGGAAGGCGAATTGATTGAAATTATTGAAATGAGCGTCGAAGAAGTAAGAAATTACATTAATTCCGAAGAGGTTCAAAGCCCCGCTAGTTTTCTTAATGGTGTTTCGTGGTTTCTTATTAATAAGAAGGATCGATATGTTTAATCCAAACAAAGCAGTAGTTATTAAAATTATATATTTAAATAATTAATTTTGAATAACAAATAAAAATACTGTAAAGCTTCTAATAAGAATAAGTAATTTTTCCAAATAAAGATAATAGTAACAATTGTTTTTAATGTAGACTGCTTTTTTGTTGACTACAATTCTGTTGAAATTTTTAAATGTTTATAAGATTAATTTTAAATGATACTTTAAATGCGGAGATGATAATCTGCATAGCTGCAATAAAGGTACTTGAAAATAAAGCACAAGTATGTGAGAGTAAACTTATTTTATATAAAAAATTAAATTATACTTATATACATATATATATATATATATATATATATATATATAATATAGTTCAATGGTCTCTACAAAATTTTTATGCATTTATAATATCACACAATATACAATCATTGTAATTGCAAAATTTATTTATTTGCCAAATTTCAAGAAGAATGTAATCGACCATGATTCTATTTAAGGTGAAAATCATTCTGAAACAATTTATATATACATATGCACGTATGCGTGCATACATTATTATGATAGTATCTTAAAAGTAGAATAAGTTTTCCTAGGTAGATTGATGATTAAGATGTATATAGATCAATTCTTTTTATAAAAATTTACCTTTGTATTGTATGTTAGATTAAGTATGATTCGATCAACATTCAAGAATAAATGTTTTTCATACGTGCAGCTGTACTTGAAATTTCATTAAAATTTATATTGCACTTAATATTAAGACTTGTAATCTACGATTCAACTTTTTAATAATTAATGTGAAATTTACAATTTATAAAATACAAAATAAATAATGAAAATATGATTCATTGGCAGATTTAAAAATTTTGTCTAATATAATTTAAAATATCCATCACACTTTATATACAAGTCACAATACAAATTTAAATATTTACATTTATATAAGCGTTATTTAATAATTTTCACTTTCTTTATAGTTACTACGCAAATAAATGAAAATAAATATTACTTTCCTTCAAAGTTGTTAAAAAGTTTTTACATTACATTATCGTAATCCGTTCAACATCACTTTCCATTTTATATTAAAAGTATTTGAATTACATTATTGTAAACTACGCAAATAAATGAAAATCAATATCACTTTCCTTCAAAGTTGTTAAAAATTCTTTTGATTACATTATTGATATACAAGATTATTCCATTTCATTACTACAGCAGAATGAAAATTTTATCAACATTATCAATATTTATAATGAATAATTATCAATAGTAAAGGATGTTTCCATGTTTAATTTATACAAATACTATAAGTTTCTTATAATAATTTTATTTTGTTTAATCAAGATCAATTAATGCCATTCTTAACTTAGTGTTAATGTAATATTATTGTAAGCAAGTTGGTATCCTAATGTAGCTGTTTTTACTAAAAAAATAGATGCTAGTATATTTAATTATGAAAATATTATTTCTAAATATTTTTTATTTATTTTATATATTTAAATAGTATTATTCTTGCTATTAAATTTTTTAATGACACTTTCATTATTCATCATTTTTAATTACATAATGTAAAAAATAAATCTTCCTTTTTTTTTATTTGCGGTTATTATTAATTTCATCTATTACATTAGATTCGAGTGTATTTTACTTTTAAGAATATGAATAATCTGTTAGATTTGTAAATTATATAACTTTTAAAACTATTGTTAATATTTACTTTTAATCAAATAATTTTTAATAAACAAGTCTTTATATAATAATAATTAGATGTTGGCGAATGATTTTTTATTTTTAAGTTAAAGGTTTGCAATTTTCTTTTGCCAAAAGTTACTTTCTGAGTTAAATTTTTTATAAAATTGATGGTTTATTCATACAAAATTTTTACAAAATACAAAGTACCAAAACTTTTTTAATAAAATCAATTAAAATTTAATCAACACATTCTGGTATAATTAATTCCTTTTTTTAACAAATTTATTTTTATTGCTATTTCTCTCGACGTCATTTCTTAATACAAAGCATTGTTAATTTACAATTGTTGAAATAGTCAGTCCCAAGTAATACATTTTCCTTTGAAATATATGGAATGTTCTTTTTCGTTGAATTGACATTTGCACTTTTTCATTGAACATCAACAATTGCGTTCTGTAATTGAAAAATTGTAAAGTTTAATGAAACAAAAAATAATTTACATTTATATCATTACATACCTTTTGTCATTACACATATAATATATATTAATTATTTTATTTTCTAATTACCACATAGTACATTAATTTCATTGGCGTCGAATTAATAACAAATATTAAAGTGTTTACAATAAAAACGAATAATTTGAAGATTAAGTTCTTTGCTTATCATTGATTCAGTTATATCGATATTCATCTGTGCAAATACATAATTTGTTTTTCATTTGTACAAAACAATTTTTTTTACCATTTTTCATTCGATTCAACATCTACGATAAAATGGTCTTCCGACAAATGACATCGGTTCTACGAATTGCCGATTGGCGCCATTCGCCGACACACGTGGCCAAAACAAATCACAAACAATAACAAATAATCATCACTGGACCCACAAGTATCTTAAATGAATAAAGTTGCTATCGCGCAGCATCTCCGACATCACCCGTATCATCCAAAACTGCAGCTTCTTAATTAGTCGAATGCAATTCTAACGTGCTGCTACGTAAACACTCCCCCCCCCCCC
>NW_011948420.1:3986941-4110339 GCF_000503995.2 Ceratosolen solmsi marchali
TTCCCCCCCCCCCCCACGATGTCAGGCTGCAATACGTCGTACCGCAATAGATAAATCGTCGACGTAGGGGAATTGGTACGCTGGAGCGAAAAACGCCATACGAATAAGAGCGGCTGATACGATTTTTTGTCGAATTTCATTAAAATAATAATATAATTAGCCTTGACGATTGGTAAAGGGGGAAGGGGGGATGTAGAGATGGCTTGCACAGTTCAACCGGTTAGTGTCGATTATATTTAGCATTAACATGTGGGTGTACGCTGTGATAAAGCTGTCGATTGCGATTTGTTGAATGGTGATGGACGGTATAAAAAATCACAATCAAGCATGTTTAGGTATCCGTCACATTATGTATGTATATAGAAAAATTATTATCTTTGTACATGGAACCTCCACTAGGTCCGTAATTGCTATCATGCGCATAATAATGTCCAGGTTTGCTGAGACGAATGATCGATAATTCGACGTACGTGTTTTTACGCGCCTATAATAACAATATGGGAATCAAGTGACAAACAGCTATTGGCTCTGAGCTGCTTAATTGTTTAAAGAGAACAATCAACTTTGTCAGTGGAATAAGTCGGAAAGGTGACAATGTCGGAAAGTTGTGCGTAATTGTGTATATGATATGGTAGATGAAAGAGTTTATGTCGTGTAAGAATATGAAAATATAAAAGACTGTGTAAAAATATAAGGACCGTAGAAGAAATGTATGGTATGATGTAAAAATTGTTATTTTCAGGATATTCGAAGGATGACAGCGAGTGCAAATGTCAAAGTTCTACGCGCTGCTCAACAATATAGAGGCGAAAATGTTCAAAAGTTAAAGGAAATTTTTTCTTCAGCCAGCCACGTATAAAGCGGAGTTTTTTTTTTAAATTGTACGCATCTCATTTGTGCCAATGATTTATATAATCGACTGTATGAAGCTACCACTTATGGAGCGTAGCTCGGTGAATCGGCAAACCAAACGCGTATGGAGATGAAATATTTAAAGGTTGAAAATTAAAAAATTGAGTTTTCAAAATTTATTTGTGCCTATTTAACATTCTCATGAAATATATTTGAACTTTTAATGCTTGTATATATATATATATATATATATATATATATATATATATATATATATATAATTGTTAACACAGTTTGCCTAATCTTTGACTTCTTTTTAAGTTGAGATCGAAGACTTTTGAAAGAAAAAAACAATATTGATCAAAATATCTTACAAGATATAGATTTAATAAGAATAAAAGAATATCATATGCTTAATTTTCGTATCGACGTTTTCATAGATGAACTTAATATTAAAAAGATGTCAAATAATTACCACCACGAGTGTACAACTCCTTCACGAGTCATTTATTTTACGAACGTCGAGGTTTTACGTTTTATTGATTTTTCTCAGCCATATTAAACGTTACTCAAGAGTAACTATTTTTTTTTTTAATTTTTTCAAGAGCACGAAATCGTATCTACAGTCCGTGCAATATTGTGTTATGTTATTGTTAAACATAACTTGTCAAATGCAAATTATTATCATTTTTTCCTATCAGGATATTTGCGTTTAAATTAAATAAATTAAAGTTAACGGAAAAAAAACAATGAATATCGTAGTACGATGTTTATGAATGTTTAGTGTACGATTGTCGGGCGGGATTAGGGAGGGGGGGAGAGCAAGTAAACGAGGAGCGAATGTTTATGAGGGGGAAACGCGAATTCCGTTGTGTACAAAAGAGTGGAAAGACTCGCTTCCAATCCGAATTTATGAGGGTTGCAGTGTTGACTGACCTTTCGGAGCGCTATAATGATTTTATAAATTGTTTGTTTTGCGTATGTGAGATATATGTAAATGAAACTCTTAGCGGCAAATATTGTTTTTTTTTCCTTTATTTCTTTTTAGTGTAATAATATCGTTATAGGAGTTTATTCGACTCAAACTCCCAGAGAAGCCGGCAACATTGAAGTTACAACAAAAATCTCAATTTCTTTTTAAATTGTACAATTAGTTACAATTATTATTTGTATTTACAAATTATTGCATAGAGTAATTAAATTACGAGATTCGTCAAAATTACCCCTAAATCGAGAATGAAAATTTCCCAAAATATAAGCCACGAAATTGTATTTTTTTTTTTTTTTTTTTTTTTGAGAAAGGCGCTCCACGAAGTGGCTAGTGAATCCTATGAAATTCGTAACTTTTGAAGTTGTTTATTGTGTTTTTAAAATCATTCGATTGTCGCAGACATTTGTGTCCTGACGTGGAATAAATGGGCAGAGAAAAGAGTGAAAATCTTAGAATGCAACGCCCCATTCACCGAGGAACAGAATATATACGCATTTCATCATGAAGGAAAACAACATTTATCCTCGACAAAAAATTACTTTTCAATCATTGAAATATATTATTAAATTGACTTTTTACAAGAGTCTCTGCTCGTTCAATATCCTCAGCTGTACACAAAATTCTATCAATCATTGGTGTTACAAGCTTCTACTTGGATTCTCAGTAATCACGGTGTATTTGATGAGTACCCCCTCCCCAAATCCGTACATTGCCTTAAGTTCCGAAACTCAAACTTGTGCACAAATTTACACTTCGGAATATAGAAATTGGCGTAGAAGCAGGTAACGGTATAAAGTTTTATTGTTAAATTCCAGTCAAAATTCTTCGTTCGATGGCCTCAATATCTCATTCACGTGCATGCATGCATAATTTCTCGTAAACTGCAAATTAATTATCGTAAATGAATATATATATATATTTGTTAGTATGCGTACAATTATATATGCAACCTTTTAAAATGGAAGTGGAGTATACATTCTCATGGAGCTGCAACGATGCGAGTCGTTGCAAAACTTTAAGCGGCGTATAACAAGGTAAACGGTTTTAAAATCCGTTTGATAGTCATTGCCGAGACGCCCGGGCGATTTATTCGACTAGATAGCGAGAGATGAACATTAACGGCACGATGGAGCAGGATAAACGTGTGTTCATCTTGGCGTGATTGCACGATTACGAAGAGCAAGTGAAGTAAAGTAATCATCATTTTAATAACCTACGTGTCTCTTTGATTTACAACGTGTCTTGCAATATATGAGTATCTTTTTTTATTGTTTTTATCCTTTCGGAATGTTAATGTGATATTTTAGGTTATAGGGTGTAAGGCAGAGACGTAATGACCATGGGTTTCGCAAATGTATGCCAGCCGACGATTCTTTGATAATTACTTGTACGGAATATTATTCGTCGAGCTCTTGGATGTCGTAGCGCCTCTACATATATTTATTCCCTTGAATAATGTTAAGTCTGATATGTAAGTCAATACACAAGATCAGCTATTTTGTTTTCGTAATTTTCTTTATACTAGCAGTAACTGCATTAATGACGTACTTTTCTAATCACTTTCACGAAAGCCAGGATTTGTTACTTAATATTGTTTTTATATTTGTTCACGATATTATTATAAGCATGACAATATTCATATCGATAGATAGACGTATTGTAAATTAAAATTAATAAGTTGGAAAGCATAATTTACGCGACAATATAATTTTAACAATAGTAATTTTATTAATCAATCAAATATATATATATATATATATATATATATATATATATGTAATTGAATATTTGTGATTAAATCATTTTTATCAGAATTTGTAATAGATGTAATAAATAATAGATGTAATAAAATAATAATCATAACTTTGTAATAGCTAATTAAAATAAACTCATTATTCATTAAATTTTTACATGGTGACTATTGATCGCCTTCCCTTGAAAAGAATAAATATAAAGCGAACGTCGTAGAGAGATCAAATAAAATTTTGGAATTTTCTTAGTATATCGACACTCGCAGCTTCGATATTGGCTTTATAAGCGGCGATTGTTCTTCTATTTATCATACCTTATTCTTCTATTCGTATAATTTCGTTCATTATTTAGTATTACAATATCTACTGTACAAGAAAAAATAGTATAGTTTTACAAATCGTTGAATAGATTCATTCGAAAAATTAAGAATTAAGATGTTTCAAAGCTTTCTCGATATTCAGGATTATTCCCCAAGAAGACAATATAAAGGCAATTATGTAATTTTGTTATTTTATAATTTACAATATAGTACATGGATATTAGATATTGATGCTATGTAATACTATTACAAGATGAGGAACGAGTAATAGTTTAAATTAAATTCAAATAAAATTTCAAATGCTGATATTTAAAATCTTTGAAAAAATGTCACATGGATGAAGAAGCCAATGTGAACAAATTAATTGCCTATGCATTCATTAACATCGTGTATGCATAATGCTAAAAGTTAGCACTGCTAGTTTTACTTTTCTTATTTTCAATTCTTCAATCACTTGCATCTTATTATACCGTGTGACAATATAATTAGCGAAACATATATATGTTTGCATACAACTTACTCTCTGCACACTTGCACATAAGCACGCGCGCACACCTACGAACATTTATTTAATAAATTTGATAAATTGGCCGATGCTAAGAAAACTGATAGGGAATTATTAAAATAGGAGGAAAATTAATGACAAATATATACAATAAACTACAAATTTGATTGAAGTTGTCGACATGTGTATGTGAAATTGAATGATTTTTATTTTAAATTTTGACAACAGGTGACTGTCGATGTACTTTCTCACGACCACTTAATTTGTCTACATTTCATAACTAATAAATTTATTTTGTAAGGCTGTGTAAACATTTTAAAGGAAGTTACATTTTGTTTTCAATAATCATCATTTCAGCGGCTGACTCTTCGCAATCCTCCTATTCCTACGCTATTATTATATTTTTTACACATTGCTTTCGATATTATCTCCTTCCTTCCCCCACCAGCGCCGCCACTACCCCGTCACATTAAACAATTCGATCATACCAATGTTGGTGCTTCTTCGACGATGAGTCCATGCATTAAATGTGGCATTCACGGCAAATTTGGAAACGCTTATGGGCAGTGTTGCCACATCGATAGATTTTGCATTTTCGCCGGTAACGTCTTCGAACTTATGTCTGTCGTCGATGCCACCTAAAATTTCAGTTACATAACTACTATTTATAAATCTTTAAGAATCGTTAATTTTGAAGCTCTAGGGCTTGTAGTGAAGTTGATGTTGATAAGAACTTTTCCAAGTATCTTGTATATATATATATATATATATATATATATATATATATATATGATTTTCAATTCGTGCTCGGCTATGTGTATAACGATTTTAAATTATAGTTGAAATATAGTATAGTGCGTAATATTCTTTTAGAACGTGTATTGATTTGTGTACGAATACTGCGAATAATAAAAAAAACATTAAGATAATTGTAATTTATTACAATAAATAGTAATATTCTCGAAAAGATCATTTAATACATGCAAATTACATAAAAATCAATCATCTGTGTGTGTGTGCTTTTTTTTTGTTTTTGTTTTTTTATAATAGGAAGGTAGATCAATTGTTTTTAATAATCTGTATTTATACAAGAATATTAAAAATCAATTAATACAGCAGGCTCAACGTACTTTATCTGTGTGTGTTTTTTTTTTGTTTTTGTTTTTTTATAATAGGAAGGTAGATCAATTGTTTTTAATAATCTGTATTTATACAAGAATATTAAAAATCAATTAATACAGCAGGCTCAACGTACTTTATCTGTTCTTATTACATTACAATGTTATACCATTCCATTCATAAATGATTTTTCTGAATCAAATAGGGAATAAAATCTCGTTGACATAAATAACAAAACGTAATATTTATTTTTCATAATAATGATTAGGATGTCTTTAATTTTAACGAGTAGGTAGATATAATATTAATACAATAGCCATTGTTAATACAACAACAAAATCTTATCTTCACCCATCGTTAAGAAACTTATAAGATCTCCATAGAATTGCAACAATATCAATGTGATTTAGATGGCAAAATTTTAAAGCTATTGGAAGACTATGGAAATGCTTATGTGTTGATACGAGTCATTTGAAAAATATTCGCAAGCTCTATCACGCACATAACTCCTGCTCCGTAAATTTTTCACGGCTAGTATGTGCCACCTCCTTTAGGGAGGCCAAATGCAGACTCTTGATGGCATTTCCCTCTTTGGATATCATATACCCCTGCTATTAAACTAAGTAATCCCATCTTTATTTAAAAGATTCCTATAATTTATTTTACATTTTTATCTCTTTCTATATATGTTTTCCTATTACGATTCTAAGCAATTCTTCTATTATTAAAATTAGCCCTTCAATGATTGGCTATAAATACAATATAAATTATTTATGATATGGAATGTGATGGAGGAAACTATTAGAGAAATTTCCAATCATTCTTCTCTAAGGCAATTAAGTCAAATAAAAAGAATATTTTACGTTTTTCTATTTTACGGTTAATGAAAGAGTATGTAATTAAAGAATTTTTATGCAAGATTTATATTGTTGAAATAATTTAATTTACATTGGATTATTTAATAAAGTGATAAGACGCACTTTATTCTTATAACGTGATGTGTTAAATGTGTGACTGCACTCAATGACAGAAAAGAAAAAAAAAAAAAAAATTTAATACAAAAAATTAATTCGCTCAATGCAAGTACACCAATCTTACTCTTACATACAAATATTTTTATCAAAACTAAATATACTCATGAATATACCCAAACTAAATTGCTCTACCCAATTTTATATTTCTTAAATTTATTATGATCATCGACAGTGGAATTAAACAAATTGTTAGGCGATGCATTGTCTATAAGTATTAGGAAGTGAGCTTGGGAGGGGGGGATTACGATAAAAATATTTGTAGTTTAATTATAACAACGAATAACAAATTAAAGTTTTAGATTTAGGCTTGGATGAAAAGTTGAATATTAATAAAGTAAAGTAATAACTAAATGCTGAAAATACCCCTGCAACGAGCAACTATAATTACGTCCCTAAATAAAGGAAAGTGTGAATTTGGTAGTTTTTTCTTTGCATCTGTGCTGATCTTGGAATCAGTTATCAAAGTTGCATTCCAGCTTTCGGTATTCCACAAATTAGATTTTTTTTTTTAAAAGGGCAGATATATCTGTTTACATTCGTTCCTAATTCACACAGAGAAGGATTTATGATCGTCTCGTACTGCAATTTCTTCAATTTTACGAGAAGTGCTTTTTATGGATACACATTTCTTCTTATCCAAAAAGAAGAGCGTTTATCTTATTATGTATTGCTGCTTATATTCACAATAGGTTATCCGTCCACTGCTTATCACATAAATCGAACACGTTATTAAGCTATGATAACATAAAATTGACAAAATTTGTTTTAAAAAATCGTAAGTTTAATTATTTAAATAAGCATTCCCTTGACAATTCCGCTAATAATTTAAGGACTAATATAAACTGAAAGCCTAAATGAATTTTTTCTTAAATTTCTTGCCCTATTTGACCATTGTTAGCTAGAGATTTTTATGATTTTCACAAAATTTTTCGAGTTTTTTTTGCAAACTGACGTAGTAAAAATCACAAGCGAAAGTAGTATTTTATCACGTTTGTCGGCAAAATACAATAAATCTTTGGAGGTGTATGTTATCGTCGCTTGGTATTTGCATAGCAAACCGAAAGATTCCTCCTATTTTTCAAATAAATGTCAATTCATTTCATTCCGACAAAATGGCTCCTCACCTGTCAGGGATGGCTCCGCCCTCTTAATATAACGGCGAGACTACGCCCGCCGAGCTATCACGTACCGCCCATATACTACTTGTATTCCTTCGACTGTAGCAGCTAAGCTAATGAAGTATTAAAGGCTTTTAATATTTCATATTGACAATACTTGTGTAATTGGAGTGGGAACGCGTGACATGGTTGTTTTATTATATTCGTTGAGTAGGGCGACGATAGTTCGATGTAAAAGTTCGATTTATTGGGTATTATTAGGCTTTCAACTATTACTGCCCCTGCAGTATTGCAACTGATTTTACATACTTGTATCGAGTAAATGCTTATTTAAAAGTTTTCTGTTTGATTGATTTTTCCATGCCGTCTTCAATAGATGTACGTTTATTTATTTTTCTTTAGCTTTTAATTACTAGGTATAGAATATATATATGGGACGCAGAGAAACATTAGGAATTTCACGAGGAGCAAAATTTTTATACACTTCGATTTTATTTTAGGAGTCGAAAGTTTTTGAAAAAGAGTCAAATTTTAATGTTAAACTTGGAACGAAATAATATTAAATAAGATTTCATTGAGAAACTTATCAATTTATAAAAAACAAGAAAATATAGTAACTTATGTGCACATGAAAAATTTATTCTTACAATAAAATTATATAAACTCCATGCATCTGTTACTAACAAATAAAATTTATAAGTTAATTAATTATTTGGAACTATAGGTATCTAACGGAAACTCAATTTTGCCTACGTTATTACGTAAATTACTTTGTGATTGTGCCAATTGTCCACGTAGAATAAAAGACGAAAGTGTAATATGTAAAGATATTCCAATGTGTAAAGAGGATAATTCAATTCTTTTTCATTTTCATGCAAAGTCGCCTTTCCAACAACTCATCACGGACAAAAAAATGAAACTTCGTCTATTGTCATCGTTACGTTTATTTTTTCAATTTGGGCTGAATTTTGTCTTTTGATATATCATAGTTGAATTTGAACGTTAATTGATAATATTATTATTAATCGTATGCTGTTAAATTTTCTGGATTTTGGGATATTTTATATTGAATAAATTAACAATGATTTGTACTTATATTTTCTTAAGAGTAAATATACTTAAGTTATATTCTTTTAATAGAAGGGATTATGAATTATTTAAAAATAAATTAATGTTGATAATTCGATGACAGAAATCAGTACAAGTGTCTTCTGAACGATGAGGGACTTTTACGTTAGTAATTCAATTTAAATGTTTAAAAAGCTGAAGTTCATACATACACGTTAAATGAGCATTATTGGAACAAAATTTAATAAATAAAATTTATTCGAGTAACAAATGCTTTTTGTAAAACATAAATTCACTTTCCAGAAAAAATTTATCCATTATGAATTTATAATTAAAGCATACCCGATCATGGAAAGAAATTTCGCGAGAATTTACTTTTATTTTGTACTGCATGATAAATCATTATGTATATAGATTTATCAATTTTAAATAATTGAAAAGCTAAGTCTTAGCAACAATAAAGCTTTTCTAAAATTATTTTAATAAGTTTTACATAATTTTTTTAGTTGGAAAACTTAGATTTAATTGATGAATTTAAAATATAGTCTCGCTCAAGAATAAATCCTATATATACTTTCATTATTTTTTTTTTGATAAATTTTTTAATTTAAAAATTAACATTAAATCTTTATTTGTAATTGTGCAATTTTTTGTTTGCTATGGATTATTATTGTTTACGATTGCTTAGTATCATATATTTCTGGTTTAGATTTTTGTTATATATTATATGTTATATATTATGTGAGATGGTAGAATGACATAATTTTTTTTTTTTTTTTTTTTCATAAAAAATTTAATATAAAATTGGAACTATGAATTAACTATGATAACAAAATACATATCTAAATTACTAAAAGAAATCGTAATTTTTCGTAATTTATCTAATCTTCAGTTAACGGGATTATTATATATCTTTTAAAGATTATCTTTACTTGATTAGTTAAACAAAAATCATTTTATTTATTTATCTGCATATTTAAATATGAATATAATTTATGTTTAATATTTAAAATGTTGTAACAAAGTTGAAGAGCAATACTTTTATACGAACAAACCTTATAACAATATATTTATGAATACATCTTAGTTGAATATGGATAATAAAATAATGTTAAATAAAAATTATCTCTGAAAATTTTTGCTGAAAAAGGTTAAATGAAGTAGAACATTTTTGAAAGTCACTTTTAAGTTGTAATATAAAATCAATTTCTTATTTATTAAGTAATATAGTTACGTTAAATTAATGTCTATAAATATTGTGTAAATTAAGTGTATAAATTAATGGGTAAATAGATAAATCAAATGAAGGAAACGCCTTAGAATACTAAAACTGTTTGGTGTAATTTCATAATTGTAATTAAAAGAATTATTTTTTAAGTACCTTCTTATTCATAAATCCTATATAATAATTAAAATTTAAAAAATAATTTGTCATTACAATCGATTTATTTACAAACAGAATATATGTACATTGAACAGCCTTTTTGTAAACATTCTGATAACACATTTGTGGTAATGATTTGTGGGATGAGATCATTTGAGATTAATGTTCAGTATCATCTTTTGTAAATTGAGAACTAACCCAAGCGAGTCCCCATTTTAAATTAGTGAGTAAAAATTTTAAGGCCTTGGTCCACTGTTCCTCAGAATTAAATTGGATTCTAAAATAAGTAAATAGTTTTTTCACATATTAGATATATTAATTATTTTATATTAATCAATTCGCATAAACTAAACTATTTCAAATAAGCATCTTACTTGATTGAATATGAATTTCCTGATGCAGAATCTTCGATTTTTCCTCTTTCCATTCTGTATGGAAGACAAAATCCGCTATCACCCTTTTCGACTTGTTCTTTAAACTGCTGTAAGCAATCAAGAAAGGCAACCATAGCTGCATCAAATTTTGTATCCCATAAAAACTTAAAACCACCGCTACCATATAATGGTAGCTCTCTATGCTGATCGAGAACTTCTATGTAACTGTGATTACCAAATGGCACTAATCTAAATCTTTGAAACGTTAAATTCATTTTTCTAGCTAAAGCAGTTAAAAGGAGAGTTGTTTGTCCCCATGCTGCATTAATTTCACTCCAATCAACAGGTGCACTTGGTAGCCTACCTAATCTAAAGGAATTTATTGTACCAAAATGACCAGAGTGCCAAATGTGAAAAGTTGCATTGAAAACATTAGTTTTTTTCAGTCTTTCAAGTTGAGATGCTGCATAGGCTAACTGACACTCTAAGCTAAAAATAGTATTTTAAGAATTAATATTCGTCGATTGCTATATGTTATGTTTAATGATCAAATTAGACTATCAGTCAAACTTGTCGAGACTATCGGTCTATGTACATTAGCTTATAAATGTAGTAGTAATACTTATTAAATGAAAGGCATAAAAAACTATAGTTATGTTTATTAAACTATGTATATAATTCTTTACTAGAGTGAAACGTTAATCAATATAAAATATAGTAATTTAATTCACATTATTGGTAAAATGTTTAAAAGAAATTTTATTAAGAGGAGTATGATTGACAATGTAATTAAATTAGAAATAAATTTCGTATAAAAAATATTAATAATTTTTAATGTTTTCAAATGCGGTATAACATCAATTTTTATTTATTGAAAAATTTTGAAATTTTACCTGCGACATTCATCTTCTGCTAAAATTAAATCTCTTCTATGCCGTGAATATTCTCTCCAATATCGTTCCTCTTCACTCTGTAACCTTTCCTTTTCTCTTTCTTGATGAGCGATTGCACTCTTTGTTGCTGCTTCTTCTTTTCTTAATGCTTTCAATTCACTTATCATTCTTTCTTCTTCAGCTTTAACGTCTTGCAATTCCTTTTCTAACGCTTCAATTTCAATATCTTCGTTACCCTCTTGTACCTGTTCGGCTTCTAATTTTTTAAGATATTCATTGTAGTCCGACCATTCACCTTCTGTGAGCCTTAGCTGCTGATCCATTAGCATTAAAAGGCTATCTGTACATTCATCACACAATGGATGATCAGCAGAGCTACTACTACTTAATACATCAAAAAGCGTTGCCCGTACCTGTATAAAAATTAGTTTTAGTTTCACAATATTTATGTCATGTATAGTTATGAGAGACATAAAATTTTATTACAATTCAAATTAACGTATTACCCTTAAATGATGACTTAAGCTTCCCGTTTCGCCCGAATCGCCAACTAACATAAATCCATTGGAACCATTTGCAGATTCTGTGAGTCGAAACGGGGGTACTAAATGCTCTAAACTACTGTTATGTGGTTCTATTTCTCCAATAATTTGTTGTTGAATCGGTACTAAAAAGTATGAGAAATAATAATCGGATACAAATGTATTTAGAAGGGTTCGATAGAATTTGAATTTACTCAATTAATTTATATACATATACATTCCTATCAAATGTACTAGCTAAACTTATAAGTTATATGCTTTTATGATATTAAATATATATATATATATACACACACACACATAGACAAAAAGAAAGCCTAACGCATATAAGTTTAAGTATTTATAGAAGTAAATTCAAATTGTACTGATGCACATAGGTTATAAACATTTGTATTAAACTTAATAAAATTATATTCCACAAAAGGCAAATTAAAACTCAAATTTTAAGATCAAAACACGGCGATTCAATGTTTTGATTAAAAAATTATAATTTACCTACGTGATAATTCAGCTAATGTGTGTTCCCCCAGATGATTGAAACTTGGATCTAGCCTCAGTGGCTGTAGACATCGTTGACATGCAAAATTCACATTAGTTTTCATGTCCACCATTCTTGTCGTTTACCTGTCAAGCGACGAAGTATAACAACGAACACAACCTGCAGGATAAAACTGTTATTTATAAATACGCATCAGACGCCTCAGAAACAGGGTCAGCTGATTGTTGTTCAAGAACGCGCCGCAAGAGGCGCGGGAATGTTCTAAACTTTCTGTCCGTTTGTATTTGAAATGCTTAAAAAAATCTGTTAAATATATATCGAGTTCAACATTTAATATCCATTTAGAAAATAGACATTGTATGTGAATATTTTGAATTTACAATATTTTAATTACACATCGCAATTTATTAATAACTTCGTTAGTGCATTATGAAATATTATTTTTTGGATTTTGTATGCTGTGAAATATACATTGTGTGCACTATTACTAGATATCGTATAATATTTTTAATTACACGCGATTTCTTATTATTAATTACAGGTAATAGGAATATTTTATTGTTTAAATCGCTTATATTTCGAGTAGTAGCAAGGAATAACTCGGACAAAAATAGCAATGATGAAAAACCAATGACATGAAAAGGATATATAAAAGATATATTTCAGTTGAAACTACAAGTATAAGACTAAAGAGACTTTCGACAGTGCGTGAATTGAAAGCGTAACAGAAGCGACGTCGATACAAAAAGGTGACAATACTTAATTAATAAAAAATAAATAAGCTTCGTTTCAAATTCTTTAGACATAAGAAAATAGTCTCTTGGACACATTTTATTATTCGAAAATTGCCAAATCATCTCTACAAATATATTTAAACAAAAAGCTTAATTTTATTACATATCTTAGGCTTTAAATTTTTATGTATCTTAAATTTTAACACAAATCTTAGGCATTTTTTGTAAAATATTATAATTTTTACATGTCTATGGTTGAATGTAAAATTAAATTTTGTAGAGCTATTTATGGATCTGTTTTTAAACATATATCAGTTTAAGTTTTTACTACGTATTAAAAATATATACAAATAATAATATTGCACATTTTTTTTAATTATTTTAATTTTTAGTTTTTTACATCCCCTACAGGTTATTCAATAGATTATAAATGATACATTTTTATTAACATTGTAATGAATTAATTCAAGGATTCATTTCTCTTCTAAATACACTTTATATATAAATAATTATTTAAAATAATGTTAATAACAAAATATATTTTATGAACAATATTTTTTTTTAATGTATATTTTTTATTAATTTAACAATAAAAATAAGTATATATTATTATAATTAATACTTTTTAATATACATATTATAATGTACATAGTACCTCTACGAAGTTATGGTTTCAGTTAATCTTTTTCTTTCATGTAGTTAAAGAATAAAGTATTTTTTAATGGGAAAACAAACATATTTGTAGATATAGAATCATATATTTTACAAAAAAAAAAAAATCAGACAATGAAAATTGAAAAACAAAATAACCAATTTTATGAGACTATAAAGTGAATATTGTCTGAAGGTTAATATAAGTCTTTTAGCTATTTATATAGGTATGCATATGTGAAATAATATTAATAAATAAAGAATATTTAAAAATTTTAGTAATTATTTAAATAGAAATTTATTTATTAATATTGATTATGAGTGAGCCTATTTAAATTTATAGTTGAAATTTAGTATTTCAGACTCAATTACAATATTTTAGATTTGAGTTTGTTTTATATTAAAGTTTATTATCTGAGAGCATGCAGTTGTTCACAATAAGTAATCATTGTAATTCTATTGGATTTTGCTCTATTGACGATAACGACAGTAATATTGTAGTTTAAATATTTATATAATTAACGACTATTTCAATTTATGTAAACCAATTTTATATATAAAATTATTTATATATAAATTGAGTAAATAAATTTCTGTTTTGTATATAAAATTATATTAAATAATAAATAAATAAGTATATATATATATATATATTTATTTATTGTAAATTATTTAATTTATTACTTGAATTTACTTTTTTTTATCCAGCATAAGAATAAGTTTCCTTATATAGTCTCTTACATAGATGACATATGAGTTTATGGGTAGATAATGATGAAGTAGTGATCTTCATTTTGGATAAAGCTACAGTTTTGAACTTTTTACTGAGCCATATAGTTAATATAATTCTTATGTTAAGTTGCCAAAGGTTTTCAATAGATTTTTAAAATTTTTATATTTCTTGATGTGTCTAAAATTTCTATATTTAAATGTTATGTTAATGTTGTTATTAACGTATTTCAATCTTTAAAAATTTTTATTATTTTGTAATAATGGCAGTACATATTTATTGAAATACAAAATAATTTTATTTAAAAATTTTGTAACCCAAGTCAAATTATTTTTAGAATTTGATTATTTGTATTGTAATTAATTCTTTGTTTCTTATAGAAAATTCAATTCACTTATTTAGAAAGTTAACCTATATTTTTCTACATTAATATTAATTCAGGATATTTGAAAAGATATCACGTGTGATCAATATTCAGATATTAAATGTTTTTCAAATTGAAACAAAAAGAATCGAGAATGTATGTTATTTATAAATTAATAATAATAATACATATAATATAGATAATATACGTAGCTATACTGTATGATTATATAATACTCTAACACCATTCAATGTCTAATACTTCATTTTAAAGATAAAATTATTTATAAAAAATTTATGATAATTACTAATATTATATAAAAATGAATAGAATACAAAGCAATTGTATTTACTAATATTTATAAAAATAATTAAGACGCTGTTTCATCAATGAATTCATTTATTTAATTCTTTAATTAAACGAAATCGTATGTTTCATTGTTATATTTTTAGAGACATGGGTCCTTCCATTTCTTTTTTGATTTATCTTTTTTATTTTTACCGTCTTTATCACAACCTGATAATTTTTTTAGCTCATCGAGAATTTCTTGTTGATTTACATTTGTTTCAATATGAACGACATTTGGTTTCTTTTTAATACGATTAACGGCAGCTGGAGGTGAAAATTCTATTTCCATGTCGGAAGCCGTTGAACTGGTGGCAAGAGAATCTTTGCTCTTAACTATTTTGAATTGAAGAGGATTGAGTGGTTCATCTATTCGTGGTACATCTGATGTTTCTTGTCTTATCGGATACATGGTGATGTAATATTCTCCGTCTCTTCTGTGTATATGAAGAGTGGGTGGGAAACTAGCTTCTTCTTCAGTTTGTTCTTCATTACAAGTTGGCGGTTTCTTCATTGTATTGAATGGTATCATCTTTTGATTTTTCTTTGATCTAGAAGGCGCTGACTTTGGTCTGCTGCTTTCATTTAAGAAACCTGCTTTCGCTGCGTTCATCATATCACGCATAAGAACGCTAATAGCTCCTGGTTTCCATCCCGTTCGAAGCTTACGATTGGCGATAGTGTCAGCTTCATTCCACATCCAACCCTGATTAGCTGGAACTCTACGTCGATGATGGTAACAATTTTTGTGACCATAAACCGAAGTGGGATAAGAATTTCCAAAAGAATAGACAAATTGATTTCCCTTTCCAGGATTTGATTTTGAATTTTTTGTTAAATCACCACCAGTACCAACAGAAGACTTGGTTTTAGATTTTGTTTGATCATTTTTTGGAGACAATTTATCACCCGAATTATTTATTTTTTCATCTATATTTTCGACATCGATATTTTTCTTTGGCCTTGACTTACATTTTGGCTCTCCGCAAGGTGAATCTTCGTTAATTTGCATAGCTTGGCTATTGTTTTCCGATTCCTTTTGTTTTTCAATTTTCTCATCTTTTTTTTTCCATTTCGATGCTTGAGTAGGATCCACAAAAGTGGTAATTGCTTCTTGAACAACAACTAATTTTTTAGGTGGATTAGAATTATACGATAGGGAAGGTAGAGCTGATTTTTTCACGTTCTCGGCATTTTGTGGGTTAATTATGTAATTGCTCGTTTCCAATTGTTTATGATTAGATAATGGTCTTAATTCTTCTTTTTTATTTTCTTTTAATTCTTGAGTTTTACCAAAATAAGGGCTTTCCACTATACCAAGTCCAGCAAGTCCAGGCACTTTCCCTATGGAATTAACAAAGTCTTGTGTGTCTTTGAACGCTCGTATAAGGCAATCTGTACCCATACATGGTTTTTTCATACATATTCCAAATTCTTTTTTTTCCTCGTGTTGTTGTTCAGCACAGTGCACTGGCTTAGGTATTTTTTCAACATTTCGACATTTATTTCCTACTACACACTTTGAATTGTTATTCTCATTCTGATGTTCCCACTAAAATATAAATAATTTTTAATCATTTGCATAATCAAATTATTTATACAAAATATTATTAGTATTGAGTTTTCGCATATTATAATGCTAAAATTTAAGCGACATATAGCTTTTTAGAATATAATAATAATCTTTTTATAAAATGCTTAAATTTCAATTTTTAATTTTTTATGGATGGGTTGTTTTGCTACGTATGTACTTTGAGCGTGGACTGCAGTCGTCTAATAATAGTAAATGGAAGATAATTTTTACTACTTGAATAGATAATGCGCGATGCATATGTAAATACGATGCATTAAGATATATGTTATTTACTCATTTATGTTAATGATTTCAATATAATGTCTCGATTAAACACTTTAAAAGCCTCACGCGTAATTGCAACAACAAATTTTACAACTTTCTATTTCGCATCACACACGATTATTATTCTTTTCTCAATGAAAATGTCGCGAAAGTTAATATTAAAAAAGCCTATTTTATGTTTATATATTTTTTTGCTCTGCTACAAGTCATAGTGCATAGGATAAAAAAGGTTTCGACATCTCGAGTTGATAACACAGTCTCAACTTTAGGCGTTACATTGTATGACGAAGTAAACGATTATTATTATAATAAAGCTGCTAGGCAAGGTAAGAGCGAGTGTGTGATAGTGACCAACGAATAACCGAGCGTACAGCCATTAAGGACTTTTTTTCGCACAAGCGTCCAAGTTAAAGGATGCAAGCAAAACGCGGACACGCGACCGAGCAGCGAACTTTGGCTCCTTGGCCAACAACTATCCAGTTTTTGGATTCGCGCGCGAATTTCCTCGGCGCCGATCCCCGGCAACGCGACTACTACTGACTGTGCTAACCGTGGCTTTCTTATCGTTGGTGGTAGGGGGACTGGCCGTCCTTCCGCAGCAACCGCCACCCTCGAGCCGCGTCGGCGTAATGAATTTATTGTTGCGCCACATAAAGTCCGCGTCAGTTTTGAGGAGGTAGTCGAGGTCGTTGCTACCGCCTCCCCGAAGCCTGGCCGGGGCCTCAGCGCTACGGCGGTCGTTCTTCCCCGGGCCAGCAATTAAATGCTCGTTGACTCGGGTATCCTTGAAGTGCTGACGCGCGCTTGAGCAGCGCACCGAGTGTAAACTGCACGATATCTCCGGTCTTCTTTGTCCTGGTTTGAAAACGTAGGACGACGACGTGGAGTAGGATGACGATGATGTGGGGGGAATCTGGGCCCAGAGCTTGCTTAGGTGGCCTCGCTGGGTTCCGAGGCAGTGATGATTTTGTTCGATGGTCTTGTTCATGGCCGGTCGTGGTGGGCTTGCCGGGCTTTCAAAATGCTCACGGAGAACTTGTTCCGGAGGCTAAGTTAGTCGTTATTATCATAGGCGATTTCTTCTTGTCGATTTATTGGTGTTATATTTTGCTATTTTTTCACGTTTTGCGTTGGCTTTTTACGCTTCATTATTATTTTGCTATTTTTTCACGTTTTGCGTTGGCTTTTTACGCTTCTTCTTGCTTAGATTTCAAGAGATTTGACTGGAAATTTCAATTTTTAAAAGAAAATTTTACAAGGACTACTTCATTGTAAATTTATTTTGAATTCTAAAAGGGTGATTGACTTGCGTTAATTAACAACAGATTTTTTCATTTCAAACTGAATTATTTTTTGTACGTTTCTGTGTAAGGATGTGCGCGTGCGCATGTATGCGTGGAGGACATCACCATGGCGACCGATTTTTAGAGATAATTTGTTTATTTTTGACGCGCGGGAAAGTCTTTTACAGTACAAATAAATTGGAAACTACAGAATGAACTTAGATAGCGAAACCATTTATTGAAAATCACTTTTCAGTTTTTATTTAATTAATGCAGAAAACTCTATACATTGTTAGTTAACATACATTTATGTAATAATGTATTCACAAAATTTTTCGTAATTTTATTTGCATTCGTTTGAAATTTCATCTTTGGTTTGTATTAGTGCAAAGACAGCACATTTGTTGATTGAAAATTTCTTTTTTTTTTTTGAATCGTTTTCATCAGATGTTTCCGAAATTTCATTCTCAACCTTTTTTATTCGAAAATCTTCGTTAAAATTGTTTTTGAATTCGTAGCTGTCGTCAAATATTTGATAATGAGAAACGATGTAGGAGCCAAACAACGTTAGACGTAATAAAATGTTTATGGAACCTAAAACATAAAATTATAAATTTTGCTTCAATTCATAACAATATATTTATTAATCATAATCATTCTATCGAAATGTATACACATATACATATATATGTAAAAAGCGCATGTAAAATGTGAAAAGTATTTTTTCGATATTGTGTTTTTACATCTTGTAGAAAATTATTTTTATCGTTAAATTTTTTTTTTTTTATCAACAAAAAATGTATGCGGATTATAAATGGGTGTGTACGTGTGCATGTATAGTGTGTTCTCGCATACTAAATTGAGGGTAACAATTTGAAATACATACTACTCCAGTATGTATGAATGCAAATTGAAATTTTAATCATAGATATTTGAATATTAATAAGAAGTGACACTGATATCTCCATAAAATTTTATTCTCTGAATTTTATTCAAGAAAATAATCTTAATTGATATTTCATCCTTGACTAAAGTCAACAAATTGATCAAATATTTATATTTATTTGGATTTGAAGTGCTTACTCGAGCATATTTCAATATTAATATAACTTGCTTAAAAAAATTTTCCGAGCTAAAATGTAATACGGAAAACTTTTTTTTTCGTGGAAAGCAAGAAGAGGAAAAAGAAGAAGAAGAAAACTTCGCAACTTCGCTATTTTTCTTCTCTCTTTTTTTATCAAAGGAAAATCGAAAGTTGGTGGTAGGCGAGTCAGGGGAATGAGCGATGCAGGAGAATAAGAATTGCAACGAGCGAGAAAGCATAAGCGCAACCTGCGTAATTGTTGCCGGGATCGGCGATGTTGTAGTTGCCGGTGAGCTCGTACGGCTTGGGCATGTGTGTCGAGTCGTTCCTTGCCATGGCGATTTGGTCGCAGAGGCATCCTGAGAGCGGTATCGACGCTTCCGCGATCGGAAAGGTCTCGTCGCAGCGAAAGATGCCGAGCTTGAGTGGCTGGAGCTGCATCGCGGTCACGAGATCCCGTGGCTTCTTCACGAATAAGCAAGACTTCCCGGCAGCGTAGACAAGGCCCTTGTTCTCGTCGTATGGGCGCGGGGTGCAGGCTAGGTCGCTTCGCTTTATCACGAAGACGGGGAAGTCGATGAACTTGAGCTTGACCAGCGGCGGAGTATCGCTAAAGTCCTCCTGATATTTGCTGGCCGTGAGCCGGAGCCGATCGACGTTAAGCTCGACCAGGTATATGAGGTCGTCTCTGCCGCCGAAGCACGACATGTCATCGCAATCTGCTCACGTCTGTTGTTGCTTCCTACATTATGGGTCTGCTTTTAATGCTCGGCCGCGTAATCCACGGGATTATAATTAGTATGCTTAGATTATAACTGCGTTGGGTACCTTGGGCTCGTTGTTGCCTTTTTCTCTTTCGTTCTTTTCTCTCTCTTTCTCTCTCTTTATTTATTTTTTTTTTATATATAACATTTTCTTAATAGCGATAATAGCATGTAATGCACGGTATGGCTTGCTAGCAGAGAAAATTATATTTTTGACCCAACGAAGCTTTATCCATTAAATTAGCCGATAAATTTTACTTTATTCGATTAGATTTACAAATTGTCATTATTGTATTAAAATTATTATTCATTACATTTTTTCAATAATTCATTAATGATTAAACTAGCGACGATAAAATTACTATAAATTCACCTCTAAAAATTGCTAATCAGTAATCGTGTAAGTAAAGTAGAATAACATGTTTCGATAAAAAATGTATGGCCCTTCACCGCACAATGTAATCATCTTAACAATTCGTATTGAATAAAGCTTTTAAATAAGGTATAAATAATTGAATAATTCCATACAATTATATGTTCTTATATAAATAAAAATACAAATCTAACCAGTGAATTCCTATCATTACTTTAGACAGTATTTTGAAATTGCGGATAAATGGTGCATCGTGCAAACATAAAGGGTAGTTGCGAAATTCTTCAATAGTCATCTTATACGAGCGATGGAGATCAAATATCTACACGATAATATTCCTTTAGTGAATTGAATTATCAAGAAAATCAACAATCACAAGACTATTAAAATTACAAATTCTGTTAATAGAGTAATATTTTCTTTGACTTTTTGAGAGTATTGTTTACAAAAGTTACGAGCAAATGAAAATAGAATAGATACATAATATTCACGTAAGAATTTTAATGCTGTAATTTTTTATAGCTTATGTATTTGCAAAATTACCGAATAACCTGGTCATAATTTCTTACTAAGAATAATCAAGAAAATAACCTTAACTCACGTGCGACTAGTTTCAGATAAATACACCCGTTGTACAATGTATTCTATAAAACAAATAAAAGGTAATCATTACTATTTAAGAAAAGTTTCTTACGAAATATGAAATTAATTTCAATTATAAGAAATCAATTTATTTATGATGCAATACATTATGGGCCGATGCTGTAATATTTATTAGTTCTTTAAAGATGAAAAGACAATTAACATCTATGAGCGTGGACTTTAGAAAATATTGTATGCATTATTATTTTCCTAAAATTTCTTAAGATTTCTTAAAATTATAACAGTAAGAATTTTTAATTAATTAATAAATCAAATTTTACACGATGTAATGAATGAAATTAGTATAAAAAAGTTTCCTCTTAAAATATTCAATGGCTAAGAGTGGATTTTTCAAATTTATTGACAAGCCAACAAGCACTTTTCATAATATATATATATATATATATATATATATAATAAAAACAAAAAATGACTGGTAATCAGAGTAAACTTAATATAAATAATAAAGCTGTGATATTAAATTATAATATAGTAAGTTTAAATTAATCATCTTCTGTTGTATTCAAAATATTAATAACTTCGAAAAATGGATGTATATTATAAGATGATATAAATATAATTAAGGCTGTAATAGTTATATTCAATACAGTTCACGTAGGCATACTAAAAAAAATAATTAGCCCCGACTTAATAATAAATGAACGAACTAAATAGAGTCCCAAATTAATATTTTATAAAAAAAAAGAAAAAGAAAAAGACTATAAAATATAATATTAGTATAAGGCTTGGCCGAGATTATTAAAATCTGAAATTAAGTATATATAATATAAGAATAAGATAATAATCTCACAAAACTAAAAGATTCACATTAAGAAATGACGAAAACCGCTTGATAGTAAGCTTGTATAATTAATTTAAAGGACATTAAAAATATATTTATAAGTACTATATTGATTGCAATTACAATTAAGTTCCCAACTTTGCATTTTGTTTGAAAGAGCGTAAGGAAAAATTTTACTTGAATTTTTATTATAATTATTGAATTAGAAATAAAAAATATCAAAATTATTAAACTAGTGGTTTAAATAAGCATAAATTTTATGAACATTATAATTTTAATGATATTATAGAAATTGAAGAATTTATACAAGCAATACATCAATTTTGGAGAAAGAGAAAACATTTTATCTATTGACTACCGGCGCAAATTTAAATTAAACCAATAGCTTATTGGCGGTGAAAAAATCAATTTTATAAAATGATGTATCAACGCATATAAATCAGACAGTTCTATGTTATTATAAATTTCTTTTAATGATAATTACGGTGAAGAAGAAGCTACTATTAATTATTCAATTTACTTTAGAATAAATTATTAGTCATTTGGTCGAGTATCACAGGTATAACCTTAAAAGGTATATCTTAAGTATTGGAATATGCAAATTATTTTACGTTGTGAGAAATAATAACGATAATGATTAAAAGTGAATATGATTCGATTATGCGATCGATCGAGGATGAGATTAAATTATTGGAATATCAGTAAAAGTTTTTTTATTAAGTCTTAAAAACGCAGATGAATCTATATATTTTACTTTAATAACAAACTAAGTAGATAAATAATTGCAAATTTGAAGGTCTACAAGAATTTACGCAGAAGAATTATTTCATTAAAAGAGAATGGTGAAGTAGAAAATATAAAGTAATTATTAAAACCAATAATTCAACACTTCGTTGAGTATTTTGTGTGTGTTGTGTTGTATGTGTGCGATTAAACATCGTATATTACGATAGGTCAGATGCATTGTTATAGCGAACAACATAAGGATAGTATAGTCTATGGATCTTTAATTCGTAAGAGAACAATGTAGGTGAACTTTTCTTAAAATGTTCAGGATAATGATTAAAATGCAATATAAAAATAAGTAAAATAGGTTATGCACAATCACCCGGCCACGTTAAATGACAATAATAGCTAATAGATATATGATTTATTTACTTTCATCAAGCTGTGATATAAAAGTAATAGTGAAACTACGTTCAAAAGTAGTATATTAATCAGTTCAATTAAGCTGTTTGATGTAAAATAAAAACAATTTTTAACAGTCGTGATGATTGAATTTATAAAATCTAAGAAAATCAAAAAGTAATCATTAACTTATGCCTGGATATTTTCATATTATTTAAGGGCATTTATAAAAGAATTCGTCGTGCGTACGTTTCAGCGTTATGGTCTGCAAATGTATTAAACAGTTTATAACCTTTAAATTATTTTCCACTTATGCTGTATCCTACTGAAATTGTTCGTGAAAGAAGTCGTTATTTCATTTCACGTAAATATATCGTCCCTTCTCGCAAAGTGGACTACCAGGGCCCAGTATCTTGCTTTAATGAACGTGCAACCAACGATACGAAGCCACATTAAGGTATTACATCTCATTTAGAAATTTACCCGACTGAATACTCACTTTATTAAACAGGCAAGATCTCTGAGGTATTTCAAATTTTTACACAGATCGTCGACTTGTTAATTTAGAATTTATATTTCGGGGCCCATGATTATTCAATGAAATAGCCGTGCCAAAAGCATGCGTCAATGGGTATGCATGACGGCGTCATGACGGCGTCGCCCATAGGGAAAAGAATTGCGGCCAAGTTCATTGCTGAAATGTCGAAATTCGTGTTTTTCCTCTCCCACGTTAGAGGAGATAGCGGCGGTGGTGGCACTGGCGGTAGCCGTATCAGAACCAACTTACACGGCCGAGTCCTTTCCGGGTCGAAAAATGTCATCCACGAGCGCGCGGAGCTGTCGCAAAGTAATGCGAGAAATATTCGAATGGCCCGATCCTTAAATCGTCCTCGTCGACGAAATAATGGCTTTCGCTAGATGGAGATAAGGCTGTAACTCTTTCAGGTAAAGATGTGTCATGTTCTGCGCAGATCGAAATAGAAGCGTCCGACCGCTCGCTGTATATTCCAGTCGGCGATCGATCACGGCCTTCCGAAACGGGGCTGGAAGGGCAGAGGGAGATGGTGGTGTTGGTGGTGATGGCGGTGGTGATGGCGGTGGTAGCGGCGGTGGCGGTTGACGATGGGGGATGGGAGGTGGGGGTGGAACGTCAGAGGTAAAGCAGGAGGAGGATGAGGGAGGATGAGGACGTGGAGGAGATCCCGCGACCCCGGAGATCCTATCGATCGCATGCGCGACCGTTTGTCGTCGCCTCGACTCATCGGCAGCTTTACGTACTCGTGTATACGTACATGCATATCTCCATCGGACTTAGTGAGCTTTATCTATTCACTTCTATCGTTGCCTTTCTTTTATTTCGTTTTGCCGCCAACAGCTACTTTTCGTCATTTCTCTTGACCGTGACAACTCATAACCAGTGTTCTCTTGGCTGTGACACTCTTACATGTCGTAATCGCGCCACTACTTTTATCGGTACCTTGCGTTTGATCTTTACATTTTATTATGCGCTCCTTTTATTAGAAAGCTTTATGTGGCTCTTTCTCAAATGCATGTTCCGCAGTTTGTGTGTATTGTTATTGAGACTTCTTAAGGCAAATAGAAAGATAAATGAAATGTACTTTGTAAGACATTTGAAATTACAAGATAACAATGCTTTATATTATATTATTATTATATATTATATATACTTATATTAGATAATATATTATTACCGTTGTATGTAGAGACATTTTTGCAATCTAAATAAAATGTCTATCTAAATAATTATATTTTGATTCACAATATTCTATTATACGTTAAATGTGATTACCTTGCAATTCCAAAATTTATATGGCGTTATCGAATACGGCACCGATACTACTCGATCTTATGTTACAATTATTAATCGCAATTTGTCATCTTCGTTTCGCATTACGAGATGATACCGATCACTTGAAATTTTAAACACGGATCGCGATCATTATACATCATAACTGTTCCCAGTGCTTACTAAGTACACGCTGCGTTATTCCTCTCCACTACGTTCTACCCGCCTATCGGTGTGGATCTTAGGAATGGTTCGGCTCTTCCCAATCGACCAATCAATCCGCAACTGCTCATTGCCTCCGATCGATATTGCTAAAATTGAATTATCCAATTGAAGTTCCGATCACATCTCTGGAATAACAGTAAAAAAATGCTTAATAAGAAATTTGTATCCCCCCCCGCCCCTGCCTCAAATCCTCTTCTCTACACGGCCCACCGACAGTCGATGTTGAGCAAAAAATATGTACACGTATGTGTGTGTATATTTTTCTATGCATGTATGTGTTGTTTGAGATGTGCGCTTCGGCGACGTCGAAAATATCGACTCCACGTTTTTCGTGCCTCTTTATTCTTGCACTGGTCTTCCACGGAGAACGTCTTTCGCGAAACCGTATCGATCTCTGTACCGTTACGAATAAATCGCGCACGTGAAGATCGACCCCCCCCCCCCCCGACAGCGTCCATCTCCTTCGCTTCGATTCGCTCTTTTAATCGAGTGAAGATAGTATAATAGGGTGTTAATTTCGGTATCGCATATATTAAGCCGTTCTTTTTTTCTTTTGAGTTAAAAGCTTAACTGTTCTGGAGAATCGTAATTTCATATCGGAAAAGCTAAAAAAAAATACTCAATAAATTTGTAATATTAATAATCTTCAAATATTTAGAGATGTTTGATAATGCAATTATCTCGTACCTTAATAGCGACAAATTCATTCCAAATCTTTATTGAAACACTATCGATAGACATAATGAGTAAAGAGTTATAAAGAAAGATATTTTTTAATAGTTGTAAGGTTTATGGTTAAACCGTTAGAATCTAACATTCGTGTTATTTAGAAACAATAATTATTTTTCACGAGGATAAAATGCAAATTCCCTTCCTTTATATCGTATATTTCATCGTATACGATTTTTGAAAAATATTTGCATTTAAAATATCTAATTTTACATGAATACACACGGATATTTTCAGTCAGCCATAATAAAACGTTATAACAAAATATTTGTAATAAATTTCATATTATTTAAAATAATGGCAATAGTAAGCTTATCGATAACAAACTTTAAGACTGTTATTTTAATCTTTTTAAAATAAAAAAAAAATTAATCATTCGATTATTAAAATGATTTATCACATTTATTTTATTCAATATTGTATTTCATTGCATATTTTGTACGAAACAGTACATAAAATTTCAAATTAGTAACCTTCTCTGCAAACATACTGATATCTTTAATTCGTCGATTGAGTATTATCGAGATACAAAAGGGTTTATTTTGACCAATGTTTTATAGTACACCGTAACTGTTAAAATAACATTGGATCGTTCGGCTTTTTTCCCCCATATAATTATTTGTAACATTTAACATAAGAAGCAATAAGATTTTTCTCCTCCCGCTTCAAAAACGAAACTCATTGAGCCCAGCTGCGTCTCTCTTTGGGTGGGTCCTCCTTGGATTTCGCAACACCCCGTTGAAGTATGCACTAATTGGTGCGGGCGCGTACTGATACATCGGGAGAACGGAAAGACTGAAAGGAATAAATGTGTAAGTGAGTTATATGTGTTCGCGTACGTGCGTGAGTGTGTATCTATTCGAAATGGACAGTCAACCAGAAAGTAAAAAGGGAAGAAGATAGCGATGGAATTGAAGATGAGAGACGAAAGCTATATGATGAAGAGGAGAAGGGGAGGAGAGGAGCGGGGGCTGTTGTGATTGTTTTGGTGGTGGTGACGGTGACGGTGACGATGACGATGATGGTGATGGTGGTGGTGGTGAAGTTAGTAGTGGTAGCATCAGGATCAGCAGCGGCCAGTGCGGCTAAAGAAAAATTCCGAGGCGAACTACACGGCGGCTCGTTAAAATGCTTCTGGGGGTTTTGGACGCGAGGACTCTGCGGTTAATTGATGATTAGCGATTAAAACGAAACGATTCCTACATTGGAGATCCGTAACCCTCCTCCATCCTTAACTGCAAACTACTCTCGCAGCTTTTCGGTCGCTCCTCTCTCGTGCCTGTATGTGAAAAGAGACGACTGCCGCGCGTAAGAAACAAAGAGCGTGTAATGCGCTCCATAACGCTTTATCGCCGTTGATTTAGAAATGCGCCAGATTCGTGGCTCAAAATTCTGAACCTTTCTTTCATTCATCAGTTCTTTATTTATTTTTCACTCTTGTTTGATCGGTTTGTTTTTGATTCTGGTAAGTTTGAAGAAGAACAGCGAGAGCGCGCGAACAAGATATACTGTGACGTATATTGAAACGAGAGGGAGGGAGGGAGAGAAAGAGAGAGAGAGAGAGAGAGAGAGAGAGAGAGAGAGAGACAGACAGACAGACAGAAAGAGGGCAGGAAGAGTTAAGTCAGAGTTTGTGAATGAGCTTGTATGAGAGATATATGTTATGTTATGTAATTATATATTTTTATATACATGTATTAAAGGACAGAGGGAGAAAAATAGAAAGCTAGACTAATCAACTAATAGAGATCTTGCAACAAGTATTAAGCACTGGTCGTTCTATACGAGTGATAAATTTCATATATTCAATTTCATTCCAAATTATAATACTTATATTTTATATAATTTATATTCCATATTATAAGATATAAACTATTATAAAAAAAAATCGTCATTTCTAGTCCTTCATTTGTCGAGATGGTGTGCATTATTTTTCATTTTTATTAATTGGCTTTCATGCACTGTTGACAGAAATAACGGTTTTCAAAATTAAGGCATTCCTATGAAAATATCTATATGAAGTAGGATTATATGAATATAGCACTGTAGAAATAAATATTTATGGTCGTTTAAATTGACTATTTTTTCTACATATATGCAGTAGTTTGATATTTTATAGGTAATTTATACTTAAATATTTTGGAAATAATTGTTTTTTTGTATATGATAGCTTCTAGTGATTAATTTCGCAAGATTACATTCGCTGATTTATGATTTAAAAAACGTGTCATCTATAATTGAAGGTATCAGGTTTAAATTTCATTTCAAGCTTAAGCATAGATAATTTAAATTCAAATAAATGGTAATTTATTTTATATTTTAATTATCATGAAAATTATACCTATTATGTATTTACTTTAATTATTATTATCTTAATTGATTTAGTATTTATTGATGTTTACGAAAAATACAACGTGTTTTATACTTGAATATATTAATAATTAATTTTTTTTTTTTTTTTTTAAGCAATAATAATTAATATATATCTTATACATATTAATATATTTCAAATAAATTAAATAAATTAAATCAAATTAATTAATGAATATGAATTATATTTTCCAATAATTAAAATAAATAGAAATTAATTAGTAGTTACTTTTAGCAATGATAGTTGTATTTATCAGCTGGAAGTAATTACTATAAAATATGTTAGAAAGAATAATTAATTCTTATAATCAACTGTGCTTGATTTTGAAATACAATGTTTCTTTTAATTTTGAATATTTCTTTGAACGACAGTTAAATAAAAATATTATAACTCTTGTGAGTATACTTTTGAATAATGTGTAACTTAAATTTTTGTAAGTAATTTAACTGACACCTGCGAGTACAATTTATGATAGTCACTATCTACCTTAAAATATAAAATTTCCAATTCTGCTAATTAACCGATCAAATATAAATTATATTGACATTCTAATATGGAGAAGTTGAAAATGTTTACTGTTTAAAGTATTACTGGAATATTTTTCTCCCTTTCATATTTACATACTTTCATCTATGATCAATAATATGCCTTTCAAAGACACGTCACGATACTTTTAAAATTAATATTTTTAAAAAGCAGAAAATTAATACCGAACTACAGAATGCGATGTTTAAAGTATTATAATTGTGTAAAAACGTTTAAATTAGTTAATTTAAGTTTTCAGTGATCAACTAAAAAATAATATGCTGCATTTAAATTTCAATTGACATGATTAATAGTATTCATAATTTGTCATGAATTTTAACGACACGAGACAATTTATTGATAATGATGGCAATTAAATTGAATTGAATATTTTAATAATAATAAAAGTCAATTATAATAAGATAATAATAAATATTTTAATAATATAAAAATTGTTAAAGGACAAGAAATAATATTATGAAAATTTCAAATGACAACATTTTAATATAATGAAGGTTAATTTAGATGTTTTGTTAGTAAATACAAACGCACACGCATTTTAATGAGCTTAAGCGGTAAAGTAACGCATGAAAATAATTATTTAACAGAGTTAAGGGAGTCTCGTCTCGTGTTTATTGTTAATGATACTAGTATTTATAAACTTTAATCAAGAGTGCACATATAAAATAGAATCAAAGTAAGAATTAAAGAATGAGTAGAGGATAAAAAAATCACTAATCGGAATTTCTGTTTCTACGTATATCTGTGAATGTGTACATGATTGCACTCTTGTATACTACTAATTATCGTAATTGAATAAAAAAAGGAAGCGGGACTAAATGTAGAGGTTGAAGATAAAAGGATTCAATCAGAAATGATGTAATGTGGAAATGACTTCTATTAGTTCATAAGAATTGTATTCGAGTGTCTATGAGACTATGAAGAAATATTTATAGAAATGTTAAGATTAAATTTTGAAAGTTATATTGGTGATTAAAATTACTTTTCAACATTATTAATTAAATGCTTACAGTCAATTCGAATATTTCAGATAACGATTATAAAGTGTGAGATTGTTACTTAAAACATTACAATTGGATTTATAGAACAAGAAATTATTTCTATTATACATAAGCGAGCAAATAATAGTTGATACTGATGTATACGAGAAAATGAATAATTATTGATTGAGTAACACATATATATATATATATATATATATATATATATATATATATATAGAGAGAGAGAGAGAGAGAGAGAGAGAGAGAGAGAGAGAGAGAGCGATATAGAGAGAGGTATAGAGTGAGTGAGAGAGATAGAGAACGAAAGAGAGGGAGAGTGAGTGAGAGAGATAGAGAGTGAGTGAGTGAGTGAGTGAGTGAGTGAGTGAGATGGTGCGTATGATGGAAGAGTGACGATGTATACTCGTGCGCAGTTACTTTGACTGTTATCTCACCGTTGGTAATGTAATCGCACGTGGTTCTTGTTTAAAGGGAAATAAAGCAAGTCGATCGACGAGCAATTAAACTCAATATTTGGAGATTGGATCAGGCCACATGTGCCTCTCGTAAATTTGTAGCGAAAGTTGCGTTACCAGAGATAAGTATTTCCGGCGGTAATACTTGCGATTATTATAAGCAACTACCGAGGCTCATCTTCATGATATAGTACGTAGCTCTTTGTCCCGCTCTGTCGCTCGCGTCTTTTTCTCCAGTTTTGCAAAAGACCAAACTGATCTTGTTTGATACGTCCTATTGCATTACTTCTTTATTCCGCTGTTTTATGAATAACCGTTACGACCGAGCAGGACTTTAAATCTCGTAGATAAAGTACATATCTACTAGCTGCAGTTCTTCGTAATTTCAAACGGTTTTTTCTTCCGACAATCTACCGTGAATAAACGATTGCTTCTCGAGAGAACGTTGTAACAATTATTTCATGTTTGTTATAAAGAATCGTGCGAATCGAATTAATAGTATCGGCAATTGTTAAATATTCTTTTATAAATTAATGAAGGACAGTATACTTATGACGTGCATCCTCGATAATATATGCTTATGTATTTGAGACGCCATGAATTATTGAGAATAATTTGTGATATGTAATGAAAATTCGGCCTATATATAATGATTATTTGAATCGCGTATTATGAAATAATTAATGATATTCTTTGATTGATGTTATTGTGGAGCGAGTGTCTTTGTAAGAACTGGCTAAATGCTTGCCAGTACAAGATATAGTTCAACCAATATAGTAGATATAGTACAAGCCAGTTCAACAGTATAAGATCGAGATTTGGCAGAAAATACTTGGAAATAAAAGTTTAGTAGAAGAAAGCTCGGAGGGATTCAAGTGGGAATAGATTAAACGAGTTTAGCCGTAAAGTGTAATTTTCTCAAGCAATCTCGATGCACACATGGTTCTATCTATTTCATTATCGGCGATCCAGCGAAGTCTTGACCTAAATGTTGGGCGCATGTCGCCTGCTCATTTTCTCCCATCGTCTTTTTTCCTTCGACCTCGCAGAATTCGCTCGCTCCCCAAAGAGAACGAACGAATGCTCATGCTCCGGCAGAGAAATTCCCAATCGTCGTATCCCGAACGGTCCCACGACGATGTCTTCCGTTTGACGCTCGTTAATTCATCAAACTTTTTCTCTCTCATCGTCCGTTTCTCTCCCTCCCTCCCCCTCTCACTCGACGTATCTTCCCTACCACCGGACTCCGTCGTCGCCGTCGCCGTCACCGCTGCCGCCGCCGCCGCCGCCGCGTGTCGTGCACTTGGAATGCAGCGCCGCTACGTTGTTCCGAGAACATTTCCTCACGTAAGAACGAAATTTGAATTAACGAAGAGAGCGTAAGCGCTGCGCCCGGAGATTGGTTACTGTGGCTGAATTCAATTACGCGTACTTCGAAAGAGGCGCTGCCACTGTAGTCTTGGCCAAAGAAATTAAGATTCTTTTGATGCCTGCAGATAGTCAGTCAGCATGGGAGTTCTTATATCGTGTAAAAGTTAGCATAGTCTCGGTAAAGACTTCATTTGTCCTTGTGTATGTTAATTTCATTTTATACCACATCCTTATAGGTGCTTAAACACAAGGGATACGTAACAATTGTTCGTAATCAATGGAAACATCAGTGCTATGGAGGGCAAATTTAAGGCCTCGGTGATCGAGCCCTCCGCCATTGTGTCCCACAGATTTATTTTTTATATTCGTGCGAACTATCGGAATTTATTATTTAATTAATCCTGCCAATGTATTTGCAGAGCCACTCTAAATCTCAAGTCGCACGGGCAAAATTTACTCTCAATATTTCACACAATATCACATAATTTTAATAAATAATGAAGATTTTGTTATTATTTTATTATTATGGTATTTTTTTATGTTTATTTTATATATTATATATATTATATTCATACATATGTAATTGTAATTAAGTTTTTCTGAATCAATTTAATAGGCCTTATTGTTAGTTCTATAAAGCTATGTGTAATAATACCGTTTGTTGTTGGTAGAATAAACTTAGCTTCGGGTCGTAAGAGATGCATTAAGATACGCAGGTGTTAATTTCCTACAAATGATGGAAAATTTACAACCTTATTCCTTATACATTACGGCGTTACTTTGAAGATATTTATTAAAGTTTACTATGCATTCCTAGTTTCGCGACGTAAAGCTCGATGTAAGTATTTTCACGTACATCGGTGCGACAAAACATATGCGTTGTAAGGGTTAAAAGTTAAAATGTTCCTTAACCAATCGCCATAAATATAAGCAGGGGATTTTAAAAATAATTTAAATATTAATATTGCCTAGTTACAACAATATATTACAAAATATAATTAGATAGTAATAAACGAAGCAAGTCAAATGATACTTGGGTTAAATATTGCACATACATAACGCTAAAGTAGTTAACTCATTATATAAACTTTTAACTTTATTTTGACAAATGTCCGCGTGGCTAGCGCTCGGGATAAAAATTATTAACGTTATTGCAAATTGAATCCCCATAAAAATCTGCGGTGATTCACAGTGGGAAAAGTGCACCGAGCAAAGAGACACTTTTGATTTGTAGTTCGTGCGCGGCGAAGCTGCCCCACGGCTTCCCCAGCCCCAGCAGTTTTCCTCGGCAATTCTCCGGCCTCCATTGGCGATTTGAATAATTTCCCGTGGAAGAGGCCACCTTCACATCTTCGTCTCGCTCCGTGGACGTCGTAGTTAACTCGTTACGCTAAGCTGCTCCCAAGCGTGGAATCTGGAATTTAAGCGAAATTTCCGAGGTATTATACGAGTTTCGATATGCCGATGCCTTTGCATACGCAGAGTGAGAATTTTTCGATGAGCGAGAATAAGTGCAAGTGAGTGTAACAGCATGTAGATTCGCCTTGCCACGGAATGCGCGATTTCCTGCTGCGGAATAGCTTTGCGCATTTGAAAAAGGAAAAATTTCTTTTTTATGCGAGGCTGGCTTTCGACGAAATTCCCTTATTTTGTTAATATTAATAGCTCTATTCGCATCCTCCCCCCCCCCCCCCCCCCCCCTGCATTATTTGAAATTTAAACTACACATTTAATGTCTAATCAATAATCTTAACGGCTGCGATCGTAGGTTTTCTTAAAGTTTGCGTGTTTCTTCATCTTATCGTTTTCATGATTTATATAATTAAGACCAATGTATATCAAATTTTATATATTTTATTGGACTTGGTTATATTAAATTTTTATTGGCATATTCAGTCTAACAAATTAAGTAGATCCTATGATTTTTATAAGTAATATTCTCATTTTATATTCGCAAATAGATTTTGTATAGCCAATGGAATGAGTTTTGCTACATCTTACGAATCTTTTTCTCGGCATATTTCCGAGGCTTAATTTTCTTTAGTCCTTAAAAAGTTGAGAATTTTCGATCACCACTACATTCGAATCACACATCGTTCCATCGTACTTAATTTTTCGCTTATATAGAAAAACTCAAATTTTTCTGGTGTAATAACATGCTATCGCTCGGTTATATGAAGCCGTATGATTACGTTTGCATTGAAAATTTTTTCTTTTTCCTCGGGACTTTGAACTTCGAGCTATGGTATACAACCTTTTCTGGCTCATTCGAGCCCAATAATTTTGACATTTAATGGGAATCTCGACACTCCTTGGCAACGTTTTCTTTCAATTTTTTTTCTTTTTCGACTTTGCTTGAATTGTTTAAACCCTAGCATTTTCTCTTCAATATTTTCCACAATTTTTTGTTTTTTTTATTGTTTTTATTTTTTATAATAATATTTGTGGATATAGTTAAGATATATATATATGTAGTTTAATAAATATTATAATAAGGATACAATATAACATTATGAGTTTCTAATTAATACTTTATTCAATATATTATTAATATATATGATATTGTCTTATATTATATACGATAATAAGTATACAGTCTATTCATAACGTTTTAGTTGAATTTTTATGTTGATTGTAAGTCATGGACAATAAGTACAATAAATAAATTAATAATAACGGAATTATACGTTAGAATGTGCAATCTGTTCTTTTTAATTAATTTATTTAGATTTGTCGTGGTGTTTCAAACAATATTTACATTGCCTCATAATTTAATAATTCATACATCATATTTAATATTATTGTCCTAATTCTATACAATTTCATTAAATTTTAAATATTATCATCTTATTTACGTATCCTAATATGTAGAATCTTGACATTAAAGATCAGAAAAATAAATTCAGTGGGAAAAAAGTGCCGCGATTGATAAATATATCAGCTTTCCTCAATTCCATCTCTATTTAGTAGTGTGAAGAACATTCATTATGTAGATTATTCCATTAAAATTTGTACAAAAAATGGTTCAATTCAAATAATTATGGCTCATTTTTTTCATTTTTACAGAAAACTTAAGAGACCGGAAATTGAAAGTAATACCGAAACTCGATTAATCACAGACCTTTAAAACAAAATTTTGATTCTGTTCGTTCGTATCGTACCCAAGGGCTGACTCATTAATTATTATTGCCCATTCCATTTGTGTAAGCACCAAAATAAAAAAATTTTTAACACACATGTCACGGTAAGTATGTCAATACAGATATCAACGCGATTATTGAGGTAAGGTAAAATACAGCTTCCGTTAATCGAAATATGCAATTTCATAATCAGTCAGACTTTTTTTCAGGTAATTTCGTAGCTCCCCAGGCTCAAGGTAAGCGTGCGCTCATACGCACGCTTTCATAGTGCTCGCGTGTGCATGCGTACGTGCGTTTGTGCGTATGTGCGCGCACGCATTTACGTGCGCCACCATCGTCGCTACGCTACATCTTTGCTATATTGATGGAAATTGCGGAACGAATTTAATGCCATGCGAATGGTAAATAAATTCGAGGAAGCACACCATGGGGAGCGGTGACTCGAGGAATTTTGGTAGATTTATAGATTTAATATGTTCTTCAAAACGTTTTTATAGTCGCAAAATTACCTCTATACAGATTCTTAACAATAAAGGATTCGGCAATGTGTACTCTGCGCATCATTTTTCAAAAACGAGTAATTTTAATGACTGTCCTTTCACGTTATGTGTGCCCGAGATTGACCCGCTGATACCAAATAATAATGCACATTTGTTAATGATTAATGCCGCACTCGTCATCCTGTGTTATCCGTAATTTTCACGATTATTTTAGCGATTATGTTCGTTGCTTTTTGCGAGTATATGCCAAAAAAATCGATTCGAAACTACAGAGAAGCGCGCCAAAATCCTTGCCCCGATAATGTTTGTTTTTAAGAAACGATCTGTTTTTGTGATGATAGGTTTATATTAATACAGCCTTTGAAAATAATTTTTTTCTCAAAAGGTAGTATTTTAAATTTCTTGCATACCCTAGTTCTCCTGTTATTTTTATATTATTGATATATTTAACGAATAAATAATTAATTATTGTCCTTACAAGTACGTTATTATAGGCATCCAAAACCGATGAATATAAAATATACGGATAATGACGGGACCATTAAATTCTAGTAAGAAATTGTCGGGATTTGCTTATTTTGAAGTCTTATAACAACGAAGTATTTCACAATTATCATAAAAATTATAAAAATGATGGTTTTGAAGAAACCGGCTCTATACTTTGCAAAGAGATATTAGGTATTGACAATATATAGGCATATAATATAATTTTGTATCTATCTTTATATATATATATATATATATATATATATATGTAGATCAATAATAGATAATAATAATAATTATTATATATGGATACCTTCGACTGAAAAGGAAATATGTATATTTTCTTTCGTGTATTAAGGAATTTTTCACGGTTCATCATAATGAAGCAAAAATACTTTAATTCTGTAATTCAATACGTTATTTCGCAATAATTTTCTTCGAGGCCGGAATAATCGATACGCTTTTATAACGGTACGCGGTTTAAAAGAAAATCATCCTTACCCACCTTAACCTATATTTAAAAAATGCCCTCACCACAATTGTACAATTAATAATTCTAGTTGAGACGCCCAAATTAAAAGGCCACCTTTCCTCAGTGCATTGGTAAACATCGGTTGCATCGCTTAATCGGTAAAATAGACACGCAGGCTCGCGTGGACTCGCTCGGCTTGAGTCGGCATTCGCAAAAGTGCCCGTGCGGTCGTTTCAGAATCTGCTGCAGCACGCCCATTGACTTCGTTCGAGTCTCTCATTAGCCGAGCATCCGCGGCCGAGCTGCACCCGGAAGGCGACAACCAAGTGAAATTAATGCTCACCGCAAATTCGGAGCCTCGGTCGCACGCGAGCCTCGACCGTGTCTCCGGTCAACCCCGAATTCCCGGGCCCGCGAGTCATCCGCTCGCTCCCGTGCGTTTACGCTGCACCTCGTCGTAAAATGGCAGCGCTCCGGGAGTCGGGGGAGTCCCCGTATATCTGTCCCGACCCCTCACCGCCCCCTCCCAACCCGTCGGTCCGGACCTTATCGCACTCCTCAATCTGCCGTCGACGCAGGCTTGATACAACAATAAAATCCCGGGGCGCTCGGGCGCATATTATACGTCCGAGGCGCTAACGAGACTCGCTCGCTATTAAAGAGCCAAGCACCCCGACTGGAAGCCTAGAAAATCCCACATCCCCAGGGATCGCGAGTGTGCGTGCGTGCGGCTCCCTCCTCTCCTCCTCGAAGATAAATAGCCATCGGCCGTTTTACGAAAGCCGGCTCGTATTACGCTGCAGATATGCATCGCTATGCGGCGGGCACGAGGGGGGCTTTAACAGCCCGATTCTAAAAGTCTCTTCCGCGCGTCTGCGCGAATCGCCGCTGAAAGCGGAGAGGCATATATAGAGGCATGTGCAATTCGGCTTTCGTTTAAGAGACTTCGACCTTAAAATCGAATGCGGGATAAGCCTTTTGAAAAGTCCATTCGCGCGGGCATTATGGCGATGCGTGCGATCCTAGTGGCATCGCTTATGAATTATATTATAAAGTGTGCCGCTGCGCGGCCTCTACGCCAGCATTTTGGAATGCCTCTTCGACTATACGCCTCGCCCTGCCTCCTCGCTAACGAACCTTATGCCTTACGCCTCGCGGATAAGGCGTAATTTAACGGGGTTAAAACACTGTGCGCGCTTAAGCGCGTAGGTATATCTTTGACTCGAAAAAAATCGATAGATAAGCACAAATTCACGCGTTTGTGCGTGACGTATGGTAGGGTAGTAGGGGCGATCAAAGGATTTTCATCAACTTAACGGTTGCGCATGAAAATGCCATCTCTCCTATAACAATGACATTATTGTATGTTTAGTTAGTATCTGTAGCATCTCCTCGTTTCCTTTTACCACCATCATTACCGTACTTTTTATAAACATTTAATATCAATATTTTCTCTGACAACTTTATGCCCTTTCATAATATTTATGCACAAGTAATCTACACAAGCATTAACTCGATATTCCTGGTTGTATTTTTTTTTTCCAGCCATTTATTAAAAATTATCGATTAAAAGGCTTGGTGGTAGATAGAGTTTTGATAGTTTTAAAGTTGTCCTTGTTTTATCTATATTACATTAGGTTATGCGAATTTTTAATCTTTTTTTTTTATGGTTAAATTTATATTTCATTTAACTTTAGATTTTCAGTGATATTGTATGCGAAATATTTTTTTTTTTTTTTTTTTTTTAACATTTTCCGATATATAAGCATTTTAATTTGTCGAAAGTTAAATTATCATACACATAGACTTAAATTTATACTTCTAATTATTTCTTTAATAAATAAATCAATTATAATAATTGAAGGTTATAAATAAATTGTCTGTAATCTATTTGATTAATCGTTAAAAATAGACAATAATAAGTTAAATTATAGTCGATTATAAATTTAAATTATGCGAAACTTTTATTTGTAATCTTTAACATTTCAAAGGTTTTACCTATAATTGTGCACAGAAATTTATAAATAATAAAAATTGTATGTTGATTAAATGTTGTATTGACATTTTAACACAGTTGATAATGTTTTTGCATATTTACAACTATTAAAGCCAAATTATCTTTTCATAAGTAGTTTTAGCAAAGGTGGTGGAAGAACATGACGAATAGTTCGCTTAAATAATTAAATGAGATTATAAATATCCAACTCAAAATCGCCGCCTCCACGGCACTATTCACAGGAGCTCGATCGATGCACTAATTGTTAACATTGTTTAGCTAACAAAGAACATCGAAGCGCATTCATAATTTTTAGCAATAGCGATTGAATATTTAAATCTAAGGATATTGTCCAAGTGGCCAATTTATACGGTAATATCCTGGGAACGCGCTCGGCTTATGCCATAACCGTTGTGAAGGAGGTGCATGCTACCGTAGCATACTTACGATTTCTTCTCTTTATGCGACCGGATACTGTGTCAGCAGTAGTCATGATTCTTATACTGACTTACTTTACCGCGTGTCCAAGCTATCTTCAATCCGATATATTACGCATTAAATTTTATATGCGTATTTGGAATCTATCCAATCGAACGTCGAATACAATAGATCTATTGTATTCAAATTGAAAGCTAATCAAAGCTACAATAGTTACTTGAAAATCCAACTCTCTAGATATTCGTGCCTATGCAGGTGATTAAATTTTACGGTGCTTGAGAATTAAAAATTTTTTGTTATCATTTAACGTGCCGTAGGACAGAATGAAGAGTGGAAATACTTTATTAATAAAGCTTTGTCGCCAGCACATTTTATTCGTCAGCGACGGAATCCTTATTTATGCGTAAAAGATTTAGGATTAAAAGAAATACAATCGAAAGGTTTATACTACTGCGGAGCCAGTGTCCAGAATTTTATTACAAAATACCAGGTGGTATAATTCGTGAGCTACCTTTAGCATTATTTATTGCGCAATCTTTCACCAAAGAATTGACGAATGACCGGAGTTTGTTGATTTTTCGAGGTGTGCCAGCAACTTCGTATAGTTTCTTCCTCCGTTTTCCTCTGACCCCCCCCCCCTCCACACCCTCGCCGCTCTCTTTATTTTTATAGCCTATTTGCAAGAATGAGTTGCGAGGATCGGCGGGAGTCAACCTTTGCCCCCATCGCAGTTCCTGAGCACGAGAGTTCGCAAAACTGGTCTGCGGCGATTTACAGCGAGTAGCTCAGGTGCCGAGAGCTTCTATTCTTACATAGCTTGGGACTACTAACTTCCTTCTTCATACAGATGGTCGAGATTTCTATGGAGGCAACTTATGAGAGGATGATCGGGGGAGATGAGTGTGACGATCTCTCTTTTGTACAGGCACTTCCTCGACCTTTCTAATTGACACATCGAGCAATCGATGTGGATTCTCTCTGTTAGAGATCTGCGTAATTGCGATCTTGGCACTTAAAGGAATCTACATTTTTCCGTGTCTCGAACGTGGGTTATCGATTGCATCGATGCTATTTGCAGTTACAGTCGAATGGTGCTCGCTGCGTACCTCTCACTAGATCGTGATAACGCATTTTGTAGTCTTGGCATTATTTTTACGCTTTATTGGTTAGCTTGGAATCAATTTCGAGAGAAACTATTTTCGGAGACTAAAGATCGAGATAAAGTACATCATGATTTTTTGCCTCTTGGGCTATTTTTTCCCTTCGCTTATTCACTTAATTTGTCAATGTAACAGTTTTCAGAATGTGAATTTACCGTAAAAATCCATTTTAAAATACGATCCTAGACATTGAAGGTTGTATGAACGGCCTATTTATTTTGGGTAATTTTAATTGCAATGAAAAGAACACCCAACACGGATTTTCTCCGATATTCCGAAATCATAGATTTACATCATAAATTTTCATCATCTTCGAGCCGTGCGCGAACATCCGTAATATTCATGTATTCAGTACTGTTACCGTAATGCCACAACTTCTGCCGTTTTTACCAAGTAACTTTACGAACTTTTACAAAAGTATTCTCGGTAATATTGGCGTACTACAAAATGAATTATGCAGGAACGCGACAACAGTCATAAAACTCAAATATATTATTGTGATGGATTTACTGTTTTCTATGAGTCATAGGCTTATCGATTATCCTTAGCTACGAAAGCCGAGAGAAGAACGGAAGCAGAAAAGCCAATTCACTCGGTTATATATACGTAAACAACTCGTAAGAAGACCAGAGAATATATGTATACTCTCATCTCGTAAGTAAGGCATAAAGACAAAAGGGTAAGATTTCGAAGTTGCATAGTCTGAGCGATGATCTAGATCTTCGGTGTGGAGAAGCTAAAGGCACCAGGAAGCCGTAACTCGAGGGGGCAAAATTACCGGTGCCCACGAGGCCAGTTCGTGTAGTCGCTAGAAAAGGACTTAAAGAAGGCTTCTCCTAGCGATGGCTGCGGCGCTAGCCTTTCTCTCTCTTACTTACTCTCTCTCTCTCTCTCACTCTCTCTCTCCCTCTCTTTCTCTCTCTCCCTCTCTTTCTCTCTCTCCCTCTCTTTCTCTCTCTCGCTCGCTCACTTACTCACTCTTTCTCCCTACCTCTCCGTATTACTGACGCGGTAAGAGCGAGGTCAAAGGGCGCTAGCGGTACTCCTCTTCTGCAACCGGGTGCGCGCGGTCGAGCCACATACTAGCGAAGAATGTGTTGGATGTTCTCTCTCGGACACGCGGGCGCGCACATAAGGGGGAATGCCCGTCCATAGGAGCGCTGGAAAATTCTGCACCGTCGGTATTAAGATTTTTTACTGAAAATTGTTTCGGCGATTCGAATCTCCGCTCCGAGCAGTGTGCGAAAATTTACAGTTCTGCGAAAGTCTGGCGAACGTCTTTGGTGGATTAACGTGGTCGTCAGGGTCTTGTAAAAATCGTCGAATTGCAGATGCCATGGGAAACGGAGCTCCTTTTCTTATATAATTTATCTTTGTTTTGTTACTGGTGGCTTTTTGCTTCGTGCCTGAAAAAAAATTTGTTTAATGATGTACACAGCGACGAAATATAAATAACTATGAAACAATGCTCGACAATGTGGTTCTCTTTATGAGACGCGATAAGATAAGATGGCGAGGCCTGGACAAAAATTATATAGTTTTGCTAGTTTATATTATTATTAAATTGCTCGCGTAGATCGTTTGTAGTATTTAAATAACGATGATTATCCATTTTAATGCAGGAATTTAAAAATAGTATTCCGTAGTGAATGACATTTTAGGTTTGTATTTATTGTATTAAGCGCACGTAAGTGAGTTGTTTATTTTTTCAAATTCGTTGAGATTTACTTTTCATAACGCGTTTGGTTGCTTTCATAAGCACCAAGTTGATATTACAATTCTTACAGCACTGTTAAATTGCTGTGTTAATGTATACGATACTATTGTATATAATCTGCAGCTAAATTATTATCAGCAATTGAAAACATTTTCGTTGAAACAATAATAAAGCGGCCAATACAATTAATCATACAAAAGAACTATAGAATCGAACTTTTTTTATGTTGTTTTTGTTTGTTGTTTCTAACTATTTCAACAAAATAAAAATCTCATTAACATGCCGAATCGAGTATTTGAAATAATTAAATTAAATCTTGTCATTGGACATTTTATGAAAATGCATATTTTTTACACATACATAATCCCCGTGTGAAAGCTTTATCTATTTGTAATACGAAATGATAATTAAAAATTACCCTATAAATATTAATGTAAAAAATTGTAATATTTTACTTTTATATAAAAGAGAAAAGAAGCACATATAATCACAGCAATATCTCTTGTTGTATATTTGCCAAGTTTGTTAAACTTACACGTTGATTATTCAATGACACGTGAACATATTTGAAAATTATTGAGACTTCAGCATCGTGGAAGGCGGTTGAAGTAAGAGTGGCGAGAAGGCACCGCATCAAGTACCCTCGCTCATACGTTTCGACCAATCGCAAATCACAAATCACACGCCCGAAACCGAAATGTGCACTCGATGAAATTGTATTGTAATATCCGAGAGCCATCAATTAGGAGTTCGCTTGCATAATATACGCGACGAAGAGCTATTCCGAAGGCATTTGCGGCATTTTACATTTAATCGGCCAGATTAGCACCCAACTTATACTTTGACATAAATAACACGCGTAGTCGTTTGAATGTGCCATAGAAATTGAGCATAGAAAGGCGCGAGCAAGTAAAATAAATCGTACGTGTAATTGGACACGCGGTACCCGGCACAGCGCAAACACATTCCCGGCTCAATTTTGGTACCTAATATAACGGCCGTCTCGTAAACATTCGCGCCTCCTGTAAAGTAATAAGACGTGCTTTACGGCTGTCTGCGATTATGACTTTTCGATCTCCCTCCCTTCCCCGTGGCTAGAGTAAGAATTCGGGCCGATTATAGTGTTGGCACCACCCCGAAAAGTCGTCATGAGGCTCCCTCCGTGAGCGGCAATTCGTGTAGCTTGTCTGCTGCATCGCTGCGAAAATACCTGTCGGAGCGGGAGCCACGATTGTCTGTGAGAGGGTGGGGCGGGGTGGGATAGACGGTAAATGACAGGGGGGCGGCGACGGCGGCGGCGACGGGTCGTTGGAATACTTTCGAATTCGTGATTTTGTAGAGGGGTGGAGAGGGGATATGAAGAGACGGAGGAGGAGCAGGCGGTATATAAGGAATAAAAGGACTTTCGAGGGCCGACTGATAGGATGAGAAATAATTTAATTGGGCTCCGCTATAATGGTTTCGTTTCCTTGAACTTTCGCGTTTTGTACTCGGCGCCCCTTTTTTCCAGCTCTCCCAGCGCTGCACTTTCATCTGCGTCCTGATTCTCTCGAGATTTATCAACACTCGGGCTCGGTATTACCGTAGAGGGAATTATCACCACGTCGCGACATTATATCGTATTAATTCCGCGAATTAGGCCATCGTTTTATACTTTGCATGCGTGACTAGAGTGGAACAAATTTCAATTTGCCGCGAACGAGTCTGCCCTGTTGAGTGATGAAATACTTGTTTAGGCATTTGTTAAATTGTAATCTTAAATATTCCAATGCACCAATGTGCATACAAGTAACAACGACGATAACATTGATTTGCGCGTGGGAATGAGCGAAAAAAATTAATTGGTTTAGATAATTGCCGTATAAATTCATTATTTACAATTGAAAATTAAAAAATAACAATTTATGATGACATTCCTTAAATAGGTTAAAATACTAATATAAAAAAGAAAAAAGTAATAAAAACAAAGATGTTTATTGCACTTAAAGAATGGGTATTATAAAAAGAATTATGTGAAAAATAATTGTCAGTTTAGTCATAAATTCTACATAGAAGTAGAAGGTTGGCTACTTGTGAAAGTTGCTAGAAGTTGAATAAATTGCAATTGCATTTAGGCAGCATTTAGCACGGAGTTTTTCATAACAACATTTTATTTAAGATGCTAATTAACTTTATTCTTGATCTGTTATTTTTCAAGAGTATTATCTCAATTAAAAACTTGTAGAAAATATCGTTATTTACGACGATAACAATTTTTCTCTTTTTAATGATTCCTATTTCGTATTTGAAGGGATAATGAGTATTTCAAATAAATCCGCAAGTATAATGTAAGGTTACTTCAATATGAAGATAATAGTAACTTGATTTGAAAATTGCGCATATCACGAATATTACTCTCTCTCTCTCTCTCTCTCTCTCTCTCTTTCTCTCTTTCTCTTTCTCTTACACACACACAATTACAATGACGCACATAATGGCTGATTGTACGCGAATTGACAAAAATTTTATACTTCATATAAATTTATACAGTTTTCTATGAATAATCGCTGAGATTTATTCGTCTGTCCTAAAATGAATTTCTGGATTAATTTCTTACGTTAGTTATGAAATGGTAATCTTAGTAAATATTATTTTTCAAATTTTTTTCATTTTTCAGTAAGAATTTTTTTGCGGTCGTTCTTATTAGAATAGGAAAAAATTTTATTCTCCAAACATAATTATATTCAATTTTCCTTTTTTTTTTCTTCAATTTTTTATTTTATTTATTTTTTTATGTAACTTAAGTCAAATTTAAAGTGTTAAGAAATCGTGCGCTGACAAGAGTTTGCAGTTAATATAATTTATAATACGATATCCTATTATTTATTATTAGATAAAAATTAATCGTAAAAAAAATCGTAGAAAATGTATCAATTAATATAGAATTGTAACGATACTAACGCAATTAAGCATTTGTTAGTTCTTCTGTATTTTAACTTTCAAAGTACACGTATACGATTGAGAAAAAAATAAATAAGGACGACAAATGGCATGCTTATACGAATTTTGCACACTAAGTAGAATTCATGTTTGTAATTCGTCATGTGGCGCTGTTTTTGGCTTGACACTTACTATTATAAGCATTATCGATGATACAAAAATTATACATGATAATTATGTAGCGTTCTCTCATCATAAGGAAAACAAAAATTCGTCCACAGAGATAAATAATCAATATGGAAAATGACAAATTGCTTGTGCGATTAATCGCAAGCGTTAAAATTACTCTTCTACAGTCTCCGTTTCTCATTAAGTGAAAATCAACGCAATGCTCACACACATTCGCGTTCCCACACAAGGCACATTCATCTCTATCGACGTCAATGAAAAGCAGTTGTCACTGCAAGAAATACGTGCATTCACAAAGCCGTTGGCCGGGCACGTGAACGACAGGCGAGCCGTTAATTACGCGAGAGCATGGAAGGGAGGACAGAAAAAGACGGATAAATTAGTTATTCGCCGCACAATGAGCCGCGCAAAACGAATACAATTGCACCAGCGGAGCTCCCCACCTCCCCCTCCCTCTTCCATCTTCTCCTCATCCGCCGTCACTACTAACCAACCGAACCCCTCGTCCCGTCACTCGCGCCACCATCATGCTCTCCCTTTCCGTTCGTCCTTCTCTCTCGGTCCATGCGCCGTTTCAGCCTGGAGCAGCGGCAGTCACAGCGCGCGAGGATATAATTAAAGCGTATCGGTGGCGTCCCGCGGCGCCGGCCGAAATTTGTAAAACATCAGCGAGTGCGCGGTCCCAATTTGTTGGCCCATGGGCCTCCCGACGTATATCAAATGGACTGCCCACGTGCGGGCGCGCTTCGCGTGCGCCTTAAACAGCGGCGTCGATTTGTAAACTGCGCCCTCCCGAGGCGCGATCCCGGTATCGACGCACCGCTGTCAAGCCACGGCGGAGTCCGGTAACCCCGAGCCCCTCAAACTTTGTACGTCGCGCGGTGTTGGAAGACCCTCCCTGAGATAGCTACGTGGGATCCCCAGGTCTCGTTGACGGCTGATTGATTTTTTAAAACGACGTCGAAGGAGCTATGTGCAATTTTGTATGGTGTAGCTAAGCTCGAGGACTCGGCTCGGTGCCTAAAATTCGAGCTCCAAATTATCGAGGCTCCTGTACATGATGCAAGCAGACGGGAGAGAGCCGACATAATTTATACTTTTGAACGGTATATTTGGGCGGTAAATCCACCTAATCTAACGAGCTTTCAACTTGTCGTTTTATTGTCCGCAGGTCCACGCGAGTTTAAAGGCCAACGCGTATTTATTAATAAAATAAAAGCAGGAAAATCGATAAGTGATTGGTCCCGGGGGCATATACCATCTGTACTTTATTTAATGTTTTCAGTTGGATTTGCTTTATAGCCAACCAATTTATCGAGAGAGGTTAATACAATCGTCCGAAGACAGACGTGCCGGGCTAATGAAATTAGAAATTTCTTGTATTTCAAGGTTTGTTGATGCTGACTATGTATCTTAACAAAGTTTTCCAACTTGATTTATTTTCTAGGTGAACGACTAAGGGAAAAAGGTCGTGTTTTGGGGTTCATTATCTTGCCATTACTTGTTGTGCGTTGAATTATTCCCTAGAGAAATTGCTAAGCAAATGCTTGATATTTAGTAATACGACAAACCTTGAATACATCAGCCTTACTCTCTGCTTTTTCTTGTCTTTTCTCTTCTTCTTCTTCTTTTTCTTCTTCTTCTTCTTCTTCTTATTCTTCTTCTTATTCTTATTCTTCTTCTTCTTATTATTCTTCTTCTTCTTCTTCTTATTCTTCACATTCGTCTTATTCTTTGACATTAATTCGTTAGAAAAATGAGCACATTTTCTTAACAAAATAAGTAGTTTCTCAACGAATAGATTAAAAAGAAAGTAATGATGAGAAAAAAAATTTGTAATTGAATTCGATCCGTTATTGAAATAAAATGTATACGATCGCAAAATTTTCGAAATAAATTTTCGAAAGTAAATTTTCGAAATTATACCCAAATAGAATTGAATCCATTCGGCTTTATTGGGACTGTCATCTCGAAATTGAACGCATTCGTCCAATTCAAATCAAATAAAAGTCACACCCGCTGACCGCTGAATTATTCTTTTGCCCATTTCAATTTTAATAAGTCCGAGCCATCGCGTGCAGCTTTCAATATCCAGGATCTCGTCAGTGCTCGGTCGATAACTCAGTCGGCTTACTAACAATTGTCATAAAACCAAGGGCCTCTTTCGTGCCTCTCACCGAAGCATCTCCGATGATAGTTCCTCGACGGTTTTATTATATCACCGATAAAATCTCCGAAGTTAACAATGCTCGGCTAATAAAAAAGGACGGATAAGCAGAGCGAGGAAAAGCGAAGGAGAGATTCCCGGTACCCGGTCGAGGTCTACGTGGGTCCGAGCGAGGCTCTGCTCTATCGGGGTCCCATTTAACGACGTAATGACGCTTTTATGCCCGCGTCCGGCCGATGTGCTCTTTATTTCGAGGCGTGCGTTGCTGTGAGTCGCGATCGTGCGCGCGCGCATTACGTACCCGCAAGTTTAAATTACCGCGAAAACGAGAACGTATCTCTTTTCTCCGTCTCGACGAATGTTGGAGTCCTGTGAGGGGAGCTTGAAATAAGAGCGAGAAAGAGAACGACAGGAAATGCGAAGGGCGTGCACAAAGTTCTGATTGCATCGTGCGCTAGGGTTGAGGTTGATTCTGATGGTACCTCTAATCCGCCGTAACATCGGCTCGTTGATTACGAGGAAACACGTTATTTCGCGTATTCGGTGTAGAGGGATGGCCCGCTACCTATTACGCTTTGCTCTGCCCGTTATCGACATTGAGCGCTTTACTTATAATTGAGCGTTAGATGGTGCTTCGTTTTATTTATATACAGCGACGATGATACGTTTTTCTTTTTTGTTTATTTTTTGTTTTTTTTTTTTGCTTTTACAAATGCGAAGATTATCGTAATGGTATGAAAGTTTTGCAATGAGATTGGCATCTGAGCTAATTTCTCTCAATATCCAACAATGCTTACAACGCGTTTTTTTAATATTTTTATTTTAGCGAATTGGAGATGTTGGCCCAAATAACGGCGTATTGTTTTCTCATTATGGAGGCAAAAAAAAAATTGCAAAAATTCGAAGGTACGCTCAGTGTAAGCTTAAAAACTATCTTGAATATTTAGTCTGTTGTTATTAATCTTTTTAAATATAATTCTTTATTCATTATTTTGCAATTCAATCGAGTGATGATGCCCATTAATAAAAGGGGCCTGGGAAATTATTTGAAAGCTATTGAAAATTCAATGAACGAGGATTGATTATATATTGTATGTTTATAAAGTGAAGCGTAATCTCGAAGAGTGTTTTTCGGAAAGAGAGAAAACAAAAAAGAACTACTTGATAATTTCAGCATACTGAATAAATCTTTAAACTGGGACGAGCCAAAGAGCGAAGCAAGAAACGATGCTTAAATATAATTAGGATCGTGTTTTTAGCTTTTCATGTTAGATTAAATTAAAAGGATTAAAAGAGTCAAAATAGATGAAGGTGAACTATACCGAGGGGCTCAAATAGAATTAGAGACCACACAGGAGATAGATACATAACAAGATAATTTGAAAAATTGTACTTGAAGATGTATCATTGGATAAATAGAAAATACGATTTAAAAATATATTTATAAAAGCAAAAATTATCATTGTTTACGTACTTGTTATACATGATTCGTTATGCGGTTCGAGTACTTGTTAAAGATGTAAAAAGCCCGATATCGATGGAATTATTTTGCGCAGCGCAGGACATGTGATTAATACCTATTGATTAGTAAACGTGAGTTATTTGCTCGGTAAACAAATGAAATCGATACTTTGGATTTTTAGCGGCGTCACTTAAACCAATATATGGTATACAATGTGTTATGTTCAACACGACGGGAAGCAATTTCGTTAAGTTTTTAAGATAAGCTTTCTTTTTATCGTCGAGACATTACTTTTGAATTTCAGGTAGTAAATCTAAGTTCAATGTGATTTAGCTTCGAAAGAACAAAAATACGTAAAATCGTCCTAAAGGAACTCAAAAGTTTATTGTATAAAAGTACTATTTTCTATGGCTTACTATCGTTATTCTTACCATTATTAATATTATTATCACTGTCGTTATTATTGCCATCACCATCATCATCATTATTATCATTATCATTATATTTATCATTGGCATTATCATTATCTTTAACATTATAATTACCATTCATCGTTACTGATAAATTAATGTTCATAATTATGTATTTCGAGTACGTACTTTAATACTTTAAGTTTTTAGAAACGAATAGAATGCTAGATAGAACATTATGCTTTTCAGGACTTTTCTTAAGTAATTATTAACAAAGAATTTTCCACTTTCTTTTAGAAATACTTCATTATACAAATTTAATAATAAACGGGAATAAACGTAAGATTTTGCCTGGTGGAGCCACATGTTTAATAAAATTATCAAAATAATTTTGATATTGTCACGATTTAATAGGTTCTAAACGAAAATTCATTACTCACAATAAAAGGAGTGGACTAAACAAAAGGTAATAAAGGAAGCATGGAGGTCCATAACAGGATCGAGAAGCGGAGAGAACGAGAAGCAGCAACATTTGCCGCACGAAGCTGTTCAATATATGAAAGGAACGCAAGCGAATAACGAAGATTGAGGAAGACCGTAAAATCATCGGGCACGAAGAAGAAAACAGAGCAAAGAGCAGTCATCATCAATAGGAGACTCAAGGAGCCCCTCCTTCCCGCGTTGCCCTCTTCTTCTCTTCTTCGTTCTCTCTCTCTCACTCTCTCTCTCTCTCTCAATCTCTCTCTCACTCTCTCTCTATCTTCTTCTATCTCTTTCTCTCTGTTGCTCCGTGGCCGAAGAGTTAGAAAAATCAGAGGAAGAGGGAGACGCGGCATTCCGACGAGGCACGCGAGGATGAACGCCAAAGAAGCGAAGAAGAACAGGAAGAGGAGGAGGTGGAGGATGATGATGAGGGAGGTGGGTGAGGAGGCGGAGAAAAAGAAGGAAGAATCAAGGGGAAGATGAGAAGCAAGAGAAGTAGAAGGTGAAAGGTAGCTCCTTGGAGGGATTGGAGGTAGTGGACCGAACGACGGGGCTGTGTTCTCTAGCGACGAGGTCGCGACCCGTAGTCCCGAAGTGGCACTGCATCCGTGTTGAGATTCGCGGTGCTTTCGACTTCGGAGGTGCGTGCTGAAGTTGTCTCGACAGGTTGACGAGGTCACGGTTATCTTTTCTTTGTTTACGTCTCCAGGTGGATCCGGAATGCCGGCCTCTGCCGGATAATCGCACCATCATCTCCTACCGATGGTGGCCTATCAATAACGATAGCGACGTGCTTTTGAAATTTCTACTTCCATTTCAACTGCGAAATCTTCTCTTACCCACAATTGATTGCTCTTAATAGATTATATTCGTTAAAATCCTCGAACCTGTTGTATCGTGGATATTGTCCTACTTTCGGAATCAACCACTTTCAGGATCTCTTAAAGAATAATTCGCGAGGAATTACTCATTCAATGATAATTCGAGGATGCAACTTTCAGATATCGTTCGATACATAAGTGTGCATCTTGATAAGAATCTTATTATGCATAAATCTATCAAGTATGAAAACCTCCGGCTCGTTAGACTTTTGGCTCTATCTACCAAAATCTGCAAAGAGATATACAAACTAACAGCATATCAGCATTTCTTCATGAGCCAATAATCGAAAAAGAAAGATAACAGCTGAGGCAAAAGAGTCTCGTATTGGGTCCGCGCAGGTCAGGAAACGAATTAGTACTGAACAAATACAATAAAAGCATCGCGCCGAAGAGAAGGGAGGAAAGGGCATTTATTACTCAGCCGTCACTATTATCTTCCATTAAAAGTTCGGTATGGTTCGTGGCGCTTCGGAGTAGGCGTCTGCCGTTACTTTCACCGGCACTGACAAGGGCTCGGATGCAAGACCCTCGGGCTTTCCCTGGCGAAGGCATCGGGGGAAGGCTCCCCGATCCGGGCCACGACCCGTGCGATTTTGAGCTTTAACGCCTTCGGCTACATAGTTCGTACTTTAGGTTAAAATGTTTCTTTGCTTGGCGCTGGAAGTCGACATTTGGCAAGCGGACGGAAATCGTACGACTTTCTACCCTCGCACCGACATCTTTCACCGTTTCTTTTTATTGCCGCGTTTACGAGAATCGCCTATTGCCTCTCATGGTTGCTGCTATTTTTCACTCGCGCATCGAGAAACTTAATCGCCGAAGTTTTCGATGACTCTTACTTACTTGGTACTCTCATTAACTTTTTTCATCGGCATTTATTGCTTACCAGAAAGTCTGGTCATGCTAGGCAGCAGCGTTAATTTTAACATTCCCACTTTTTTGTATGGCCTTCGGATAGATTCTAAAATTACGTATTCGGGATTATCGAAAAGTTGCATTTCATTGAAGTTGAGACGATAAATGATGATATGTTTTAAGGAAATTTCCAGAAGACTTGGCGAAACTTTTTCCATCAAGTTTGTCATACAACTCAAATTCGTCATATAACGAATGCATCAGCTGTAATTACGTCGTAAAATATTAAAAAACTTACTGTATGCATAATAACTGTATGTGTAGTTGATAATATTTATTATGTGAAAATATTAAAATGTCATATTTAAAGTCAAAATACAATATTGGCAAATTAACCCGGTAAAAATAATTATTTTGTTGGATATATGAAATTCATGGCAACTATTTACGTCTCTTTCCCCGAATAATGGTAAAAAAAAAAGAAAAGAAAAAGGAAGGTAATTTTTCACTTATGATATACTAAATAATAACTAGGAAAGTTTCACCTTAAATAAATGAACCAAACGAATGAGAAGAATATAAATTTAATTAAAACTTCAACGACTTTTATCGGCAAAAAGTTTAATAGTTCAATTAAAAACCATCCATTTTTAGCATAAAATTTAAGCACACCTTTAAATTTAATGTACATGCACTCACTTAATGCCAACCCTTCGAATAATATTTTTACTTTAGTAAATAACTGAGCGGTAAAAAATGATGTTTCTAATTAAACCATAAAAACCTCGAACCCGTCGAAAAATAAATGAAGTGCGAAATCGTATGTACTCCGTGGTCATGCACAGGCTCAAAGCTATACATTACATTTTGGATAAAGCTCGTGAGCAGCAAAAAAAGGCGCGCCTCGCTAGATATATACACGTAGCTTATAAAGTAAAAGCACACAAATTTATTCGAGCCGCGCTCTCTCGCGCCTATACGTGTGACTCTCATTTGCTGTAGTCTCGACTGGCGTTTGTAAGTCGAGTAACCCTTGGCGAACGAGGAATAGCAAGACGGATAAAAAGTGAAAGAGAGAAAGAGAGAGAGAGAGAGAGAGAGCGAGAGAGAGAGAGAGAGATGGCGGGTGGGGTGTGGGGGTGGATGGGGGAGTAAGGTAGGGCGGGAGAGGGGGGTAGGCCGTGGTTGCGGCGACGACGAAGAGCAGCCATCGGGGCCCTCTCGATCGGAACGATAATTGGATAGATTACGCGGAACCTCCTTCAACCCCGCGATAGCATCGCGTTTATGCGCCCGTTTTATATTGCGTTGTGTTAAGCTCGCGCGACCCTTGCGCCAACTCCTTCTTGCAAAGCGTTACGAAAACGAGAGAGCGAGAGAGAAAGTGAGGAAGAGGGAAATGGCTAAAGAGGAAGGAAGGAAGGAAGGAAGGAGGAGAGGGAAGGATCAGCTCATGGCTTTTATAAAGTATTTACGGGCTCGAATCACCGAAGCGCGACTTTCGCACACAGACGCGTGATGTAAAACCGACGACGTAATATCGAGCCTCTGAGCGACTAATAACATAAAAATTTGCGGAAGGGGAATTGTTCGCGCGGTAGACCGTGTGGGGTGGTGGGAAGATTTTTGTTTCATTATAAAGAGTTAGTGAGTGGTGGTGAGAGGGTCTCGGATGGTACGGGTCAGTGAGGGAGGGGCGTATGGAGGAGGAGTGGAGTAGCAGAGCCCAATCGTGAATCGTATCCTCGTGAGCTTGCGCGCGCGTCTCTATAGAATCCTTGCGGTTTTTGGTTTATAGTGCCAGCTATGCGTAATTCAGCGTTGTTTCAATATCGCCGTGTAGACGCAGCTCGCGAATATTTTACGTAAAGCGGTCGTGGTACGAAACTCGTTTACCCGTAATAAGATGGTGGGAAGCGACGAAGCCGCGCAGAGGGAGAAGGGGGAGAGTGAGAATAGTGATATTTTTTTAACGAGCTTTTGGTACTCTTGTCTTCGCGCTACTCTGCACGTGTTTTATAAGGCATTGCGAAGTAAGCCGAAGGTTATAGGCTTTATGAGAGGGAAAATTGTTTGAAGAAGTTGAAGTTAACGGACTTTATGACAATTGGTGGCTAATGCGCAAAACTGTCACGCGCGTTTTCTTGTTTATTCCGATCTATGATCACCATTTAAGTATCTTCGATTGCTTTCTTTTAATTTTATGACGAAATAGACAACTTTAAAGCGAATATATCAATTATCTTATTATATTATTGTGATCTTTTATTTTATTGTGCACTCTGTTGTGGTTAAACGTTCATAATTATTACTTTATGTATCGATAAATCACGAATGTGAGTTATGTTCTAATACAAAAAATAATAAAAGATAATTGATGTTTTAAATATTGAAGAACAAATTACAAAAACCTACGTCAATTTACAATAATTTCTTTGCCACATTTATGCAAATAACATTTTAAATTCCTAACGAACTTTGACTATTATCGAAGTTTTATATTTTGCTTAATTAGCCGCATATAGAAAGGAAAGGTAATGTGAGAAAGTATGAGATAGTAATGTGCATCAAAGTGGGTTACATTTAATAGTCACCTATATAAGCACTCGAAGAGTGAAACAAATTGTTCTCTTTATTCTCTTATTTGTGTCGTTACTGATGCATTGGAGAAAAATTTATAATAAAGTTCAAATTCATGCTAATGAACTTTTTTTTAAAATATTTTTTCTTAGATAATAAGTTGTTTAAATAAATTGGTCATAAAACAAGTTAAATGCAGAGTAGTTTTATAACTGTATGTCATAAAAATTTGATAATAATTATGTTGCTAAAGTATATTGATTTCTAATGTGGAAATAGGATTTACAGAAATCTTAAGCTTAATCGTAAGTGGACAAAAATTGAAATTATTTAATCAAGGATTAGAACATTAAGTAAAAGCATACCTTAATTATAATATATAGAGTAACTGTAATTATACTTTTCGGAACTGCCTGAAATAATTTTACTTATATGTGCTGATGCAGCTGTTATATATTATAATTATAACCGAATTACGTATAATTTGTTTATATTTTAAATGGTTTTGAATTAAGTGAGAAACTAGTAATAAAGTAAAATTTACAATGTGAACAAGTTTACACGTAAATATGCTTTCAAATAAATATCTTCTATTACCAATGGTTATTTTTAATGTCTGTATATTTTGTAAGATTCATTTTTATATTTGTTATTAAATATTATTAGATTTGCCTTCGCAAATTTATTATTAGCTAAAATTATTATTTCTGTGATATAAAATTACCAATTAATAATTATTTGTAATTATTTGATAAACTAATTTTTTATTTTTAATCTCAATTATTTTGGATTTATTTATTTTGATCATTTATGCCATAAAAATTTGCACATAATATTATATTATTCTGGCGTTTCAAAAACATCCAAAATCGAATTGATGCCAGTAATGACATGAACAATGATTTATAACATTGTATTTTTGATTGATCGGCCATTCACTGAAATGCTTTGCTGCATAAATATTTAAGTAGATGATAAATATTGTTGTTTCCAATTCAGTGATATATTTTCATTACATTGCGTTCACATTTTCAAGTTGGTTTACGTGAGGGACAGGAGCTCAGAATTCAGATCAGCTCTAATTGGAACGGTTACGCAGACTTTTTTTCTCCTCGGTTGTTTCGATTTTTGTAATTTCGCAAGTTTGATTTCGCGAAAACATCTAATTATCGTTTTTCTGCCCCTCCCCAACCTCCACCTCTCTCCACAATAACCCGCCCTCGTCCCTTTTCATGGACGGTCGCCGTAACTTTCCATAAAGTTCGCAGCTCGTCGGCCTTGTGTGCACCTACGCGGTGTAAGACACAGTCGAAAAGAGAGCAACGGAGTGAGCACAGCGAAATAAAACGAGAGCATCAAGAAGAAACGGCTCGCGGTCCCATGGCCGCCTCGAGCCTCCACTGCGTGCAGTAAATTCGATCTACTGGGCGTACGATAGAAATCGTCGATAATCAGTAATTGTCGAGAGAGCGAGCGAGAGCGCGGAGTCCGTGCAAAGGTGAAGTTACCGTATTGCCGGCGTGGTCTCTCTCTCTCTCTCTCTCTCTCTCTCTCTCTCTCTCTCTCTCTCTCTCTCTCTCTCTCTCTCTCTCTCTCTCTCTCTCTCTCTCTCTCTCTCTCTCTCTCGCTCGCTCTCTGTCGATTTCGTGCGAAATTGTGAAAAGTGGAACGAGATCTCCCCGGGCGATGGCTTTGAGGCGCTTCGAGTCTCGAGGGCGAGCCGAGAGGCGAGAACGAGACGGACGGCGAGGTTCGCGGGAACGGGGCGAGGAAGAGAGTAGGCAGGGAGAATGAGGGAGACATGGGGAGGGGAAGAAAGAGAGAGAGGTGCGCACGAGAGGCCCGCCGTAGCTGGCGGCTGTGGGAAAATGATCCGGCCGCGAACGTCGAAAAAAAGACGAGCCAAGGAGAGTGAGCAGTGAGCTACGGAGGCGAAGAAGGGAGCGGCGGGATTGGGGTGGGGCGGAGCGGGGAAGGACGAAGATGAGTAGAGTGGCGAAAAAAGAGTCGGCTAGTCGCCCAAATAAAAAGCGTAAAACTAGTGATTAGACGCGGCTTCGCGCATGCTTGTGTGTGCCGCTCGCGCGAGCGATCTGTTCTCCTTTTGTTATCGAGTAGTTTCCTTTCGTCTCTTTCGTTTGTCCGATCTTCTATAGTCGATCGCAAAGTCCGTAACAATGTGAGGACGCCGATGCGGTATTTCCTCCCTGTGTCCCGTCTTTCCCTCGGTTGGTCGCTCGCTCCTATGCTTCAACATGGATTCACTTGTCAGGGTGATTGGTCATAGCTCAATAGCTCTATTATCTTGGATTATTTTTTCTCTTAATTGTTCGTGATCGTTAAAATCAATCATTTTGTCCATTAAATTTCCAATAACGTGCGGTTCTGATGAGATTTTGTTCTTCCTTATTGTTTTGTGACTTTATTATTTCTGATTATTATGGACTATTATAGCGATAAATAGAGCGTGGAATTTGATATGGGGTATTGTGATTTTTTTCTTTTTTTTTTAACAACACAAATGTTATTAATGGTAAATTTATTTTTAATAACCTCGGTACTACAGTTTCACCTTTAAATTTATTTCTTATCGTAAAAGATTAATCAGATTTATATAATCTACGTTAAGACATGGTCACTCGAAAGTAACATGAATTTTTTAATCAGTTTTCAGATGGCATAGCCAATCTTTGGATATCACACGATTACAGCAGCCATAGTATTTTAGAAAATTTTTCAAAAAGCTCAATTTGCAATTTTATCTAATAGCTATCTATGTGTCCTCGTTACTTTATATTTATTTTATCGCTTACTTTTATGCCTAACTACACGATACAATTAATTATTTACATTACAATGAGAGTTCGCTAGATATTTATATTTGAATACATTGTTTTACATACATATGTATACGCGAACAAAATATTATTTATAAATTAATCATTCCTATGGCATATATGCTATGATAATATTCTTATTAGTTTAAAACAAAGTTGTTCGGTTTCAATTATCATTATTCTATTATCATTGACTTATATCATTACTTATTAATTTGCGCTGTTAAGATGCTAATTACAAATTAAAATGGTATCAAGAAATCTTTATTCTATTATTCACAATGTGTATAATACATAAGTGTAACAGCGATGTTCATCCTTTAACATGTGCAATTATGAAGTATGCATTTGTAAATGAATTTCATTTTAAATAGTGTTTGCGTTGAATACAACAAAATAACAAAATACTTTAAAAATTAATGAAAGATTGCTAGTTATAAATTTTATAAAAATAAGGCAATTTAAAATAAGCGATTATTGTTAGTTAGCTACTATATAAAATTAGGAAATTTTCACAAATAATGTCTTTCATTTTTCGAAGATTCAACATTAGGTTTTTCTGCTCTAAATAACAAATTTTATATTCAAGTATACTTAAAAATTTACGTTACATAAATTTCATGATAATTTATATCTCTTTACTTTATATTACACTGATGATATATTACTGATGGTATATACTAAAATGAATCATTTTGTTATTTCCACATAAAAAATTATCTTTCTTTTATTTAATTTTGAAAATAAGCGTATAATATTTCTTATTCATTATGAAAATCGTTTTGTATTTGACAAAGTTTATCAAAATATCGAAGAATTGTTTAAGTTTGAATATGTAGAAAAATTGATTCAATATCAATTCAATGAATATTCAGCCTCCAAACGAATTATTATTTTTCCTTTATTTTTTATGCAAATACATTTCATTGTCGTTCTATTGTATTGCATTTGAGGATCGCAAATTAGAATCTGAAATTCGGTGCTAAAAACTTGTTAAAATGCCTTTGAATAATTACATTTAATGTTCATGCAAATAGACTTCATTATTGATAATAGCATTATTTGTAACTGTAAAAAATTTAGTAAATAATTATATGGTCGTCTTAAGTATTGGACTTTTTTTTCACTGGTGAATACAATTAGCAATATAGTGCACATATCAATAATCATAGATGCGTTAACAGTCATACGAACGCTCATTGCAGTAATTAGTTTTATTTTTTGGTCTTATCTTGTTAGCATCACTATTATCCCAGATAAAATTAGGTCAAACAACAAGTTCATATAAGCATAAATCATAAAATAAATTGGAATGTGAGAAATAAATATATTTGCATACGGTAGTCCGTTTGCTTTTTATTTTACTAATAATATGTTGCATAATTATACAACATAATTATTAAAAGTCTTAATTTAAGAATATAATAAGAGTTAAATAACATTCCATTGCAATTATATTATATATATCATACAGTTAGTTTGTTTGTAGAATGATTTAATTCATATGGAATTTGTAAAGCAACATTCGAAAAGCAGATTATTTAAATTATTATAGATCGAAAAGTATTTGGAATACAATTGTACAAATAAGTGCAAAAAATTAGTCATAAGGTCGTAAATAAATAATATTTTAATAGATGAAATTTTTAAATTGTAGGTATGTTTATTAAAATTAGAACGTTGAAATGTATTGCTATGTATTTTATACGTTTCATAAAAATTAATAATATTTTTAAAAGTTCATAATATTTTAGAATTCTTGATGTTGATAAAGCTTGGGGTATTTATTGGGAAATTCATCTAATAAAATGCCTGACTTGAACTCTATATTGAGCTGAGATGGTCATTATGCAACAAAAATGCTGAAAAATAAGGCTATAAAAATATTTGCTTTATTAAAGCCGACTAATAGAGAGTACATCAAACTTTCCTAGATTATCGAATTGTTGCCTCGTTAGAAAATGCCGGCAAGGATTAACGACTGCTTAGAAAGGATGAAAAATTAACCGTGAATGAAAACGAGCCCTCGTAAAGTCTAAATGTGATATTAAAGAGAATTATATTGACTCGTAATGCTTCGACATGGCGTATCAGTAGCAGGGAGCGAATGCAATCTTATCTCGATTCTGTTGGAAAAATAACATTTGCCGAATGATGATCTAAGCCCCAGTGCAATGGAAGATCCCGTGTACAGCCGATACTTCAAAACATCTTATTCACGCGAGAATAAAGCGTGGCTCGCCTCACGTCCACGACGAAGTAAAATCGCGAACTCCTTCGATTCCAGCTTCCTCAAGATCCTGGCATGCCCCCGTCTCGCCCCTACCCTGTACCCCGCTCACCTCGCTCTCGCTCTTTTATTCTTTGGACCTCTCTTCTTCTTTAACGTCGTATGTACACGTACCTAGAGAACGTCTGCTTCGCATCGGACCTCGACAACGCGATTGTATAACACAATGGGTCGATTCGAGGCACAGCCTCCGTCTGTCTGTCTTTCCTCTTTCTTTTCTCCCGAAGAAGACTATGCCTAAGCGCTTTACCGGCTTTTCATTTCGAGAATTTATTACCGCTACACAGCGACATCGCATCGTGGAAAAGGACAGAGACGGAGAAACGTGGCGCAAAGTGGAGGGGGGGGAGATGAGAGAGTGAGATGAGAGATCGGTCGGGGGCTACTCTCGCGCGGGACCAGAAAACGATCGGCGTGACTCGAGCGCGTGACAAATTCATCGAGTCACGCCGAGTCACGTGCTTTTGACCACCGGCCGTTATAGGCGCGCACATAACCATGCAGCGGGTGGAAAAAAGTATTACTGGACGTCGTATGCGGCTTTTGACGTGAGGGCTGTTAAACTTTATTTCTTCTTATTGTTAAAGGGAAGTCTTTCGCACTGTACTTTTCAATTATGCATTTTGATGCTGTGAAATATGCACTTTTTGTTCCTTTATGACATATTTTAGTTACTGGATAATTTAGTACCATATTTAATTTAAGCGTGCGTTTAAAGAACGAATAAAACGGCGTCTGTGTGGACAACATATTTAGCTTTGAATTTTTTAAAAAACTTCATTTCGTGGAAGTCATGTGCTGCAGAGTTTTGGAACACGTACCGTTCATTTTCATTCAAATGCAACGGTCCTAGCAAACGTGCTCGCCTGGAATACAAATCTCAGCTAAAGCTAAAGCGTAATATTGTATAAATTTGACAATTATAAGATGAAAAACATTGAAGCCAATGGTAGTATTATGATAGTTTGGGTGTTTTCGTACATTCGTCAGGATTATGGTCGCGGGTTATAATTTGAGTTTAAAGCCAATTACACGATAATTGGCATATTTCAGAAATATACATCATTGCCACTTGATCGTGAGTTTATAGTGGAAGCATCTTTTTATTAAATTTTTTATAATTACATTACATACCAATACGCTGCAAAGCCAATCAATGAGAAGTACGCTGCTCACATGAATATCAGAATGTTTTGTAACAAATAATTAAGGAGAATTACTTTATGCAAAGAGGTTGTATTTAAAGCATAAAAGCCATTACTCTCTTGTAAAATACGGCATCATCTCGATCATGAGATTACAGAACGGGAAAAGAAAGTGAGCAAAGGATGAAACGGTTTCGCCGAGACTTTCAGGAACGTCGGTTCCCCAAAAAATTTTACCGTGCACACCACTGGGAGCGGCTTAGGTGAAAATCCAATTCCATTTTTAATAACTTGCGAGCAGCGGAGGACGTTAGTCGCGCGAATACTTTTCACACTCGGCAACAGCAGCATATTCTTCGAGCGCCCTCGCTCGATTCCTTTGGCGCGACTTTTATTTCGTCGCCACCGCGACAGGACGTAAAGCCGTGCGCATATTATACGTGAGCTATTGCTCGCACGACGCAATAATCGGGTCCTACGCTGCCCGTGGCTCTTCGCCTGGCAATAAATTAAAACTAGGAGAAACGCGGCTATTAGCGGCCCATTAACGGGCCCGACCGTGCGTGAAGAACGAGCACGGGACCGCTCCGATTTCACCGGAATATTATAAACGAATGCGCAAACGCGCGCGCAACGCCTAACCTCAGGATCGGGGGGGTCCCGTTCAATGCGGATCATCGTCCTTTTACCCCTTATCCCTTACTTATTCTTTCTTTTTCGTTTACTTATTTATTACTTTTTTTTTTAATTCGACTTGTGGGAATATTGGCGCTGCTCGTCCGACGCTGCTTCTCCTTGTCTTTTCCCTCCTTCTGACATCTCCTCCAACCAACCGTTCCATCCACTCCTCTACATCCTCGTTCCCCATGACGTTCGGTCAGATCTCCATATTTGCGCGTACTTATGGTGACGCTGAGGGAGAGGGAGAGAGAGGATCGGGGGTCCCGTGTGCATTTGTTTATTTGCGTCATTCAGGGTCGAAATTTTTTTTTATTGATGCATTGCGTATTTTGTTTCGTTGAACATGGGAAGCACGGGAGATGCTGAAGCTTGTAAATAGATAAAGGATAAGCTGATGTTGATGTTTTATGAAACCGGTACAGGAGTTTCGATCAATTATAGAAAAGAATGCTTATCTTTGTGAAATATTAACCAAACAAACTGTTACCGAATGCCTAATTTTACCGGTAAAAGTAAAATTATTTTTGTTATACCAAGCTTCCTTAATTTGTCGTCGATTGATATTATCTCAGTCAATACTGTATTACGAGTTTCATAAACGATATTCTTTAAAGTACATACATACCGAGTACTCATTGTCATTTTATTCAAAATAAATGTATAATTGTTGTTGAGGATATCATAATTTTCATATAAAATTAACACCAACCATTGGTTGTTCTCGAAATAAGTTTCCTCGCAATAAACAGAAATCTAAAGCTATTATTCATTTAATACAAACGCTAAGATCGTGAAATTATTTAAAAAATTATCAAATATTTAATTAAAGTTCGGTAGAAGACTTGCCGAAGCGATTAATCCAAAGCTCTTTTTTCTGTTTTTTGTTGTTGTTGTACGTATCTTTTATTATAATATTGTCTTTGAGTATAACGTTCGTGCAAGCAAATTGATCCAGTAATCATAAATCAATATGCTTGAAAAGGCAGAAAAGTAATGGAGAAAAAAATAATCAAAGCATTCAATTTCGCAATTATCGAACGAGTAGTAACGGGGATACTTATGAAATTAATAAAAGCTATTGAGAATGAAAGCCGAAATTATTTCGTTACAAAGTCATTGTATCTATCGATTATACAGATAATATCATTTAAAACACCCGGGAGGGTATTCTATTCTCTTTCTCTGTCTTTATGTCGGACGTATATACATAAAGAGATACGCGCGGCATCCGAGCCGAAGTAACAGAATAGAAGCAGCGTAAACGATGTGAAAGCCTTAAGTGCCGAACAGTCAAAGGGCATTTGTAAGCAGACCTCCGGAAATTGTAACACAGCCTGTCATCGCGCATAAAATAAAGCATTTGATAAAGGGAATAAAAAAAAGAACATAAAACAAAAACCAAATAAAAATAGAGAAGAAGAAAGGTAGAAAGAAAAGCTTCCCCACCTTCGTCGCAAAAAAGCCTCTCTCCACATCCTAATCGATTTCGATCGGGAAATCAAGATTTCAGGCGCCTCTGGTCTTCCTACACAGAGATCCGAGCAACGGTTTGACAATCGTCCCAAACAATCGATGCCCGAACGGAAGAACCAATCTGACTCTTACTCTCCTTTCTCACTCCTCGGCTGTCCGGACGATCGATCGTCCGTAACCGCGTGGCGTGGCTTTTGACGGCTGCTCCCCGTCGCGGCTTGAGCAACTGCTCGGCGCGGCTCCGGGGTGCTGAGGAACGATACATCATGCGAAACCGCGGGAGGCCCACCGCGAGATAATAATCTTCGTTGGGGCCGCCGCCGGTATATATCTCCTCGCTGAATGTGTACGCGCGTACGTACATGAGAAAGGGTGCGAGACAGAGAGAGATAGATAGATAGATAGATAGATAGATAGAGAGAGAGAGAGAGAGAGAGAGAGAGAGAGAGAGAGAGAGAGAGAGAGGGACGAGATGAGATGAGAGAACGAGGAGGGAAAAGACGAGAACGTGTTGCTGCAGAATCGACTATGGCCTCGTCATTATGAGCCCGCGTCTAGTTATCGGTATCGGTTTTCGATATATAACATTCGCGACCAAACCGTACGTACGCTACACGTATGCATGTACGTAGCCGAAAATCTGCCGATATACACTGACCGTTAATGGTTTTTACACACGAGGTTTTATATTCGCTCTTGTTGTTTCTTTTCCTGAATTTTTGTTTCTTTGTTTTTGCTGCTTGCTGTGTTTGTTCGATCTGCTGTCCTAAGAAGTAAGAGAGTGACAGAGGGATAGAGTAAGGTATAAAGAGGCAGGCGTATAGAGAGAGAAAGAGAGAGAGAGAGAGAGAGAGAGAGAGAGAGAAGGAGCAACATAGACAGAGACAGATAAAATTGTTATTTTTATGCTCATTTTTTATGATCGGAATTTAATTTTAAGCTCAAGCAAGGTTGAATTGCTTTATAATGCAGGCAAATGTTTTGCAAAGTTGATAAGGGCCCGCTGCGCGCGTTCGCTCGGTTGATTTATCATTGGGTGAAAGTAATGGTACATGAAAATTAAAGTTCATGAATATATTCATTCGAAAAGATTTTTTAACGATCCGAAGATAAGCTTTAATTCGACGTTTTTCAGAATGTCTCTGGAAACGTTTAGAATGCTGAAAACAAAATTTATTTAAAAATTGAGATCTTAAAAGCTATATCAAGCGACTATATTATATTGCTCGTAAACGCATAATTCATAAGTATAAAATAATTATGCACGATAAGTCACTGTTGGTTAACGGAATACGAAAATTACAACGTTCCATTCATAAGAGGAGTAGCAGTGCAGAGATGCGAGTTTGAACGACGTCTATAAAAACGCTAATAAAAATATCTTCGGGCACACACGCCAGATGGACACTTACCAAAGTATAGGCTGTTATTTGAATAATACATGGTACCAGACCACAATCGCCCTCGCGATTCAATTTCACATAATAACATCGATGAATCGCCTATTGAGTGCAATACATCACACCGCAACAACGCCACTGCCCAAAGGAACAATTTCGGTGCAGTAATGGCTGCTTGAACGATTCGAGTGTGCCTTATCCTCCTTCGGACAGATTTCTTTCGAGCTCTTTGCCCCCTCAGTCGCCCTCCCAACCCTCGCCACCAATTGAAAACTTGACCTCGTGGTACAGGGCCGTGCGTGGCTGTGGAATCCTCGCGTGACTGCTCCAATCGGCCAACCTTCGGCTTCTACTCCCGTATCAACAATTTTCATTTCGTGAGCAGTGGCTCGCGCAATGCTCAACTCCTTGCGGGGGGTAGATAAAACTCTACACACACACACGCACGCACGCACGCACGCAAGCACGCACTTGGCTTGCGCAATGGCGAACAGATCTACGAATCCGTGCGATTTTGCCTTATTCGCTTTTGCCAAGAGGATGTTTGGACGCGGAGGCCAAGTGCGATACTGATGCTTTGCCGTGGCTGACTAGATGTGAATCTTTATGCGGATTGATAATTGTCGGGAAGTGTATATTATTTTATGCCGTCGGGTTATCTTAATTTGCAAGCAATTGCAACGATTGCCGAATATTCCGAGAAAGGCATAAACCTCTTCGTATTGTTTTAATGAAAATACTAAATTAAAAATGTAACGTTATTTCTGAATGCGTGTGATAGCTGTAGGTTTAAGGTTGATTAGATATAGGATGAGATGGGCGTGAGTGCTCTACGTCTCACTAAACCTGACATATTCTACTTAATGGGTACGGGCTAAATGCGTGACAACTAGTTGGGGCTTGACTTTATTAGAATTTTCATTGTTATTTTATTAAATTTTATACACTATGCTCATTTTCCTTTACTTAATAATCGTTTAGTCATTTCGTCGTTTCCATGTAATTGTTACTGTTCGGATATACTATTTACAGCGTGCGCTTGGTCATTGCTTTGATCATGGATTAATTGTGATGTGATCTATCTTATCGTAAGTACAAGTTATTTGTGACTTTGGTTTTGTGTTTACACGTAGATATGAGTTTAAGTAATAATATGTTTTCGCTGTTCGAATTTTTATTTGAGATAACTGAACAATGTATTTATCTGTATATATTCTACAATCATTTGCTATTCTTATGATTTATTAATCACTAGAGTACGTTTATATTACAAAGTATTTAATTATTCTCTGAAAATCCTATGAACATTTCATATACTATGAAGTCTAATTATTGGTAAGCATTTATATAAAATACATTTATAAAGAATTAAATAATGAAAAAAATCGTATATATATATATATATATATATATATATATATATATATATATATATATATATATATAAAGAAGAATTGTTGTTTAGTTAAAGTAATTAAATTACTCAAAAGGCTAATCAATACGTATCAAATGCAGTTCAATACTATGCTGCAGGAAATAAAATTTCAATAATAAAATAATTAATAATATCCATAAAATGGACTGTTTGATATACACATACTACCATTTAAATTTAAAAATTATGTTATCATAGTAGTTTTTATTTCAAAGCTTATTATCATTTAGATAAACAATTATGGCTTTTAGAAATATACTCTTACGTTATCAAGCGATTACAGATATTAAGTAATTTTGATTGAAAAATTTGCAAAGGAGTTTAATAATAATTTACACGGATAGATAGTTTTAAGTACAGTATTTATCAATTAAATTTTGAATTGCGTAGTACTTTATTCGTAGTGCTAAAATATAAAAGAATTTTAGAATAAACTGAGAGTGAGAGTGTTATGTGAATATAATTTCAGAAATAACTTAGAAACGCAATTATACATGTCAAGGGAGTTGTAGATGCAAATTTGTAACTTTCTATTACGTATACCTGATGTTCTAAGCCAGCAATTATCATTATGAAATTGATCTACACTATTTAGAATGATTCATCCTCTGTTTTCATTATATACTAATATTATTATTCCATTGTTTAGAAGATATAAGAGTTACATCTCCTAGATGTTGAATTTGCACTATTGGAATCTTTCCTTGAATGTTTGACTGTTTGAACCTTTGAATTTTATGGCTGTAATGAATATTTTCTGCATTTGTATCCAGACACGTCATTTAAATTTAATGGCTCCATCCGAATGTATTATAATTGTATAAATAATTTTCTGTTTACACATGTTTATCAATACAGGTATGTATACCAACTAACACTACCTTTGGCTTTTTATAATTATTCAAATATTATTATTAATTAAAACATTACTAATTGTATAATTAATTAAATGCTATCAGAAAAATAAAATATTCGAATACAATTAATAATATCGAGTTGTTATTCTCTAAAAAAATAAAAAAAGTTGATAAAATAATCATTCATAAATCGTATAAGAATAATTAAATGTTGATAAACAACAATAATATACAGTATTTGATAATTTGAATTATAATTCAATGAATTGAATACACGAGCAGTATAATGTCGAAAATTTATCTAAATACATTTACCGATTGCGATAAGTAGAAGTAAAAGCGACATGACATAAGGTCTGGAGTTTTTAAGTTGCCGAAAGATATTTTGAGACGAATAATCGAGGTTCTCTCTATCTCTCTCTCCCTCTCTCTTTCTTTATATATATATATATATATATATATAATTCAGCCCGTGCATATTTTGCTCTCCATCTAAGAAGTGCGCGTATTTTCCTGTTCTTGTAGCTAAGGTGGGAAAACGACCGTTCAGAAGCATCCTCGAAGGAAGAAAGATAGAGAAAAGGAAAATACAGTCTTAAAACCACTGCGAGACTGCGCTGTCCGTTGCCTATAAGACCGTCGAGCATAATTCGAAATACGTCGTTCATTACGCAGTCGCTCCCGACGCCGGGCATTTTATTGTTCATTATTACGTTAATGAGCAGAGCTCGCGTTTCTGATTGCACCGATCAATTAGCGGAGTGAGAGTGAAAGAGAGAGAGAGAGAGAGAGAGAGAGAGATATTAGTAGGAGGGTGGTAGAGAACTCGCAAGCCAAGTCGATGAGTCGAGAGGATATTCGTACGTCTCGAGCAAATGGGGAATTTAGAGGGGCGAGCTTAAGTAACGAAAAAAGTAAAAATGGAGAGGCAGAGGAAGGAAAAAAGAGAAGCCGAGAGGCGAGGGTTTTCTGCTCGTGTATATATCGGCACATACACCGAATTCGAGAGAAAGAATGTGAGACACGTGTATTAATTTTGCGAGACTACTCGTAAAATCTGCCTTTACGATTCTAGTATAGATACAGGCGCTGCCGCCGTCGCTGCCCGGGCATAGAGTATATAACATTGGCGAAGTCGGACAGGTACACCTTCTTCTAAACATGATGCGCCTTACGGAGTCTGGGGTAAAGGCGAAGGGGCTGAGGAGTTGCCGTGGAAGGAGGGAAGGTGTAGATAGAGAGTGAGCGAAAAATAAAGCTGCTGGGGGAGTGGAGGAAAAAGGAGGATGAAAGGAGGAGGAAAAGGAAGCGAGCGGATTCGGTCAAAGACGGCGTTCAGAAAAATAAAGTAAAGAAGAAATAGCGTTTGATACTATGATGAAAGGTGAAAGGGAACGAGGGACGAAAATTATTTCTCTTCGTTCGTTCGCTCAATTCTCGATATATAAATTTCAAGCTATTTATCTGTATGCCTCTTTGCTTGGCTACAATTTTTATTTTCTATTCGGGCTGTTTGCGAAATGCGCGGACGTTTGCCGGTGATGCGAATCGGTTAATTATTCGCCGTATTTTTCTTTAAAATAATTCTTGTTTATAAATTCCTTATAACTTCAAGTCGTAAACAAAGATTTTTTTTTAAACAACGCAGCATCAGTTGATTCGCGCTCTTATGAAATTACGACGTTTCCAAATTATTTCCATAATAAAAGTGTTAAATTGTTAAATGCATATTATATTACATTTCAGCCGTAATATAAGTTTTGCGCACAATTAAATCCTGTTTTTCATTAAAAAATTATTATGTTTATATTTTATTTTGTTATATTTCAATTTAATTAAAATGTATTTAATGTTAAATGTTGAGTTAAGGTAATATTTCTACTTCCACGACTGAATCCTTATATCGAAGTCAAAATATTTTATTCGTCGATTAATACTATCACAAGATTTTTGATAACTTCAATTGATTGTATTGCTTAGTAAATTAAAAAATAAACCTGTTGGAAAACAATTTTTCAGCTATACATTTTATTAAATATCAAAAATAATATTCTACACCTTCAGTTTAATTTAATATGCAAATAAATTTGAGCGTATCCGTTGCATTAGTAAGCATGTAATTTTAAACATTTATGTGAATGTTAAATTGCAATCTTATACAGAAATAATTTTCAAATATTTCTTTTCGCATCAATCTTCGAATAATGGGAATTGCTTTGTTGAAAATTGAAGGATCGAGCCGATTGTTAAAATACGTTACACTAAGACGTGATGAACAAAGGTGATTTCTTTCGACTTTTCTTTTATCGCTTGTTGGTACTGCGATACGTATATCAAAAGTCTCATACAATAATCTTCCTATCTCATCAGCATCTTTATTTTTGTTTATGCCCCCAACCTCCCCTTATCTTTCACGACAGTTACTTACGAGGTCTACCTTCGTTCTCCTCTGAACTATTTGCTAATCTCCGTTTTCCTTTCATCATGACTCTGCCTCCATTGTTATCATTATTATCCAAGATAAAGAATAGATTCATTTTTTCCTCTGGTTGATCCATCTCAAGGTGCATGCTCATTATATTACAATGTAGCCACTCGTATATGTGCAATCTATACTATCCTTAAATTCTCTCAAATTAATGTAACTTTCAATTAACCAGATTTCATGAGTTTGTGAATTCAGAATTTTGACCAAAATCGGGACTAATCGTATATTTAAAATTTTTCTATAAGTAGAAACTATTCGTCCACTATGTACGACGGCAAGTATATGACTTTCCTTTTAAGACGAAAGGGCCTCTTTCACACACACACACACACACACACACACACACACTTTCTCTCTCTACTTCGTGTTTAGAGCTTGGTAATGTAATGTAAAGTAAGAATTCTTTTTAAAGTGACAGTTATATGAAAACAAGTCAACATATATTTTTCAATTAGTCGAGCGAACAAGAGAAGACAAATGAGCCATGAAGGCGGACGAATAGATATCATTAAAGAACTTCGGATAAAAGCATCACATGCAACTATTATATTATATATTGAAGAAAGATGGTACGCTGATAAACTTAATTTTATCACTCCCGCACTATAATAATTCACCGTTTTACTTATTCAATATTTATTATTCACGCAACACCCATACTATGTTTATTTTTACTTTGGAGTCTGTTCAAGATTTACTATATAGATGATAAACTATTTGCAAGATCCAACATCATTTAAGGTTACCTGCATTGAAGTGTAACGTTTAAACTAGAGAGAATAGCTTTGTTTTAGTCGAATAGTTACTCTTTAATACTATTTTTATAGCTAGTGAAAAAAGAAAATCACTGGTACTGTTTTATCGACTATTATTAAGCGTTTAAAAGTTTTTTTTAATCTAAAGAATAAATTTTTCATTTTTATTTTTTGGAATTTCTTATTAATTAAATTGAAAATGAATAAAATGAAATGGAATTATATGAATCAGTAATATTTCAATGTTATAAGTCAATTCATTTAATAATGAAATAAAATGATTATTTCTAATAATTATAAATATTGTTGCAATCGAAAGCACATTTTATTTTAAATTTTCATATTCAGATTTTTTTCAATAATATTTAGCCAATAAAAAAGTAATGTCGTTCATTATGGATATTTGGGTGTATATATTTAAATTTCCTTTTATTTCTTGTACATTTATTCTGGAAAATTAGGTACGTTTATGGCTGTGAAAAAATTAAGAATTTTTGGACACTAGCAAAATATATGAATTTTCTCTTATATAGGAAAGCTCAAAATTTTTTGCTATGATAACAACACTCTTTATATATATATATATATATATATATATATATATATATAATTAATATTTATGCACTTATAAGTAATAAAATCATCAGAATAATGAATTTAAAGCAAAAGAATAATCATTTACTTATCGTTTATTTCATTGAATTGAGTCGATGCAATATCAATGAACATAGATTATGGCGAGAATGAAATGTTGTAAAATTGAAAAATTTGATAATTTAGAAACTAAGGCAAGAAAGCTAAATTAAAGATAATTAGTACAAGGTTTGAAATAAAGTTTGAACGAGTAAAGGGAGATTATATGAAAAGATATTTGAAATTATGAGTTAATACAAATAGTTAAATAAATCATTTACAAAATATCTGATGCAATAGCTTGTGTTTTTGAGAAATGTTCGTATACTATATATGTATATCGTAATTCTCAGTGCTTTTGAAAAATTGAAATATTTATCATATTGAATAATTTTCATTATAATGTACATTCGTTTGTAGTTTGTTTTCTTTTCAAAAACACACCAAGCATTTATAACAAATTTCAGTTTTAACATTCCAGCGAACATTATTAATCGAATCGAGCAGCTTTCATACGCAAAGCTATAATGCGCTCGTGTATTTATAAGATAGTTATTTGAAAATTCTGATAATTCCTCAGGCGGTAAATTGTTTTCCACGAAATTAAATTTAAAGCATTGGCCCGTTATTTTGCCTCATAATCACAAAACGGATCTGACAGGTATGAATGCTAGCATAGTTTGAATTTGTCAATAGCGAAGCTAGCGGAAAAAATTCTGCAACAAAGTCACACCGACACAAACAATTGCTTAAAAAGTCAAGAATACTGTGTCCAAAGTAACAAGTCGGTGCTGCGGTTTCATTTCGCGCGTACGATTAGATCTAAGTCGAAAGGCCTCAAGGTCCTAATACGGCGCGAGACTAAGAAAAAGTCCCCGCGGAACGCAGCAGATTCCTCGAGATAAGGCGGCTCACTTGGTTAAACGCCATACGCACTGTATATACAACAGGTATCGGCGTTGCTCCGTTGGGAGCGAGAGAAGGAGGAAAGGGTAAGGTCTCTTCTCCTCCGAAGAAGTGATGCTCATGTATATAACGCCACCGCTCTCGCGTACTTATAGGCGTGGAATGCGCGCTCGAGAACTCTCATATATGAGGAACTTACAAGATTCACTTACGACGAATATCGCGCTATCTCCTTCTCTCGTTTCGTAAGCAGGTTTACAGCACTTTGCACGTCTTTTACGATACACCAATTACCCTCGCGGTGATGAGCGCCGGCGCGTCGTTGTTCGCCTCCTTTTAGTCCCCGTGTCCGAGGCAGAAAGTAACGCTGCTGTTGCTGCTGCTGCTGCAGCCGTAGCTATTGTCCGAAGGCTGGGAAAACCTCCCGTTACTTGTTAGCTGCGTAGGGGAGTAAGACAGACAGACAGAGAGTCACACACACGCACACAGAGAGAGAGAGAGAGAGAGAGAGAGAGAGTGTGAGTCTGTGTGTGTAGTGGGACCGGCGCGCGGGAATGGGTTAGGGGCGGGAAGGGGGAGCAGGCAGAGAGACACGTTCCACCAAGGGCCTTGCTGATCCAATCCAATTGGACTGGTCAATAATAGCCGAGGGACGATTGCATCGTCGCGGCATCATAATAAATCGCTTCGCCGTGAGCGCGCTGCCGTTTCTGACTCACCGAGATCGAGGATAAACCAATAGTCTAGGGGCGGGAGGGGTCATATTATAGCAAATTGACGCGGTCTTCGTCTTTAACATCTCCTCGCTTTATTTCCATCGTTTCAGCTGATGTTTTTTGCTCGTTCGTGAGATTCGAGATAACCCCCGTACACTAGGGAATTACTGCATAATCGCAAGATTGTTGTAGGATCTGAATAATTGTATTATTTTTGTCGTCTGATAGCACCTTTAACTTTTGACGTTCTTTTTCTAATTGAGCTGCTAAAGCTTGCTCGACCTTTATCTTGCGTTAATTACTCCTTATCGTTGAATACATTTTCGTGAGATGCTATGGCGAGATTGGGACTGCGGAGAGACATCGGATAGGGTTATTGAAATAAAATAAAAAAATTATACGTAAATGAAGTCCCTAATGGGGATTTTAAATTAGACTCATTTTTATTACAAGCTTACATGTATTTATGAAAAATTTTAATTAAAGGACTCTGCTATTTTTAGTAGTTTTAGTGTTTGTCCACAATTTTCATAATAATTTATAATAATATACTAATATATATATATATATATAATTTTTTTTTCTTCAAATTTTCCTCATTTTCATATTAATATGCAACGACGATGATGCTAGGTTATACGACTTTTCAATAGCTTTAATTTTTACAAAGAAAAATAATAAAAGCTGGCCAGTTAAGTTAAAAGTAATTAGTCTACTTCATGAATTTTCTATTTAGAAGTAAATCGATATTGTTGTTATTGAAAGGAATCCTTTGAATTACTATACTTCGCGATCTAATTTAATATAAATGGTTTCTCGGCAGCTATTTTTAGTTAAGGTAAACGTCCATTATAATGTAACCTTTGTAAATTTTATTTGATTGCTCGTAGAAATATACGTACTCGATTGAAGAGACATGAAGGGTTTTCCGTGAAGTATTTAAATTATATCAACAATGAAGTAATATGGCGTTTCCAAAATCTCCTAGTTATTCTATCCGTGGACTACTCGATTGATAATAATCGATTTCGAATGACCCATTTTACGATACAATATTACATTCGTGTGCATGCGCACTTGCGCATCCGAAAAGTATCGTTTGTATCTGTTGAGATTGAGCCTAAGATAAAGCCGTAATTTACGAGTCGTTTCTTCTTCTATCTTAAACAGCAACGAAGCAATACGAAGTAGTTTCGACTGTTTTATCTCACTCTCTATCTCTCTCTCTCTCTCTCTCTATCTATCTCTCTATCTCTCTCTCTCTCTCTTTATCTCTCTCACACACACTTACCAAATAGTTACGGGCGCTTTGTTAAAGTTTGTCGTATAAGAGTAAAGTGCGTGCACCTGTGAACAAGATGATGCTTCTCGAGCTCCAAATAAAATGGGCCACCATAAAGTGAGGAGAGGCCCTCCCGATAATTAGGGGCCGATCCGCGTGACTCGTAAAAGCCAGACGCGGTGCGCGTACTCTAAACTTCGTCTTCTTTTTCATCGTCGTCTTCCTCCTCGACGTTATACTTTTTTGTCCCTTGTCTGGGTCCAAATGCAAAAAATACATATTGTAATTTTCGCCATAGTATATTGAAAAGATGAGCGACACTGAAGCGGAATTAAATTTTATTGCAAAAAAAGTTGTTAGAATTATAATTCCAAAGTGATTATTATCATTGTATACATATATAATAAGTTGATGTTTCGGTATCCTGAAAACCGGATTAAATCAAAATTTAAAAATATCAATTTTGTCGAGTTACTAAAGGGCTACTGTACTTGTTGACTTTTTAAAGTCGATTTTTTGTTAAAAAAAAGTGGTCTTAGTGAATAGCAAATAAAGAGAAATGCCTTATTAAATACTGATAATATTAAATTTATTATATTGTAACGCGAATGTAAACGTATTAAATTCTTTATCGGAAATTAATTCGTGGCTTATTGAGATTATCGATTAACATATGATGATAATCTTGATTTTTCTGAGAGTAGTAAGTTGAATAGTAGTACGTAAGAGCAGTAAGTAAGTTGACTTCGAAAAATTTATAAGTCGAATATAAGTATAATCTTAAACTATATAATATCACGTCAATTTTTAGCTTGAAATGGATTTCAATGGAATTTTTTTAAGTTACGTACCAAAGATATAACAATAATTATAATCTATTTCATAAACATAGTAAATTTATAAAGATATTTACTGTAATAATGTTATACATAATGTAAATATATTTACGAATATAGTTTTATAAAAATTTGTGTGGGCATTCTTCAGTGTTATAGTGAATAACTAATTTGGGCATTCGCTTATTTTAAAAGTCTTTATAAGAACAATAATTTTTCTTTTTAAGGAGAATATAATTCTTATGTTCAGTTGGCATGCTTTAAATGTATCACTTAAGTATCAGATTTTCATAAAAAAATATTTGTTTATATTTATTTTGCGTTATTGCAATATATTTACTCACAATTTTAAGGATAGTAAATTATATGAACTCCATTAATGATTTGTTCTATTGAACAAGAAAGTTTATCAATTAACACGTGTTGCCTTCTCGTAATAGTTTCAAGACTTCCGACATATGAATTATTCAAACAAAAGTACGTGGATAAATCGCGTAATAAAGTTGTCTAACATCTTGATGAGGATTGGTTAGAATTTAGTTCATTAAGAAAGGAATAATTTCAGTTGAAAGGAATTTTGCTACAATCTTTTTGTCTAGTATATTGCATTTATAAATAAAACATTCTATCGAAGAATCTGATCACGAAGTTTAGGTGGTAGATATTTGTACATAGTAGAAAATGTACTTGATTACTCATATAGTGACTTCAGATCAGTAATTAAAATACTTATCGCTTTCTTGTAAATTATTTTAAGAGATAAAAAATATTAATATAATTCAAAGAATGTGGTTTAAATGTAGCAAAAAGACGATTATAGCTATTTATCAAAATATGAGATTCTTCATACGTAATAGTTTATAAATTTCAGTTAAATACTTAAGTCAGAAAAACAGTTAAACAAATATACATCCTGATATAATTTTAACGAGAATCATTAAATTCCATCTTTATTTGTTGTTTGATTAGTATTTAAAAGAAAAAAGGGTATAAAGAGTAAAATAATTAACGCAAAATGTTACTTCATTAAGGGGTTTCTTTTTGCCATAATCATCAATAATCATAAAGGAAACAGCATTTATATATATACATTTTTATATTAGCCATAACTCGTGTACTTCCTTGCGCAAATATAGCGCGATTGAATTTCATTGAAATAATCGCCGCTGGCTAATTGTAATCGTCGCTCAAAATGAAAGAGCCAACAGCGGAGAATTTCGCTTATACACAATTATTTTTAATTATCAATTTAAATTTATCCCTGTCTCTTCTTCGTGTTATATACGCACTCTGCGCTCTTCACCTGTGCATTCATGTCTTTCTTATTCCCGTTACACTATTTAAAAGTCCCAGGAGCATAATTCTCGACTGGTAAGAAAGATCGAGATGAGAGACTCTTCATATCTTTTTTAAGGACCATGTCTCCGTTTCTCTCACTCTTTTTCTGCGGGACTACTTCTCGGAGATTCGAGAGGACGACCTTTAATTCTCCATACGTTCATTCTACTCCCGACCCTTGTCTCTCTCTCTCTCTCTCTCTCTCTCTCTCTCTCTCTCTCTATGTCTATCTCTATCTCTCTCTCTATCTGTGCCTTTCTCTCCCTTCCTATCCCTTTTCTCCTGTATGTTAGCAATCAGTGTCCGCTGGACTCATTCTTACGATAAAAAGTATAACGTATCCGGCAGTTATATTAATCGACGCCCTTCTTCTTGACTTTTCGCTCTTATCTTACTTTCTTCCTCTCGCACTCCTTCTGTCTCGCTCATTCAGCCGAAAAATTGGCAATAAGTTGACGTCGAGTGATAGCGAAATAAATACATTCATTTGAACGGCAGCATATACGATGGGATGGGTGCGAGAGAGAGAGACAGTGAGAGAGAGTAGGTGAAAAAAGGGGAGTGTGTGTGTGAGAGAGAGAGAGAGAGAGAGAGAGAGATGGAGACTCCAAACGATTTCTCAAGTGCGTGTGACATAGGTATACATGCACAGTAGAGGTGCACCGACTTCAAAACTGGTTCTCCATTTGGGCCGTTGTATAGAGAGACGAATTCGAAAGGATTGCAAAAACGACTCTCTGTCTTTCTTCTTCTGTCGCTTTTATTTCTCTCAATCTCGCACTGAACTCTCTTCCTCTCTCTCTCTCCCCTCTCTCCCCCTCCCCCTCTCCCTCTCCCTCTTTCTCGCTCGCTCTCTCTCTCACTCTTTCTCTCTCTATCTATCTCTCTTTCGCTCTTTCTTTTCCCTCCTCTCGCTTTCTTTCGCGAATAAGCCCCACCATGGTGGCAGTCAGGGCCCTTCGGATCTCACTGATCTAATCTGCGGCTGATTAACGATCGTCGCGCAGCGAAGACTCTACGCGAGCATGTATGCGTGTATGCAGCAGTTCATCGAGTTCGTCTCGAATTCTCTTCTGGTGAGTAGTTCTCTCATCTCGGTGAGCCCGAGGTGGGCGCGAGAACGCAAGAGATGGAGAGAATGAGATCTGTGTCTCCCAGCCTGTTGGGACTCGCGCGCGCTTCATATACACGTCCGCAGACGCTCTCGTGGATCGTTCGGATCTAGCCGATCTAACCTCTACGCCTCATTAACGATATACGTCCATCCGATGGTTAATGGCAACCACTACCATCCTGCCCCAACTTTCGGAACGCGTGAATTTACAGTGGTTCTCGCGTGGGTAGAGCTTTCGTTACTTTGACCTGACCAGGACTTTAGTTAAAAAAACTGATACTTTTGCATTGCTAACTTGGTATTTGTTTTCTTTTGTAAACAGTATAACTTCTTTATGTCGTTTAAAGATGTCTTACAAAATACTTTTACAAAATCATTGGTATTTTATTGTAATTTATTATATATCCGTATGATTATAGATTGATCGATCCGTAATACAATATCGTTATACAGATTTTAATTTTATAACAATAGTATTTACATATTTCATTAAAAATATAATTGATTGATTGAACTCATAAACAGAAAAGCCAAATTTCTCTTATGTCTCTATCTTTTTAAACATTGATCGAACCATATTCCAGTCTAAGATCTAATATATATACTCTGGTAGTTTATAATTAAACATTTAATTATCAACAATAATAATAATAATAATAATAGTAATAATAGTAATAATAATAATAATAATAATAATAATAACAATAAGAAGAAGAAGAAGAAGAAGATGATGAAGAAGAAGAAGAAGAAGAAAAAGAAGAATGTCAACAACAACAATAATAATATTTTTAATATATTTAATATTTCTAATACAGATATAAATTAACAAATATTTTTGAGCATAATATCGAACAAATTAATATTAAAGAATGCAAAAAAGCCTAATGCCAGTCATTTATTTGCCATATGCGTTTATCTGTTGACGTATTCTTCAACTATTTGGTTGGCGATCAAAAATAACGATTGCGGCGTTTCGCTTCCTTTTTGATTGGTCAAAATAATAATAATTTTGAGGAGCGCAAATTTTTTTCCTTCTTTGTAGATTCGCGCGACTACCTATTCCATTCCTTCATTTGAAACGACTATTTAATTAAAACGAGTTTCGGGTGGGCGCCGAGTGTTTGGTTGTCGCAGTTGCGTTAGCCAAAGATCCTTTTATTTTTATTCACGAAATTCGATCGTTATCACTCTGGGGAGTTTTCGGCGTGACAGAGTGGATTTTAGGAGATGACATAGATGTCGTTGTGGATATATAAGAGTATATATATATATATATTCATTATGAGTTGAAAAAGGACATTGCTCAAGTTTCAACAACTGTGTATTGAATTAATTCGTGTTATAAATTAAACGGGGACTCTAATTAAATAGCGAAATATAATTAAGTATTAGCAGAAATACGAAAATGTTTTGATTTTTTTAAATTTTACGCGTCATATAATAATTTAGTCCTTAAGGGATCTTCTTTATTAATTTTTCTTATTCTCGAGAATATTTATAGAAATTTAACATTTTCATTAGCCAATGTTTTTATAAGCAACATATATTTATTTATGTGTTTATTGTTCTATGCTTACTATTTTATGAGATGTACAATAATTTAAAGAAATCTGCAATCTGATATTTCTTAGATTTCTATTCATAATGCCGAATTACGACCATTTCACTTTCCCATTTTACGTATCGGTTTATCAAATATGCAAGTGATTATGTCCATTATTACTCATTTGCATGTAATGTATTTTGTATTTACTAGCTTCTAGGACTTGTGGTAGTTTCTTTTTTCCTTTACCAAAATTCAGAATAAATACTTTTACTTTTACAAAACCTTACAGTACGGGATATGTTAAATACCTCTTTTCACTTAAAATATTATATATTTTAGTAAACCATCGGTGACGTCTGTATGCATTCGTTTAAGAATATTTATGCTTTGCTACATTAATTTAATGAAATTTAAAAGAAAAAACTATTACATGTAATTAAATTACAAATATTAATTATTCATAAATCATTTTTACATTATTAAGAAATTTTTTATTTTACAATGTTAATAAAAGATACTATTTGATTGTATTTATTTATATATTTATTATTTTTATTTATTTTTTTTTTTGAAAGAGTAGTTTCAACGCGGAATGTCGAGTTTAAAAGCAAAATGCTATTTTCCAGCAATTACTGATTCATCGAAAGAATCATGGTGAAGAAGTTTCCGAGTCGCTGACTTGCGAGAAAACTTTTCCTGTACTACGGATACGAAATGAGCGCTCGTCGTGTATAAGTTTCGTGTCGGTTGTGCTCAGGATAGACGAACCCTGTAGAACTCATAACTTGCGATTGCACTCGGGGCAAACTCTAATTCTTTTTTTAGATCCCGCTTCGTTCGCATCGCAAGTTCAATGGATCGGCAGAGAATAGTATCTGCGGAAGAACTATGAGCAGTGGCAGTCGGAGCTCTGCTTTATAGGAAAAAAAAAAAAAATAAATAAGGAAAGGGGATAAAAACGGCAAGTGAGACGACGGACGGTTAAAAGAAAAGCTGACATGAGATATTTGAAATAGTTGCGAATTGTAGAGTGGAACGAGAGAGAAAATCTTGTATGACAAAAGAAAAAGGGGGACAAATGTAGGCGAGAAAATGAATGGCGAGACAGGAAAGAAGTTGCGAAAAGACGGGATTGCGTGACGAGCAGCTGTCGGAGAATTTATTAGGTTGTTACTTATAATAGTTATTAAAGGATTGCATGAAATGTTATAGTTGTCTTTATATTATCCTATTTTTATATCTCATGCTTCTTTAAAAAACAAAAACAAACAAAAAAAACATTCTACGATCCTACAATATGAAGTTATTATTAATGTTTCGATTCAATAAATTTTTAGGAGAAAATTTAACTTAAGCACGAAAAACATCTTTTTCCCAATTATAAAATTGCTTCAAGAGTATAAATTTTTAACGTAATTTTTAATCTTTAATTTTTAATATTAAAGACAAAATTATATGTTTTTTATGTGATTTTCTGTAGAAATTAGTAATAATTATTAAAAGTTATTTCATATCTAATATTATTATAGTTGATTTGTTATTTACTCATTATAGACTATTCTAAAATTAATCGGGTACATTCAAATATACTTTATCGATCAATTATTAGTCTCTCTGTATTTCGATAATTTACAATCGGTTACGTATTTAAATAATTTTTTAAACATAATAGAAATTTTCAGTAGTGGAAGAAACAGCGTAACAAGATATTTTTTGTTGATTATCGAGTAATAAATTATAATGAAAATTTTGCATATTATATTTAAACATTCAACAACTTTGATCTCGCAAATTTAGCGTTAGTATATTGATTTGTCTATCAGAATAAATATTCTATACAAATGTCATTATAGAATTAAGTAATCTTGAATCTCTCCAAAGGATCTAGTTGAAAAAAGAAAATCAGTTGTATCGTTCTAAACATTGAATATGATATCTCAGAAAATATGCGTACTGTAATTTCAATATGCTGCATACAGGTAGAAAGATGTTTAGTACGTAAAAAGAAGATTATTACATTATAAGTAAAGAAACAAATAAATAGATAAATAATTATGCGTAAGTCTGTATAGATATGAATTATTTAACATGCTTTTTTATTGTAAATTAAATTGAATATATTAATATCAGTAATTTCATGTTAATAAAAATTCATTATCTCAATAAAAATAGTTGTTTCAGATGAAATACACGATAAAAATTATTCGATTACTTAAAGTAATTACGAGAGAAATTTCAATGCGTATGTGAAGTAATGACTTTAATAGTAAATACTATTTTTTTCATGATGTATGGAACGTTCGTTTCATATGTAACAGAATTACATTTTATTTAACGGATTTGCATAGATTGAAAGTGAATTGAATAAAAAAATATTAATTTATTCACAAATTAGGGTTAGGTATGAATTATATATAGCTCATTTGCAGTTTTTGTTTGATAAAAAAATGAAAAAAAAAATAAATATAAATAAATAAAAAACATTGAGAAAAATAGAGAAAATGAAAGTGATCGAATGAGAAAATTAAATATCTAAGAAATGAGGTGACGAAAAAAGAGGTAAGATAAAAATAAAAGAAATAGCCCTCGTCGATCGTCGCGGATGATCACAAACCTTACGCGAAGAAGCTATAACCAAGGATAGCAATACTTCGTGCTAACAGGCGTGACCCATACCAATACCTTCACTTTAAAATATTCTTTCACTCTTTCTACTACTCTCAAGACCGCTATTTTCCTCTACCATCTCACTCACTTAGTAGCCATTATGGTCCCTTTCCTCTGCTCTCTCACTCTTCCTCTTCCCCCTCCTCCCCAAATCCCACCACATCGCTCTACTACTACTGCCCAATCCCTCTATCACTCATCACTGTTTATTTTCTTTTTGACGATATTTCTTGTCCCTCTTCTTGGACGATTACGGTCCTTAAGTATTAACCGTAACACCTACCGCGAAGAATCTTCTTATTCCCTCTCCTGTCACATGTTTTCTCCCATCAAATGCAAGAATAAGAAAGACAGGGAAAGGACGAGTGGGAGAGGAAGATAACGACGATAGAGGGGCGGGGGAGGGAGAAATTGCTTTTAATTTTCTGGTTTTTCGCCAGGAAGGATTATTAATTCGGGTCTTGAACACCCATGATTATAGTGATAGCCTTTGTGGTGACCCCTTTGAAATGACACTGCAGAGATAATAATGCAGCTTTTATTTTGCGGATATTTCATCTGTTAACTTATAATTACGTCTTAAATATTAACGACAATGTTTTATTATCATTCAATAACATCGTCTGCCTGTAATATTCTCTATATTTACAATTTTTACTTATTAATAATAGTCATTTTATATCAAGTATATTTTATTTTAAATCTCGTAAGTTTTCTCATAGAGATTTACATTTCTCATCCATGTTCTAATTAATTATATTCTGTCAATAGTTTTTAATCATGAAGATTTATCTTTTTCCCCATGTATAATTTGTTATTTGTATTATTACATTATAATTCTGTATTTCATATAAATGTTTAACAGATGGAAAATTTATTGTATGGAGTAATGCAAACAATATATCCGGTAAGAATAATAGAAAACATATTTGACCATCTTATACAAAATCAGCTCAAATTAGCAAGAATAAAATTAATGCTAATTAATGGAATATAATCATTAATGTGCATTTAATCGTTGATGCGTATCGTTCGAAATTACAATTTATTAGAAAACAATGAAAAATAATGTTTAGCAAGAAAATTTTAAATAATTTTAATAAAAAAGCTGGTAAGCGAACAGAAGAAGCATAGCAAGAGAAGAATGTATCAGTGAAAAAGATAAATAATTTTCAATGTATCGACCAAAACTGTATTGGTAACTGTAAACTGGTCTCGTCATTTCAATATTTTGTTCTAAAATAAGCTGAATATACTTTAGCGATCTATTATTCTTATTAAAATTATATCCAGTATTACATTGGAATATCATTAGAAATGTCAAAATTTACATTTCTTTAAAGGTTTATGAATACAAATAAGTGTCATTCACATAGAACAATATTTAGAATATAAATAATGATTATCAAATTAAATATATCGAGTTAGCTACTTTTAGTTTTATGAATACAATCTACAAAATATAGAAATAAAAATATGCCTTCAAGAATGGGCGAAAGTAACACAGTGTTTAAAGCATTTTATTCGAAAAAAATATATCAAGAATGGAAGAATGAATTTCGCACGGGAGGTGCGAATATGTTTGTCTAATCTCATTTGTATCTTTTGCATTTTGGTAACAAGAGACTCAAATGAAAAATGAGTACTATCCTTTTCACTTGTCTCTGCTCAATACTGGTTGGAGAATGAGTCATTAAATTTTACAATGAATAAAATAATATACAATTCATTGATCCAACCTATTCGTCTCGACTCGTGTCTTTCTATTTTCACTCTATCCCCATCCACTCGTCCCTCCCTCCTCGCAAAATATTCTCTCTCACTCTTTCTCTCCATCGCGCTCTCTTTCTCTCTCTCTCTCTCTCTCTCTCTCTCTCTCTCTCTCTCGTCTTCTCGCTCTCTCGTCCTCACTCTTCGGTTATCTCCCTTTTCAACCGAGCATCATTGCGCGCGCTTTAATATCGTTAGAACGAAATTATAAGGCACAGACGGCACACGAGGGATGTAAGTCGGACGACGTGGCCGATCTATTGTGGCGATCACGTAGAGGCGATCATTAGGAATCGAGAGTCGGAGAGCGAGGTCGAACAATGAGCGGAGGTCTGCGCCTCTCCTGCGTGTGTAATTTCGCAATTATGATTCTCACGTGTTGGGAGTGCGTGTGTGCGGGTGAGTATTGTGGAGCCACCCTGACACCTTCGAGTCGAGTCGAGCGATCTCAGCCTCTTGGTTGCAGGCTTGCGGAGCCTCTCACCGCCGCCAACGCGAATGCGCAGACACCTTTTTAAAAGAAACGGGTGGCAGGGTAGGTGGGGGGCGGGGGGGGTTGAAGAAGGAGCAGTGAGAAGCATCGTTGACGTCGTTATTTATTAAGAGTGTGATGTAAATTGTTCGGGACTGTTGTTATGATTCTTTGTTTTTCAGTCCAACTTGCGTTTGATCATTTCTCAATAGCCAACATCCTATTTTCTGCATTATGGGGATCCTTCGAATTTTCGACAACCGAATTCCAATATTGTTTGTAAGTACGGCGTATTTAGTGCTAAGTGTGCGCTTATTCATGCTATTATCCGGCTCGATAATTACTTACATAACTAAATACCGATTATGAATTTGAATTTTCGTGACTTTGTATTTGGTGAAACTTTTATGAAAGCTTCATTTCGCGTTAGAAATAGCTGGTTAATATTTTTCGAGTTAAACCAAAGCTCTTACTTGATTATAAGATAAGGTCTCTGCAAGTGCTTTAAAGTTACGTTTCTGCTTAAAAATTAAAATCAATGGTGTGGAAATATTGGAATACAATAATTCTACAAATGCACTATGTACGATGAGTAAACAAAAGTCATATCACGTCAAATATATGTATTGAAAAAAGTATCGCAACGCATTCTTAATCAAGCTGTTTCCGACTTATAAATTCTAATTGCATAAATATATTATTCATAATCTCACAATTGTAAATACCGACATCCGTAATAAATATTGTGTAAAAAATATTTGTATGATTATTTTCGTTCATTGCATGCGTACGTAAATATTATTCTAAGCCATTACTCTTTATGAAGGCTCTTTGTGCTCCATACACATCGGAAGCCCGTAGCTTTAGAGGTGAACGCTCATACGGGTATTTATGATAATTCATGTCGCACCTGTCTCGCGTCGCTCCAAACGCAGAGACGACGAATTCGTACAAGAACAGAGAGAGAGAGAGAGAGAGAGAGAGAGAGAGAGAGAGAGAGAGCGAGAGAGGAAATATAACGGGACATATAGTGTGCCAAGTGTGCGCCAGTTCTCTTGTCTCGCGAAAGAATTTTTTTTAACACATAACACATTATTTATCATATTAACAAAGGCGCTCGTCAATTATATATAATCGCAACTCGATCGAGATTCTTGTGGGCCGATAAATTTTGTGTTTTCGATACAATAAATGTCGAGGGTGCAAATATATTTATTACTTTAAGTTTTCGTTTGTTCACAACTTTTCAAAGTTTTTCCTGCAGTTTTTCAATATTGTTACAAAGACGTAAAGCGAATAAATAGTATTTTCATAATAAATACTTAAACGATTCATGAAATATTTTATAATGCTTAAAAATTACCAATAATCTTCTTTATAGATTCTTTTGCAAATTAAGCATTAGTTTCAATAGGAAACCTATTGTATGAAATTTAAAGGTCAATTACAAAATTTTTAAACTTATAATATATCAATAATATAAACGAGATAAAATATAAGTTTACCGATATACTATTTCCAATGCTATTACCATAAGCAATATTTTTATTGTTTAATATTGTTTTTTTACTTATTGTATATAATTTGGATAAAAATGGGAACTAATTTGTTTTTCAACACGAATATATATATATATATATATATATATATGTTTTAATCAACAAATAGAATTCAATTATTACGTTATAAGGAAATGATAAGAATTTAATATATTATAGGGATTATTATAATGTAAAAATATAATAAGTAAAAATATCTATACCATAATATTTTTTATACAAATTTTTAATAATAATTGAATTTTAAAAACTGTAAATATGCGTGTATTTGGATGTATATATATGTATATATATATATATATATATATATATATATATATACACTGACATAAAATGGAAGAAAAATATATATTATTGATTGCTATTTGAGCAATAATATTGTGTAACTATAGTTGAGAAATATTTCATGAATTATGTATTTTTAAAATGTAGAGTATATTAGTATTTCACCGGTGTCTCATTTGATAAATCTCGAATACGTTTAAAGTAGGAATTAACATCGTGCTTTTCTTAAAATCGCCTTTACTCTGTTTATTCTTCTCTGCTAGTTCACAACTAAGAATTTCACGAAACAAGTCTAATCAAGTATAACTATTACAATTAAGATTAAACCAGTTTTTTTTACATGTTTTTTTGAGATCGCAAATATGGGCGCTTGATAATTCTCCATGGCTACCGCTCAACACAGAGCGACAGAAACTGGGAAATTATTATTGCCCGAGCGTGCAACTAGTAATCGTATTATTTTGTTAGACGGAATGATTGCGAAGGAAACATACAGCAAAGCAGGTCGAGGCAATGCAGGACAATCGGCGATCTATTTCTTCCGAGGGAACAACAGTCGGCGATATTTTCGCTTCGTGATCGCGATAGACGCCAATGACTACGACTCGTCCTTTGCTTCGTTCTCGTCGTCGTTGTCGTAGTTGTCGTCGACGACGTCCTTTTCATTTTTTTTTTTAAATACTAGTCGTCTGTCTTTCTTTTATGCTCGGCTCGTTACATTCGAAACTATAAGACTGGCTCACTGTAAAGCGATGATTCACCCGACTGAATCTTATCACTACTACACAAAATCAAATAATTACTCGTGTTTATTCGGCTGATCCGTTGATTATAATTACGTTAAGCGCTGCGACAATATTGACTTTTTATCCATTTATTATGCGACGGATATGAGTTTTTAAGAAAAGATCGTGTATAATCTTGTAGACGGAGGTACTGATTTATCTACCGTGATTGCTAAACAAGCAATAGCTTCTTCAATATGCCCGTTTTATTCTAATCAGTCTTTGGCGTGCAAACCATTTATTTAATGTAAATAGTTGATATTGATAATAGAGTATGAAGATACAAATAACTAAAATAATCGATGCCTTTATTTCTTAATGCAAAAAGAAGTTAAGAAATTCGCAAATTATTAAATGCTTATAATATCGTTTCAAACTTTAGTGCCAACATGTGTTTTTTTTTTTATTTCATTGGCCTATTATTTTTTATACGACATATTATTTTATCTTAACACACTACGATGCATATGTAAAAGATAATTGATGGACAAGAAAACAAAGATTTCTGAAATGATAAAATTTCATTATCTTTACCGTTAAATTCTGTATAAATTTTTTCTCTTTTACGGAAATATTACATATTAATTTAACTATAAGATGAAATTTGTATGATTAATAATTAAAATTAATATCTGGGAAGAATATTACTATTTTTCATGTTATTATAAATGGGCCTGATTTTAATAGTAATTGTGAAGCTTTGCATTAGTTGCCAATGATGTACTCTATCTTCGTTAGTCTGCAGCAGTCTATTCTAATATTTCCTTAAACGTTTATATATTTGTATTTTTATTTTTTATTCTTAATGTTTTAAACTGTAATTTAATATCATCAAAATTATTTGTGTTTTAAAGGATTTTTGAGATCGTATTAGTATTGTCTTTAATGACCTTTGCTATGTTCAGCTCATATTTTGTCTATATTAGCAAGATAAATTTGATATAAATCATGCGAATAAACTCGTGTGTAAAAATATAAGAACATCAAAACAATTATATTTGCAAATCGACAATATCATCAATGGAAATAAAAATGCATATTATTTTTTTAATATAAATAAAATTTAGATTGATACTTACATTTGAAAACAATAATTACATTCGTCTACGTGTTTTCATTACGTACTTTCTTTTCTATACCTTGTGTGTATAAGCATTACCCAATAATATAATAAATGTGCAACAAAGCATGAAAAATACTCACTTTACGTTTATAAAAATTCGTTGAATTTTTCCTTATAATCTTCTTATGATTATAATTGCGTATAAATTTTTTTATCTCCGACATCAAACTTCATAATAAATTGATTCGATCAGATTTCAAATTTGGTAATATTTTATGGAGGGTACATTAATAGCACACGCGATTAGATCAATAAATAAAGTGCAAAAGCATTATGCATCAATAAAATTTTTATTGAAGTTACTTTTACGTTAATTAAATGAACGCTCACTGTCAACGATTTTATCGCGGTAGGCGCGCAGCCGAGATCATAATAATCCCCACATAAACGCTCGCTGTTAGACTCAAAAGGAATATCATTTAAGAGTTTTACAAGGCATGAAGTGCCCGCTGCCGTAAATGGAATTAACGGCGATATTTTCGTAAGTAGAAAAGCTAAAATCACCGCTCGTCCGTAGCGCTCACAACGTTTGGGCCCCTTTTGCGCGCTCGCGCGCGCGTTCGCCTTAATTTATGTACTTATTCCGGGATAAGGTGCCAATTGCGAACGAGGAGCGCATGCAAATGGCCTCATCGTCAGTTCGACACCTCGCTCCCATAGTTTAGGCTCCCTCGGCGCGCGGCTTTTTCAAGCAACAAAGAACGCGGTATGCCTGGTATATGACCACGGAGAGGGGCTCGCGCGCGCACGCGCGCGCATCATGAATACGTAACCGCTAGGCTGCGAGCCGCGATTACGAGTCGTAAAAGGCCGCGGCCCCGAAAAAGAACGCGGCCAGACCGATATTTCAATCTATCGCGACGCCGCGCGGCCGCTTAGGATTTCTTTAAGGATAGGCACGGGGAGACATGCGAGTGTCGTTTCGCAAGCGCCGTGGCATTTGTTGCGCTCCCCGGACTCTCTCACGGCCGGCCAAAAAAGAAACCGATGTACAGGTGTCAAGAGGCTCGTAAATTCGTCCGAGATCTCCTTCCGAGCAGCTCCGGCTCTCCTTCTAGATGAACCATCTACCTGTGTACGTACGTATTTGTACACACGTGTACGTGCATACTGTTTTAACCTGAAATCACGCTAGCTATTTTAACTGAGTCTCCCGCAGCTCTGTCCCGCTTTAGTTGTTGCCCCCCACTCTCTTAACTTTGTGAACATCGAAGAGAATCGGATCGAGGCGAAGAGAAGGAGGGCGAGCAATGCTCATTGCCCGCACTGGCGTGGGTAATGAAATCGAAAGAGGGTACCTCGCGGTATATATGGCCTTCTTGCTGCGCAGAGAAAGAGAGAGAGAGAGAGAGAGAGAGAGAGAGAGAGAGAACGCAAGAGAATGGAGAAAATATCGCAAGTAGAGAAGGTTGGCACGTATAAAAGAAGAGAAAAGGAGCGCAGAAAATGAGGAGAATGAGGCCGTAGCGGGAGGAAGACGGAGGAGGCACACGAGGAAAGTGACAGAGAGACGAACGACGGAGGGAAAAGGAGGAGGCAAAAGGATGAGAGAAGACCGGAAGAAAATGAGAGGGACAGGGAGAAACAAGGGAGAAGAGATAAAGAAAGAGGGGCGCGGGTGAGGGAGGGATAGGGGGAGAAATGCAGGAGCCGGACGTGCCGGAGTTGTCTACCTCCTTGTCGCTCTTTCCCCATCTCCCGTCCTCTCTAAAAGAGAATGAAAGCCAGAGAGGGAAGGACAGGGACAGACAGAGAGGGACAGAGAGAGAGAGAGAGAGAGAGAGAGAGAGAGAGTACGATGGACCACCTACCGTCCCTGATCAGATCTCTGTAACGCGCATTGCTCTACGGTCCTGCCGCGTGTCTGTCTGTCTGTCTGTCTGTCGGTCGGATGCTTCGACCGACCATCCGTCCGTCCTGTGTGCCCCGTCTGTCCGTTCGTCTTGTTCCCTCCTCCACACGTACGTCCGTTCGATCCCGCCGCTCGACCCATCCCCCTCCCCGTTGTTCATCTCTTCTACGACCCCGCGCTCGGTTCCCATCAATAACGCTTATAATATCTAATTAATCACGAATTATCTAGATCCCGCCGGTGGGCAGCCCAGCACCTAGCGAGCGATAACGTAGTCTGCCACACTGTGAGGGTCTGATAACGATTGTTGCAAAAATACTTCGAGGGGTTGCCAGCGAAGATTAAGATCGTCCGATCATCTAAGCCGATAAGGGTTGATACGTCGTGTTTTCACGGTTATCGAGGGATTGGATGCGGGAGGACGAGCGCGGGGAGGATTGCCCTGAGATTACCTTTCGTCTTTGGTTCCTTTATTCTCTCTCTCTCTCTCTCTCTCTCTCTCTCTCTCTCTATCCGTTATAGCTCCGTTCACTTTCAGTGCCGCGGAGTGGAGGCATCGGTTTCACTTTTTTCTCAATTATTCAGCAGTCACGACTGGCGTATACGGGGTATTAAATGCGCCGCTTGCGATTCATCACGAACGCGGGCGCTTTGGCTTCTTCAAGAACAGTGAAGGGTGGTAGAGAGAGAGAGAGAGAGAGAGAGAGTGAGTGAGAGAGTGAGAGAGTGAGAGAGTGGGAGAGTGAGAGAGTGAGGGAGCGATATGGTGGTGATGGTGGATATGTTGGGATCGGTGGGTGGGGGTTTGGGGGGGGGAAGGAGGAGACAGAGAAAGAGAAATTATACAGGCATCGCTCGAGAGTTATCATTTCTTTTATGAATCAGCATTTCGTTGAATTGTTCGAGTAGCTAAGCGATATTGCCTCACGTTCTTGCTCCGCTGTTTATTTCATATTAAAGTCTCAAGAGTCGAGATAGTTTTAAATCGACGTACATTCTAAATACTTTGCTATAAAAGCTCTCATAATTTGATGCGTTCGAATAAAGGTAGATCCACTCGATCAGAGTAAATATTCTTCGTTCAGAACGAGAGTAATAATAGTAACTAAACGAGTCGTGGCAATAATGATAATGTAAACAATACTTCTGCATAATCGCTACATGAAAGTAATTTAAGTATACAATTTAAAATTCATAATATTAATTTTCTTGTCATTGTCACAAGCTAGATAATATAAGTTCTATATTAGTGACATGTATTTTATTCTTATAAATGGGTGTAAATTATGCAAATTATAAAAAGATGGAAGATTGATTGTTTTGCTTTCAATTTACGAATGAACATTTACTTGAAAATATAAGTCAGTATTTTTAAAGTAGAGGAAAAATATATTGAAGAAAGCACTTGTTGATAATGTTTTGTGTATAACAATTAAAATAAATAAATGTGATTGTTTGTTTGGAAAAATGGAGTTTTTATCGAGAATGGAACTTAATGTGCTGAAAACGTTTATGTACAAAGAGAAGGAGAGGGAATGTGATGCAAATTTACAGATGCACAAATCTATACAGAGGGCGAAATACGTATGTATGCATGTATATATATATATATATCTTTGTGAAATATTAACTTGTCTGTTCTGTATTCATCCAGAGCATTAGAGATTGGCAAGTCAATGCGGAAACCAGGAAATGACTAGCTAAAGAGCATCGAATAGAATGAAATAACTTTGACGGGAATAGACAGAGCAAGAGCCTCTGCTCAAAGTATATATGAAATGTGTCTCAACTTTCGTACGATTTAATAGGCTAAATCAGCTAAGCTGTCAAAAACAGAAACAAAGAAACAAGAAAAGCAAAAAAAAAAAACGGAAAGTTACTTGTATAGCATTGCCGAGAAATGTTTACGATTCGAATTAGCATCCCCTCTTATCGCCGTCTACCAATATTACGAGCACGTCGCCCATTATTCAATCTTCTTTTAAAATCGAGGAATATAATTGTCATAAATATATCAGAAATTCACCCGATCCTCTCGTTGCCGTCGTGACTTTGAACTTGTCTTCGATCCGATCGATCATCGGCGGCAGCCTAACACGGAATTACACACTTGTCAGTGGTCCCGCTTGAGATTTTCACCTTAATTTAACAACAATGCCGACGACAACGGCATTGCCGATAATAATAATAATAGTAACGTTAGATGATAAAACTCGTTGGACGGCGCAGTAAATGGTGAGGTGAGCGCGGCGAGAGCAGTCAGTACGAGTATCCGCACAAAATAACAACACTTGTGCATTAGATAACCAATTAATATAGCAGCACGCGGAATTGATGCAATTAAAAGGGTAAGATGGAGCGGAGTGATAGGACCGATATGCAAGGATAAGAAGATGAAGGTAGATAGATGGATAGATGGATGTATGGTTGAACGGTAGAGGATTGGGGGGGGGGGGGGGGGTGCTCGGAACGGGAATAGTAAGCGTGGAAAGGCGTAGTTCGAGGAATGGATCCCCAACAAACTCACGGAGCCTCTATGATCGAGTAGCTAACGCGGTTGGTGCACATTATATCCACCTGGTGGAGTCGATTGGACCGATGCGATTTTTGTCAGGTACTTAAAGATCGCTCGTTACTGTACCGTTGGGCTCGTGGGAAGGTCGTTTGTAAGGAGCACGCGCGATCGCCACTCCCTAGGATTGCGCTCTTCTTTATTTCTCGCTCCTTCCTCCCTGATTCCTCTTGGTGCTACAGCCATCGCCGCCACCGCCGCCGCTGCTTGTTCTTTTCGAGAAAACAACCGACGTTTCCGGCAGCTCGGCTGTTTTATTTGGACCTTTGGTTTGTTAAGTGATCCCCACTGTAGATTGTACGTAAAAGTTATAGTTGCGTAATACGAAGTCCTGTTTTCCCTTTGAAGCAATTAAGTAAATTGAGTTCCCGCCTCTTATCGTAATTTCTTTAGCATTACTATTCTTGATTAAGTTAACTTATTTACATTGCTTTCCCTCATTGCTTTAACATTTTTTTTCTTTCGCCTTTTGTATTTCTTCTTTTTTCTTTGGCTTAATTAAATAAAATAAACACTAGTGCTGGAGTGTCTTATTCTAAATGCATGTCGACTCCAAATTCTATTTCTTTAATTAAAACATCAATTAATCGACATCTGATGATCAAATCTAGAATAAAAATTGCTTAAATAAATAAACAAGATAGATTACTAGCTTATCGAGATAATTTAATAGAATAACAATTTCTCGTGAAATGTGTTTACAGATGCAAATGTTAGGCACGTTTATTAATTTATGATATATTTGCACAGTTTGTGCGAATTGTTGATGTTGGCGAATAGATTTGTTTATAAATGAAGAGATCGTTAACTTATATTTAATTCTAAAAAGATGAAAATTATTTGGAACTTCAAATTTATAACACAAAACATACCTTTCTGCGTTTCAAAGATTTTATTCAATTACTAATGTAATATTAATTGATCATTGGAAGAGTTCAATAGTATCTAATATAAAATGGCCATCGATTTTTTAATCGTCAGATTTTTTTAATATATTAAGCAGTAATTATAAATGATTATTCAATAATTTGTGTATACTTAAATTAATTAAAAAAATATATAATACTTAAATAAATAATTATTATACTAGCAATAATAATTAATTAATTAATGACTAATAAAAGACAAAAAAGGATTTTCAGCCTTCTTTCGTGATTGTACAATTTAATTAATGTTACTATTTCAGTGAAATAGTTAGAAAGCTTATCAATTATCTTTCACATTTTAATATTATTAATTTTTTTAATGTAGTAATGGCAATCTGTCTGACTGATTTCTTTTCGGACAATCGCATTTGTATAAAAACTATAAATTATACGTGTTATTATAATATATGCAATTATATAATAATGAGATTATGGAATTTTATACTTCACGAAAGAGTATTAGAATAATGTTTAGCGTAATACGGTCTGAGAATATAGTTTTTCTCGGCGTATATATTTTTCTTTATAAAATTGGACAGTAAAATACTCTTAAAATAGTAGTATAGAGTAAAATAGTCTATCAATAGTCTATCAGTAAAATACTCTAGTCAGTAGACTAAGTACTGGTCTTATAGATAATATTAAAATGAAGTCGAATGAAGTAGGGATTATTTAATTTAGTTTTATTAATAATTTTTTATTAATAATTTATTTAATTTAGTTTTATTAATAATTTAGGATGCTGGACAAATTTCCCATAAAATAAGAAAAAGTAGTCTCGTGATTAAGGAGTGATGTATTTTCAAATCATTAATATCAATTGAACATAACAAAATTTTAATAATACAAAATATCATGTGCATAAATATAAAACTATAAAACGAATGTCGTAAATTGGCTTTCTTTCGAAAGTATTTAAATACTAAATACGCCAATCGTACATTATTCATATTAATTTATTTGTATTTTATATAATCATTTGAATATTTTGACAATTAGTTGATACTTTCGTTCGGTTTATTTTCTTTCCTTTACTGTCTGTGTGTCATATTAAACCCAATTTATCATACGCAGAAGAATTAAAAATTTTATTTAGTATTTTGTCAATAAAATAATACTTTCTATATCTATATTTAATTGTTCATTGTATTGTAAAATACCTTACCAAATTACAGCAATGAAAGATAAATTATTCCACCAATGGTTATGAAAAAACGTAATGTATAATTTATAAAGACACGAAGAAAAATCAATGCAAAAATTCAAGGACGTTAATTTATTAAGATTACAAGCATATTGAACTTTATTCATTAATATCAATGGCAGAATATTCAAATGTGATTTTCTCATGAAAAAAAGTGGATTAAAAACATAATAGCAGTTTACAGTTGAATGAGTAGAGTCAAACTCTCCTGTCTTCTTGTCTCCCTCTCTCTCTCTCTCTCTCTCTCTCTCTCTCTCTCTCTCTCTCAATTATTTTGCCGCATAACGGTCATTAACACATTTAGGAAGATGAGGCTTTTTTACTCAGGAGCGGCGGTAGCTCTTTACGAACGAGACGGACGGTCGCCTATATTGAATTTATGCGTATCCACGTCGAATTTTAACATACGCACACACTCATACGCGCATATTATTATATATCATCAATCGATTTACAAGCGTACGAAATTGCCGTAGGCTAATAGTTTTATTTCTTTTATTTAATTTTAGTCGGTTTGGTAGGCTCTGTGAGAGATCTTAGGAGAATTAGAAATGATGACCGAGCAACGATTCAGTACTGAACCGACTTTATGCTTATGCTTTTAGGATTTGGATTGTAACGTCGTCGTAAAAGTAAAAGTGCTTACAAGACGTTGAATTGCATCTCATTATGTTTTGTTTTTAGAATTGTAAGGTGGTTGGTCCAGCTTAATCTTTCACTACGTTACTCAATAGAATTTTCGGCTATTATATAATTGACTAATAATTGCCAGCCAGAAGTAAATATTGCAAAAAAAAAGATATATTAGCTTATTAAATAGTCCGCTTCGTATTAGCTAATTTCTGTTAAGCTTACTTCGATCCACTATAAGGACAAGTAAATTGTCAATCCGCTATTTAGCAATAAATGCTTTAAATATTTGGCTCTAAAGCATCGATTCGTTCGAGTGAAAAATCCTGATCAGCCTTTATTAAGACGTAAATAAATCGTGCTGATTACGAAAATCAAAGACGTTGTAGGAGAAATGAACAGCCAAGAAAAGGGACATTTTATCGATATAAGAAATCGAAGGCGAGTACGTGTCGTGTAAACTTGGTACTTATGATCGACATTCTTGTCGTAGGCTATGAGAAGAAACGAAGCGAATAAAAGACTGAGGACATTGACAGGAAATACCGAAGCGCTAAAAAAAAAGTTGGCCTACGTTATCGGGAGATCAGCGCGCTCAGTTGGACACTGAAACTGTCTTTAAGCGAATAGATTAAGTGACAATCTCGGTATAGGAAGTGTCGAAAAATAAATGAATTGAAAGTTTAATTAGAAGGAGACCGGGAAGGGAGACTTACGCGATGACGCAGTTGTCACTTGTCAGGGTCCAACTTTCGCGACAGCATGAGTCGCAGCCTCCGGCTATTACGCGCTCGGTCACCGAACACCAACACCAAGCTGGTGCATGAAATTATAAGAGACGACGCGAGATACAGTTGTCGATGTATCCTAATTACATGTCTCATTCGTCGTTACCAAAGTTGTTTGCACTTCAACCGCTTTATCAAAAGTAATTCAAAGTCACACCGATACTTGGCCTATCTATGCATATGATCTGCAAGTGGGTGCCACTGAGCATTCATTCCACTCACGCCGTGGGCGAGGCTTTTTCGTAAACTCTTGAGTGGATTAGCATCTCTTGGTGCAATGTATAAATTATTGACTGCCCGGGTTTTCTAACGAATATGAAGTCTGTCGAGGATTAATTTTTTTTTTCAATTTGACTATGTTAATGGCATTAACACATAATTGAATGGCATAACAAATAATTGAAAAATATGAGGTTAAGTTTACGGTGCTGCTGAACAATTGAAAACTTAAAGTAAATTCATTATAATAAAACATAAAGCCACATCCTCTTAATTATGAAAGTACGGTGTAGGAAACGAGATGATTTTTGTATACTTTAATTGTTTGTAATTTATAACGATGATAACATTTTTTAATGGTGATTAGACTAGTACATTTAATTTTCGATAGAATTCTTCTTCTTCTTTTTCTTTTTTTTTTTTTTTAATACTTATGAAAGGTATTTATGCGGCAATTTTCATTTCTGTTTTTTATTTTTCTTGATAAAACAATAATTATCCAATCGTTATAATTATCTAATACAAATCACATGTAAAATGTCATTGTAACTGGGGAAAATTATTTGATAACGATAATAAGGTAACTATTGGTATTAAAAGAATATTATACCATCGTAAATCTACTCATAAATCTAATTTACATAATAAAGCAGAATGATATCATAAAATCAAATAGTTACTTTCTAAATGCACAAATTTAATTAACTAAAAATAAATTAATAATATTGATATTATTAATGATCTTCCGAATACGTATTTAAATTATTCTCAATGCTGTTCAGTAGATACTGGAATAACAAAATTTTTGATAATTTAATATGCTGTCTATAAATGGAACTTGGATAATATATTTTTGTAAGTACGTAAGATACATTATGGAGCTTGTAGTTGCATTTTATTTCGTTTCCTATGTGCACACGCAGGTGTGTTTGAACGTACATTCTTTTCTTTGTTATGTGAAAGTCGATATCATTTTTCATCTTTCAAATTTGAAAATAGCCCAGAAGTTCATTCTTTAATTATTCAACAAAAAATTGAAAAGATTGTAAGAAAAGGATTTCTTGGACGAATAATGAGTTCACATCTTTTTTGTATTTACATCAAGTGTTTTATTTTGCACTCAGCAGCTCATTATAGTGGGATGAATGAGTTTGTAGATTATTGTAAGAATAATATAGTTATTAACGTGAGTATTGCAAATTAGCAGAATGTCAAACATGAACTATAGTTATAAAAATTAAATATGAATTTGACTTTTCTCCTTTTAATCGGCGTTTAATTGAGTTTTCTTAATAAAAAAAAAAAACATATCATAATAAAATAATCATATTTTTAATTAGTTCATATTTTAAAGAGATCAGTTATATTTAAAGAATATTTTAGGATTTTAATACATTAAGGGAATTTTGTTTCCGCTAAACGCATGACTTTTTCTTAATGTTAAATCTTAGATGGTTTTCAACGAGATTGCACTAACTTGTAATCATTGTCGGCGGAATCTGGTCGGATTTTGGTATCTGAAATTTGTAATAGCATACACAAATTTTGTTTACTTTAACCAAAATCATTTGTCGAATTTCAAATAAAACTTTAATTCATTTTAAAATTATTATAATTTCAATTAAATCGTGAAAGCTTATACAAAATTGAGATTATTTCTCATTTGATTAGTATTATTTTCTCAAGACAATTTTGACCGATGATATAATTAAAATCATCGTACAATCGTTTAATAAATTCTAGTAAAATGTAAAAAAGAAAGAAGAAAAAAAGAAATTAATTACTCATATAGGTGAAATAATATGTGATATAAATAGTTGTACTTTGTACGTTTATGAGAATGAAAGTAAAATTGTAGTTTCTTTCCCAGAACTATATTATATCAGATCATCAGACACATTGTATCATAGAGAATATGCATAATAAATAAAAAAAATACCAGGTGTATTGATTTTATTTTCAGATACCAGACAACACACTTTAAAGATGCGAGAAATTCATAATAAATTGAAGGAATATTTATTACCAAACGCAAAAATAGAAGCAAAGGACTTAGTCGAGAAATCATATATCGCATAAATAAGAGTTAAATACGACCAGGCAATGATATAGATCCATGAAGAACAAAGTTTCGTAACTGTAGGAACTAAAATTTTATATATCGATCCGCCGTATTGTGCAGAATTACAATTGAATCTGTGAAATCGCCAATTGGAGTTTTGAAAGCGGCAATTTTGACGTTGTAAGTCAGAAAACGCACCGAAGATAAATTACTGCTACTGTAGCTACAAATGCAGTAAGGCCGGCAACAAATTTTTTACGTGCAGTTAAATATTGTATACGGAAAACACGAAAGTGATACTGCATGCGTAAAAACATTGGTTATTAAAACAGCTCCTCTTAGTCAGCAAAAATTGCTCTCCGAAATTTCCGAAGTAAGTTTTTCACTTTACGAATGGAATGAATTATTATTAGCTTGGAATACGATTACAATGCCCAGGAGTTTTTAGCTGCTGAAAATACGAGCTTCAATTTTGTACTATAGATCTTAAGTTAGTTGAGTAAGAAAGGGCTTTAAAAAAAAAAAAAAAAAAAAAAAAAAAAAAAAAAAAAAATGAAAAAAATAGAAAAAAGTAAGAAAGAAAAGAGCCGAAGCAGCTTTCGTAAATCTGCTGGGCATCTCATGACAAGTTATATTAAGCCACTGATAAATGAATTATTAACATTGTTGAAAGTATTCCTATTTATAATGGCACGAAGGTCATCCGCATAAGATTACGAGCCGAGGCCTGAATCGAAGCCGAACGGGAGCAACTTTCTCATGATACGTCAATTTTTCTCGATCACAGTCGCATTCTCAACGCGACCGCAAGCCTCTGGCGCCCGTAACGAATCGTTAAAAGAGCAACAAATTAGATTAACCGATGAAATCCAGCGACGCTCGTGGGTAAAAAGCCTGGCGCGAGTAAAAAAGGGAGCGCATGGCAGATCGTAAAAGGAGTCGCGTTTCGTGCGAATCGGTAGTAGTAACGTCTTTTTGTCGCGGCACGGCGCCTTGTCTTGTACGTCCAACAATGAACTCGTCGTCGATTCCGGGATAGGAATAAAATCAAAGAGAGTGCGGGGGGTCTGAAGAACCGGGTGCGCTCACGCGCGAGGAGGTGTAGCGACCTACGCGACCATTTTTTTTCATTATCTTGCGCTTCAGATGCGCGCGAGCGCGCCCCCGTACCGGCGACAAAAAACTGTATCGCTTGCTTGGCGTCATAATTAAAGGATGGCAGTGGCGGTGACGGTGCCGCCTTCTCCACCGCCGCCACCCCGCTCCTACTCCACTCACCGCTAAACCCCCCCCCCGCCGACGGATGGCGACAGCCTGGCGCTACAGTGATTTACGGAAAGTCGGTGCTCGATTATGACGAGCGACGCTTGAGCTTCAGCGTCATGGATTGTTGAACCATCGCGATCGTTGCACTTTGGCGGGGGTAAGGAAGTAGCGGCGGCGCTCGGGAGCATCTCGACAGTTTCGCATAAAGAGACTCTTAAATTGGCTCTTGACTTTGCGTTTACACGGTTTTGCGTGCTCGGTACGTAGAAATACTATCTGCTGTATTATCCGATGGGATCAAATTCAATATGCGGAACGGATAGAGTTTAGGTGCATGTTTCTTTATCGTGTAGCTTTTTGAAAAGTTCTACTTCTTTTACGGTCGGCTCGTAATTACTGGTTTACAGCAATCGCGGCGGATATAAGTTTGTGAGGTAAATGAAAACTTTTTACTCATAGAGTTTCTTGATTATTTTTTTCTTAATGGTACATTTGCTGTTTATAAATTACGAACCCAAGTCCAAGCTCGAGTCTAAGCGGTAAGGAACCACAGTGTAGGCTCATTTCATTAAGCGCATTATCTTATTAATGGCCACGCAGTTATATAATAATACTGCGTGTTGGTAGTAGTTTTATATTTCGTAAGCCATTGGAGGCTAATATTTAGCGCATCTTGAGGTATTAACGAGCCAGACGTTTATACAGATTGGGTTGTCCTTGTAGCGCCATTCGGAGAAAAGGAAAATATGATTTGGAAAAGTTTTCGGGTAATGGCGATACCGAAGGACCGAAATAAAGCGGCACGCGATATATGTCTTTTATTTAAAATTTTACGCTTCGTTACACTTAATAATATACTTATTTTGCTTAATACGTAACGTAATAATAGCGGCCAGTTGCTTATCATATTTCATATTTATTCGATTGTGTATTTACAAATTTGGTGTGCCAATCTGAAAAAAAAAACAGCACCTTAACGTTTAACGCTGATATTAACGGCAAGTAAACGGTGGGAGCTTGGTTACGACGCTCGTTAAAATCCGAATACTTTATTAATGGCATAAAGCTCGGCGGTGCGCAAACGTCCGCTCCTTTTGTAGCTCGGAATAATCCTTACCTTAACAAATGAATACTTAGAGGGACAAATACGATAGACAAAATGCGATAAATAATCGATAAACAATGTATGACAGTAGCTATAGGCGAATCGTCCAGTAGTCATAGTCCGTTATAAAAACGATTGGCGCTTTTGCGCGACCGGCCATACCATTACTTTAATGTTACTTTATAACTTTACTGCCACTTAATACAGCGCGCTTCTTGTAATCAATAGTATGTGTTATGCGTAACGGTGGCTGTTACTTCTACCAAGGGAAGAGGTTATTTTTTTTTTATTTATTTATTTTTTTGTTTCATCCCGCGCTCGTATTGAGCATAATAAGTGTGATCGTCATTTTGGCTGATAAATTCTTTAAAAATCCGTGGCGCTCATGAACTATCTGCCTTTGGCCAACGATAAAAAATCCATGGATTGCTCATTTTTTCGCTGTTCGGCAAAACTTTCATTCATCTTTTTTGCCCTTGAGAACTTTATAAATTTTAAATTTTACGTATGTTTCGACAGTTTTTAGCGTATTAGTGCTATACGACGAAAAAAAGTGGTACATATTCCTATAACAGGATTTTATGCGCAAGATACTGATTTAAGAAAGTTTTTAAAATATTAACTCAACTGTAAAACTAATTGCGCGAATGTAATTCAATGCGCTTTTAAACTTTAAAATGTTGAGTAAGTTTTACTGTCATTTTTCTCACACGTTATCTCGATTACATAAATTACATCGAAGGAACAAAAACAGAGAACTTAGTTATGAAATAATATACAGCGAGCGCGCACTATTTTATATCTTTAGTAATGAATTAATATATTTCTTTTCTCTCTAATTAACTTCACTTTTGATAATCTTTTTTGATAACTCTTTGTTATGCATAGATTTTAGAATATATACAGTTTAATGAATTTTAGTAGTACAATTGATTATTATATTTTTTTTATTGTAAATACTAGTGTTTAAGCGTTATGAACTAAACTAAAAATTTATCATAAAATTTTGATTTGTCATGTTTTTTTTTTGTTCGATGATCTACTAAAGTACGGTACTTTGTGGGTATTTCTAAGTAATTTCTCTGCAGAAAATTCTAAGATATTTGGTAATTACTCAAAATTTCAATTGATATTAATAAATTCCCTTAAACTTACGACATATTTTATTATTTAATATATAGTATATTCAAATATTAGGGATTAAAATCGAGTTAGGAATAGTTTATGCTTAAGAAGTGGCTTAAGTAAAGTTTATGATTATTTTATGATATTTCTTCTTCGTCCGTTTATCAAAGTAATTTCTATTCAAAGAATTTACATTACATTTTACATCGGCTTTTATTATATGTTGTGATAATGCCAATTTTTAGTAAGAATAAACAGCTATTATGTTTTTATTATACGAGTTTATTATAATGGAGACGCAGGACGCTGCACCCGCAATCTCGGAAAACATACAAAAAAGCTGCGGCAAGGGGCTAAAGGTCTTTGTTAGTAATATAACTACATGCACGAAGGTCATTACGCGTATAAGTAGAGTAGGTGAAAAACATTGGAGCAAAAAATTTAAAAAACCGCTCCTATATTATGAGACAATAAAACAATTTACATGTTTGCGTGTTACAATACGTGTATGCAAAAACATGGATTTACGCGGCTTGGGCAATAAATTTTTGTAGGGTAAATTATGAAATTGTAAAGAATATTTTAGCCACATGAAGGAGTGTATTAAGGGAATTAAAAGTGACTACGAGAGATATGGGCCATTTATGAATCGCTTATGATTTCTTCATAAGTTACAATGCGAGCGTTTCGGTTAATGAGAAGCCAATTCAATTAAAAATAACAATTCAGTTAACATTTTTAAAGACATTTTTAATTAGCCGATACGGTAGTCAAGGTATACCGCATGCTCATGCATTCCTTATGCAAAGTAATTTTATTGTTAGTGAATTTTTATCGATACATCAGCGTGCGCACCAAATTTACTTCTCAGCCGAAGCAGATTTTCCGCGTAGAGCAAAATGCGCTCGGTACTCGGGAAGTCATAGGAAGTTCTTTACCGAGGAACAGTACTTCAATCACGAAGATCCATGCTCAGAGTGTAAACGCCGCTTCATTTCTTTTTTAATTTTTTTTTTCTTTGCCTCGCGCGACTACTTCCAATCGAAAAAGCCCCGTTTAAAAGAGCTTTTTGGAAATGCCACAAAAGTCAATTACCACGAGGGTATAATTCACGTCTCTAAGCTCGGTAATAAAGTCCAAACGGGGTCTACGCCGAGCGCCTTCGATCCTTCAAAGTCGGGCGTCCCCCTTTGTCCGCGGCCGCACACATCCGGATAAAAAGCCACCGCCGGAAATTTCTCTCTCTTACTTTCTTACTCTCTGTCTCTCTCTGTCTCTCTCTCTCTCTCTTACTTTCTTACTCTCTGTCTCTCTCTCTCTCTCTCTCTCTCTCTCTATATATATATATATATATATATATATATATATATATATATATATGTATCTCAGTCTGTGTGGCAGCACGCCGACGTTTCGCGCGGCGGCCGTGACGGGTGATCGAGAAAAGTCCTGTCGGAGCTCCCGCACGTACGTCCGCGGCTGCGCCTCCTTGTTGGACATGCGGTGAACCGCAGCGGCTTAATTGCTCCCTTGCAGGGAGCTATCCCGAGAGACAAAACCCCCTGGCCTCGCTCTTACTCTCTTGGGCCGGGGGACGCTAGCTAATTTAACGACTTTTGAATGTCGATGCCGATTAATATCTCGGAGCGAGGGGCGTAGTACGTGTCCTCTCGCGTCGTCCCCCGGGTATTCTCTGAACTGATTATTTCGCGAGCGAACCTCGCGGCCGTGTCCCTCAGCTTGACGACGGTCTCCACTGTCGCGGTCGCTGACGTGGGTTGGAATCGCGAGGCGCTGCGTAGTTCCTCTCGTCGTCATCCTTTTATTTCATTGTGGCGACACTGGAGCGAGGCTCCTACGCCGAGCCATGCCGCTGCATTTCGGCTCCCCCCTCCCACAAAATCCCCCTCATACCTTCCCCTCATCGACGACAAACCCTCTCTCCCACAAGCCCCTTCACGTCCGATTCATTATTCCGATTGGACTTTGATGCTTGTATGAGGGTTTGCATTATTCCTGCGCGGGCCGTGAGAAGCGTTTAATGTAATTAACCTTACTCGATTACAACCGTTTAATCGGCCTTTCCGATGCGTCGATGAGATGGAAAAAAAAGAGATACTTTAATTACGTTGGAATGTATTTGTGATCCAATACTTAAATCACCCTCTTATATAAAGTGCTCTAAAACAGGTTGTACCTCACTTATCTCGCTTTAAAACTATGTAAATTAAGAGAGACTCCAGCTTTGCGTCCTCTGTCCCTTTATCGAATTAAAAACTCGATCGATTAATCACTCCCCTCCTAATTGTCATAATTAATTGAAATTAAATCAAGAAATTAAGACAATGAAATAACATGTGGTCGATGAACGAGCCAAAGTGCCTAAAAGTTAATGTCGAATATGCGATGAAAGGATGAAGATAAATACAAAGGTAGGTGCTGTACTTTTTTATACATGTTAATTTGAAATAATTCGAAGTAGTTGCATTTCAGCACTGAAGAATCATTGATATTTCTAACAATTACTTAAAAAATGTATCGAATCGAATTTTGCGTACAATAGCTGACAGCCGGCAAGGTATTCGAATTTCGCATAAAGGGCAATAATAATAAACAGTTTATTCTTATGCTTATCAATGGAAAAAGTCGATTAAAGTTTCATGAGACAATATGAAATAAAATTTCTTGAAATTCGACCAAATAAATCATCTGTATGCCAAAAAATTTTAATTTAACACTTGACTACGATAAGAATATGTACACACAAAAGCATTTCTCGGCTCCACGATGCGAGCAAAATGTAATTTTACTTTATTTTGTCGAGTGGCGAAATTACAATAAATCGATCAATGTCTATGCGAACGAATTCTATTCGAGTTTTCGATTATTAATTCTGGTGGCTAAATTTCGTCCCATTAAAATTTTTCTCCCCTTCATTTGCCGTTTTTTGTCATACCGCCTTCGTACGCGTCTTATATCTACGCATGCGAGACGAAATAAAGATACGATTCTTTTAATGCCGGTCTTCGTAATAAAACTCTCTCCTATCTCTTTCACTCTATTCCTTCCACTTTTCGGCGAACATAACATTATAATAAAGTAAGCTATTTTAACGTTATGCGACGTTGGAGTAAGAGAAAGGGAGAAACTATGGTTAGTTCGCGTACGTTTTACGTCCGCGCGGAATTCATATATCGTGTCGTCATCTTTGGTGTACTTTACGCTTGTGACTGCATTTTACGCGTACTATACGGATGTGGAGCTGGCAGTATGAATTATGCGGCGTAAACGCTGTGCAGATCTTTTATCATTAGTGCTAGTTTTTTCGTGTTTGTCCTTTTATAATGTTATTGTGGCTTTGCGAGTCCTGTAACTCGCGAATCGTTGTAAACGAATATGTCTTGACAATCGTTCACCATTAACTTTAACATGTTTTTCTTTGTTTGAGTTATGTCTGGCTTTACGTAAACTTAGTTGGGATATTAATGTAAGTAATAACTTTTTAGGCCGATTAATATATTGCCTGGTCACCGTATAATAAGATTACGCATTTGTTGGACTATCGGTTGAATTTGATTCGTTCGTAAAGTTCAGGACGGTAAATGTATATTAATAATACCCTCAGGATTCTTCTAATTTAATATCCGAAAATGCTCGGGGAAATCGATCGAAATCATTCATATATATATTATTATTGCTAACTCGATTGTTATTGAATGATTTTATTGAACATTCGAAAGTAAGCTCTTATTGGTGTAGCGCGATATTATTACTGTTTTCTAATTTAATGGCTTCAAATTACAATTGCATGGAAAATTCAATTTTGATATTCAAAGATTTTCCTAATGGATGCTGTCTTATTTATGTCTCGCCTATACTGTAGACAATAATAATTGTTACGGTAAATTTTTATCTCAACAAATTACTCTACATATTAAAATATAGATATTAACATCATACGGAATTCAATTGTAGTTGGCATATAAAAACTCACCGTTTCTTGAAAAAAAAAAAATTTTGAAAAATAACCGAATGTAGCGTACTAATAAGCGATAATAACGAAATAGCCGGAAGTTACGCTTTACGTTGCCAAATTAAGAAGAAAAATATTTCCGCTCCTTTTAGTCCGTCGTAACGCCGGTACTTCTAATTCAAACGAATTTGCCTTTGGATGTGTTTGCAACTACGGGAATTGCTCCAAGAAATGCATTATGAGATAACTCGCGTCAAACGCAACCCCGACAATTTTATTATCTTCACAGATTCAGGAAAATATCTTGCCTCGCCTCGCCTCGGCTCGCCTCGCCTCGCCTCGTCGCTGACAAATCCTATAAAACACTTTTTATCCGTGGATCTCGACGAGCCTTGGCATTATTCTCCGTTGATATTATCGCTCGTCATCATCCTTCCGAGACAATTAACCACACGGAGATAAGAGCCGTACGTACATATCAATTACAGCGGGATTTAAAGAAAAATCTTAGAGCTTATTACGAAATGAAGAGCGGAATGATCTATCGACGTTGCCAATAATCGAGCTCTCCTCTGCTTCCTCACGCCACAATAAATCAATCCTCCGAATCTGTGGCCTCGCGAAAATCTCGAATAAATCCAAATTTTGTGTCTCTTCGCCACCCCCTTCAATCTCACCTTCCCCTTCGCCCCTCACGATTCATTGCCCCGTTTCATTTCTCCCTCCACACAAGTCCATCTATCGGTCTCTCATATCCCCTCCCCTCCCCGCCCTCTTCCCGCTTATCGAGGAAGTCTCCAACTCGTGCTGCGAACGTTCAGAAAAAAAGCCGCCAATTTATCCGCGATGCCTTCTTTTCCATTAATCTCGATTGAAAGGCGGACTTTGGGCTCGTATGGTGCTCCTCCACTGATTTATACGATGTACGTAATGGACCGCCGAGGATAAGGACAATTAATGATTGTAGGGGCTCCGATTATCGACGCGACTGCTGCTCATCTTTGCCGAGTACGTGCGCGGTTTTCTCGGAGGGCAGCGCGATTACGCGCATACCCGAGAGGAGGGCTCGCGCTCCTTTTGACAGCCGCGGAGTGGGATGCAGAGTAATTCCACGCTCCACTGGACACGCCGATATTTTTTCTCCTCTCTCTCTCTCTCTCTCTCTCTTTAGCTCTCTTTAGCTCTGTCTACCTCTGTCTAACTCTCTCTAGATCTCTATAGCTCTCTCTAGCTCTCTCTAGCTCTCTCTAGCTCTTTTTATTGCTAAGCTCGCCTACTCGAAATATGTTTCATTTTGAATTTTCTTCTTGTAGTGCGCTACGTTCCCACGTGCGCTGACCTGCGGATACCGCGATAATGTAAATATTAATTATGCCGCGCACGTGGAAATACGGGAGAGGCGGTCAAGGCGAATGGATAATATTTCCTTTTAAAATTAATTATTAATTCCAACGAGGTATTGAAATACAAGAATAACCCTTGAACCGATTTTTTATCTGTTTGGAGTAAGCGATAGTCGCGATAGTAAGCGATATCACTTCTCATATTAATCCCAATAATTGTTTTTTTCAATGACATCTCGTTTTAATAGTATTACGAAGCACCTTATATGCGTGAATATGCTAATTACTAATTAATCTATGCCCTTCAACGTTACATTAATCCAGTATTATCACTTGGATTATAATTCTATATTTGTAGATAATAATATATGTGCAACGAGAGATTATTTTAATCGTAAGTTTAAATTATGCCATCGATCGTTATATTTCATTAATTGAATAGAATATCTAAACAAGTATTCATAGTTCATCGATATTTTTCTGCAATGTATCATTCATTTTAAGAAATCTAAATATTACAATTGTTTATAAGCCTCATTCACACTTATTTACATGTCGCTCGATTAAAGGACAGAAATTTGTTTAAAGACGTATCTAAATTAAACGGAGACCATAAATAAGTAGGTAATAGAAACGAGCAATTCAGTATATATTTTATGCATAAGAGAAGTTACGTATGGTTCGGTGGGTATGCGGTGGAAATGTAATCTACATTTCCATATGTAATGCTCCGATCGCTCGTCGTTTGTCAAATTTGTATAAAATAAGATCGTAATATTAATGGATTAATCCGAACGAATCCAGATTACTACTTCGGACTCTACTGAACATCGATGTAATCGGACTCGTAAGGCTTTATCCACGAGGTTACATCACGAGGATCTCCGAATTACGCGTTTTCGTTAAAACTTATCGCGTGCTCATCTTAACAAGTTCATAAATCTCCGTGGCTCCACTCCCTTGGCCAGCGATTATAACGAAAAAAACGAGGATCGCGAGGCGGTAATAGCGGGAAACTCGGGAAATTTAAAGCCGCACACGTGTATTCTCACAGGGGCCAGCAGTCCGGAAATAGCCTCTGCGCGTAGAATTAATGATCATGCTCGGCGATCGGTTCTCGCTCTGGAATCATCATCGCCGCTCTAGCAGCAGCAGTAACAACACCAGCACCAACAACAGCAGCAACAGCAGCAGTAACAGCAACAGCAATAGTAACATCACCAAGCGTTCCGTTACGGCAGCTTCGCTTTCCGGGTTCACGCGTCGTTACGTGCCGGGCACGATCGACGCTCTCCCGAACCTCTAGAAATGTGTGTGCGTGCCTTTGCCTGTGTATGTGCATGCACGAAAACACGCGAACGCATGCACTTATATATACACAACGATCCCTCGTTGATTTTCCACCATTCGTCGGACGTCGATTCCACAATGTCACGCTTCAAGAGCCGTAGAACTGCGGAAGCATTCACGGAATTCTCTCTCTCTCTCTCTCTCTCTCTCTCTCTCTCTCTCTCTGTCTGTCTCCCCCTCCTTTCTCCCCCCTCTACTTTTTGAGTCACACATAATCCAAGTATTAGAGGGTAAAGAAGAGTAAATGTGTATGTATGAGTGTCTGTATAAAAGACAGACAGAGAGAGAGACAGAGAGAGAGAGAGAGAGAGAGAGAGAGAGAGAGAGAGAGAGAGAGAGGGAGAGAGTGAGGGAGGGGGCCGGTTTTGTGGACTCATCTTTTCGAAATATTTTGATGAATTGTCTTTATGTAAGAACTTATAAAATTATTCTATACTTATGCGGCGCAGGTTCATTCATTTTTTCTCTTATTTTCGATTATATACCTTTATCAACTCTTTTTCAACATTTAGGTTAATTGTATTTATCAGAGACACTTTAATTATCTTATTAATTGTGTTAAAAAAAAATTCACTTTCATTATTTCAATAAACTATTTTTAGTATTAAATAAAATTTTATGACTGCATAAAATTCATTTATAAATTTAAATTTGTATAATGTCTAAAGTTCCTTTAAGCAGGAATAAATGAGAAATCATTTATTTAAATTATACTTTCGATATTATCTCGTTTGAATTATGTTTTACGAATGCTTTTATGCAACATTGGATTAGCTAGCATAACATTATTTATAAATATAGTTGTGTATACAGGCATTTGGGAAAATGAGGAGAAAAACATTTTTTTGTTATGCTTATCGTGTTTATTTTAACTATTTTTTCTTTAAAATTATTACTTTTGCACCACCATAATTATAATATATAAAAAATTTTGTTGTTTTTGTATTTAAAAATTTTCCAATACAGTAGATTTTTAATTTGTTTTATCATCTCTTCAGAATACATTGAATTTATAGTTGACAATTGTGTACTTGTACTTGTATATCTACAACTATTTTATTACGCGAAAGTATAATTTCAAGCGATATTTATAAAAAGAATATACATAAAAATTACAATGAAAAAATTCAAAATGTTAAATATCAAAATTATGTGATTCCTTTTTTTTTAAATATAATTTCTTATTCGATTTTAATAGGAAGTTTCTGTTAAAATGTCTATTATAATAATTTTATAAAAATAACGAAAATACATTTATCTGGCACACTATAATTTACAACTTTACTATATTGATCTTTTAATGAAATTGAATTCATTCGAATTGAGACCAAATATACGTTAAATAATCTGCAAAACTATTTTCGATATTTTATAGCGCATCCTTATAAATTTCTAGTCCATCAATGTGTTAGTTCTAGTTTTTTGATTAAATAGAAATATCAGTCTATCAACAATTTAAAAAATATTTACTATACATCAGTTTTATTATATTTATTATTTGAATAAATAATTATTTTTGCATGAAATGATTTATTATACTCTAATAATATTTATATGTTGTATTTGTGTAATAGTCAATAACATTAATTATTTTCATTTTAAAACGAACTCCATAATAATGTTACAGCAATTAAAAGTCAGGTCTTAATATTTGAATATTCTTGAATTGATTATGTAAAACTTCACTCTATAAAAATAATATTATGTAATACTTATAATAAAATAGCTTTTAACATCATAATTTATAGATTTCCTTATTTTGAAATATATTAATAATATCGTGGATAACGGATTAAATTTTTGGATTGCATGGTATACTGATTCAACATAATACAATATGATAATATAAATTAGGGTGTTTTTTACGCAGATTTAAGTGACAAAAAGAGGAAAAGAAAAAGTGAAATAGAATATGTCATAGGGATGTACACTTTTTCGAGTGGTCGATTATCGATTGAAATCTACCCTCTGAGCTAATACTTAAGGGGTGTCGGTCATTGTTACGCTAGTGCGATGCCGAAAAAAAATGCTTGAGTGATATAAGTAGCAGACGAGTATGCTTATATGGCATTTTACAGATTGTGGTCGTGAAAGAGAACTTTGTCTGTGTATCATATGTGACGGCATTATATGACATTTGGGGTTGCAAAAAAGCGACTACAGTGCTAATTCTCGATGCTTTGTTAGTTGCAAAGCTTAATGTTTCATCTGTTATACATCTGGCAATAGCTTGGGCTTTCCACTATTTTCTTTTGTCAAATTTTGGACTAATATGAAAACTCTCATTTCGTGCATTATTAACTCGAAGGGCACAGAGAGAGCGAGAGAGAGAGAGAGAGAGAGAGAGAGAGATACACCACTCGAACGGTCTTATTAATGAGTTGGAGCGCGGAATTTCGAGATGCAAGATCTTTGAAAATTCGATACTTAACTATTCTTTTTTTCTATATTTTATTAATTTCAAAATAGCAGTGATAGAATAATTGAATTTAATATTGCGCTTGAGAAGCAGTTAATAGTATAAAAAGTCTACATTTATCTTAAATAGTTAAATGGATAGCCAGATCAGATAGATAAAAAGAGATAAAAAGATATAAAAAGAGATAAAAAGAGATAAAAAGAGATAAAAAGAGATAAATAGAGAGAGAGGGAGAGAGAGAGAGAGAGAGAGAGAGAGAATATCATGGAAACGTAAAAGCTCTTGGCGTCTGCCCGACTAGGAAGCGCTGAATGGGCCTCGACGAGGTATTTGAAACGAAATCCGGAGGGAAAGGGCGTGTATTGCGTTTCTTAAAACTAACGAGTGTCGGCTTGGCGATAAAGAGGAGTGGAAGGGTCGAGGATGGAAGGTGATCGAGTCTAGAAGAGGAAAGGAGTGCCGCGGTGTTGGGGTGAGTAGCGGTGGCGGCGACGACTACGACGACGACGACGACGACGACGACTTCCTCTGATTTACGTCGGGTGGGCTCGCGTGTGCAAAAGGGGCGCTCGCATAACGTGTATCGTTTACTGCGGGAAATTCGAGAAGGAGGCGCGAGGCGGAGACAAAAAGTGGCCCGGATCAGGTTTCGCGGGTCGACCGATATCCCCGATGAAAAAAAAAAACAAAAAACAAAAAAAAAAGGTCAGGCGCGTGGTAAGCACCGCAGCGATACCCTTACGAGTTTACCGATGCTTAGTCCAATTCACCAGCTGCGAGATGAATCTACGCCGAAGGACGTCCTCTAGCCGGCCGAGTGTGACGAACGAGAGGAAGGCAATGGAGCCTCTGCGGATGTGGGGATGACGAAGCGCCACGCGGCTTCTGATTTCCGAGCAAGCATTATTTTATGGATCTCAGGGTCTGGGGGATTCGCTTTGATTGCTCGCTTTTTGCCGATTATCGATCGGCCTCTTTTCTTTTCGCTGCCGCGCTACCTTCGAGGGCCTTTGTTATTTCGTTTATCGCTGGTTAATCGGCCAACCTGCTTATTGCCACTAGATTGCTCCAACTCTCGGAGTTGTATTTTTTGAATGTTCGTAATATCGCGAATAATTACACCGGGGTCTTATTTCATTAATGCCTAATATTTTATAGTTCATTCTTTAATCTGTTTGGCCCCGTCGTATTTTTTACGCTTTTTTAAACCTTCGTATCTTGAAATATCCTTGATTTGACAATGGTCCGAGGCTTCTCGCATACTAGCTTACGCCTATAAATGCATTAAGCGAGTCTCTATCGTTGTATCGTTCCATCCTAAAAGTCCCGAGCCCTTTTCAATAACATCAATTATTGTCCATGAAAATTCCATCGGCTCATTGGTAAATATCAATATATTCTTTTAGGCTTTATTTAGGCCCCGTTTTGCTATTCTTTATCAAATACTTTATCAAATCTCAAATTTACTTTTGCAGCCGAGCTGTCTTTGCCTTTAACACCTTTTTCCAATAAACTATTGATACTCTCGTAGTTTCGACATTACGTTTTCCGCAACGTCATATAGCATTGGCTATTTCCTCTATTCTAGAAATTTTCATTTCAGACTACTGAACGCGCCTCGTGAGATATAATCAAACCAGACAAGTAAATCTCGTCGATAACTCCTCAAATTATGCGCATCCGTCAAATTTACGCTATTAATAAGCTTGAATAGTACGTATTCTATTCTCAGTTACTCGTCTACACGTGCAATTATACGCGGCATCGTAAAGTGACGAAAATTGTAATTAATACCTTTCAGTATCGAGTATCGGCGATGCTTGCATAAAGCGCTCTATCGATGAACACAATGTGCGCAGCTCCTATTCAATCAACTTCTCCAATAAACATTTTTAATAGGCAAATTCACCGAGGCAATTACGTCGCGACCAGCGATATTCAATATTTGCATCGAGGAGCTTTAATTAAAGTATTCCATACCCTCTGGCCTATTTATGCAATGCGGCGTAACTTCTTATTCTCCGTATTGTATTATCTTCGTTAACCAATTACCGCGATTGTCATCACTTGGGGCGGTGGCTAGAATCGCCAGAATAATTGCTCGCGTACGTTGTATAAGTTCGCGAAGCGGGTCGGGCAAAAGGTTACGCAGCCAAAGGAAATATGACGTGCCACTGCCACTCTAAGCGCCCGATCGTCCGCTGCCGCGCCCTCGTCGCCACCACTCAACACCCGCACATAATAGAAGAGTAAACAATGAGGCGCGATAAGGAAAATCAAGCGCGTCGCTCATTTCGACCCCTGTCGACGACGCCCATCCTCAACAGCCGCTCCTCGTCCTGCTGACTGGGCGCGACAGATGTGCGCGCGCGCCAAGTGCCCTTTAAGGCATTTAGCGCCCGGGGAGTGCGCGCGAGCGCTCCTCCTCGCAACCCCGGGGCGCCTTTGCATCATCACGCCCCCACGAGGCCGTTCACGCAGGGCGTACAGGTGCCGGCATGCCGCCGACTCTCTTCCTTCTCCTCCTCCCTTACGCTCCCTCCTACGTGCCGAGCCATTCACGAGACACATCTGCCGTGCGGCATCTCCTCTTCCCGCTGCTTCTCGCCACCGTTTTTTTTCTTTTCTTCTTTTTTTCTCCAGCCCCGCTCTTAATGGTCGAGCTGCGAAAGCGATCTGCGGATGCTGCGCCGGCGATTATTCGCCGACCGGGCCACTGACGCCGAGAGCTCGCAAAATAATGCCGGGGCCAAGCTTTTGTCGTGCAATCGGCCGAGGGTGATTTTTAACGGGGGTACGAGGCAGAGGAGAGGCCGTTCGAAGACTCGACGACCCGGCGGCACCGTTCACTTTTATCAATAAGCGTACAATTTTTATTTTGTTCTTGTTTTTTTTTTTTGTCTTTTTTGCTTTTTTCGTCCATTAATGACTGGAGCGATCATTTATTTTACACTTGGAACCTTTTATTATTTTTTATTTCATCAATACAATCGCGCTCTTTTGTTGCGTGCTTGATTGATAATGGTCGATTAAAAAATCGGGTGCGCGTAATGTATCGATTTGAAAATTTCTTGGATGAATAGGCGACTTTGCACTTGTAGGCGAAGTAATCTCCTGTAGTAGTATATGTGAAAATAATTAAAGTATGAATGTCCAAGTACACAGAGATGCACAGATGAGTTGCGCTGTGCTTGCAACAAGAACAAAGTTAAAGTGTATCAGAAGGACACGAGTACGTATTATTAATATAAAGATACAAGGATTTATAACGCGTAATTTTCATTATCCTAATAATACATTCTATTTCATTACCTTCGGAGCTAATAATAAGCAAGTTCTTAATTTTATAAAGCCCTTTTTCCAGGTGTTCGTTAAATTTCAATCGGAATAATAAATCGAAGGAAGAGCGACCGTTAGTTCAAACATAAATAAAAGATGGAGCAAAACGATGTTTACATCCTGGTTAAGCAAGATTTATGGATCGAGGAATAATAATGAATCGCAAATCTAAATCGCAATCTGGTGCATTTAATAGCTGAAACTGCGACACACGGGTAATTGATTCTCCAAGTAGCACGAGGTATCCTTATAATAGCCATTCAAAAAATCATCCCAGGTAACCCATATGAATTCCATAAATTTGAATAGCAGAGCGGAAGAACTATAATTCATCCAAATAGCAGAACGCGCGGATTTTCATTCGATTGCCTCTTCTCTCTCTCTCTCTCTCTCTCTCTCTCTCTCTCTCTCTCTATGTGGTGTTTACTCGTGTATACAGTGCGTGTGTAACTATCGAGGCTCTGCGCATTTGTATGCAGAAACGTGTCGCGAAGTGGGTATCGCGATGACGCCCAGGACGTAGAAATTTTATCAGCGCGATCTCCCAGCGGCTTTCTATACGATCGGCCTTTAATACTATTATCGGCGTGCTTGTATCTACGCGTATTTCCCGTACCTGGCGAGGCTCTAATTTTAATACGCACGTGCATATGAACGCGTCGCTGCATCTAGAGACGGAAATAATGCGTACGTACACGCGACGCGGAAATCCGAGATCTGGACCCCTGACATCAGACCGCGTGACGATTACGAAGGAGGGATCGTCTTCCTCCTCGCTATTATTATAAGTCCGGAGCCGAGCGCATTTTCGCATTGTTCTTCTTTTGCTTGTCTTTTTTTTTCTTCTACTCGGTAAGAATCAGCTGGTTATTGTTCTACGCGAGTCTGTATAAGACAATCTCGTGCAAATGGGGAAACCAAATGATATTGTTCATGGTGCACACTCGTCACCATTAAGAGTTTCGCGATATTGTGTTAAACTAACGGATCCGAGGCTCTCAAATAATGTTATTACGTCTGGAATTGTTGGGTTTCGTTGCCAATTAAGACTTTTTTCGCGCGATACTACTCTTTTAATCCAACCAAATGGGCACCTACAGATGGTACGCGAATTTCAACGTCCTTCGATGGAAGTTTTTTCTTTCTTTCTTTCTTTTTTGTTTGTTTGTTTGTTTGTTTATACCAATCCTCCACTTGCAAAAGTGCAAAAGTATAATATTACAGGTAATTAATCATAATGATTTCATTGACTACTCTAGGGTGTGTAAGCGGTATTAGAAAGTATAATTCAAATAAACTAAATAGCTTGTCATTTGCTATAATGCGAGCTACTTTGTTTACACGAGCATTTAATTTATCGTATTTCATCGTCTGGTATGAATTTTTTAGAAGAATAATCGTAAATGAATTTTATTCTTCTTTTTTCTCTCCCTTTTTTCTTCAGTTCTATTGTTTTTTATGGCGCTTTTTACGTAGTGATGAATTTCAAATTCGAAAATGATGCTTTCAGTAGTCACTGCAACGCCATTTAAAATTCACGATATAGTAATTAACTTTATAAACCGAACATATCAACCGTAAATTATAAAGTCATTAATACGAGACTTAATGATTGCGACAAGTAATGCCGACTCACTAAGAAGGCGGATCGATATACTTATTAACATTTACAGTTTAGTAGCATAATGGAATTATGTCTATAATTAATTAACTTATTAAAAGGCCAATAAGGCCGGTGCATAATATGTATAACGGCACCGAAGATTACTCGATAACATTCAATTTTTATTAATTACATGGAATTCTGAAACTAAAAATATACATTTAATTTATTTTTAAAAATTAATCTCGTAACAGTCGATTTACATATGTTCCTAAAATGAAAATATAAACGAGATGAAAAATTATAAAATGCATTAATATTACGCGCTATTTATCATTATGGAATTTAAACGCTCATTTGCCTCCTAATTTTTAAGAATTCGACTAGATAATCTCAAGAGTTAATTAAGAATTTAAGATCAATATAATATATAGAATTCGTTAATAATATTCAGAGTTCAGTGCGCTCATAAATTTTACTCTGTTTTATAGAAAGAACGCATAAAATTTTATCAGAATTATATGTTATATTTTAATTTCTCTTCGTGTAATAAATATAGTTATTGGCCATTTATAAAATTCACGAGCGGGTTATCTGATATTGTTTGAGAAAGTCGAATTCATAAAAGTCACTTATATACTGTCCATTGTAAGAACAGTTACTTTAATTCCATGTTTAATTTTAAGAATATAACTTAAATCAGTCAAGTTTTTTGATAAGTTTTTATAGCTACGTATTTGTATTTTAAGTATACCGAGTTCGTTTCTCGAGGAACATTGCCGAAATAATTTTTTTAAAAAGAATTCAGGGATTTTGTTCTATATGTCCAGTTCCATACAGATATATCGATAAGTCGATATTAATGAATACATCATGGAGAAATAGGTTTTATCGTATAGCATCATAACAATGCGGAAATTGTATTCCCCACGATTAAAAGTACATATCCAAGTTAGATCTTGATCAATGATAGATCTTAGTTTTGTGGTTGTGAGAATGAGAAAATTGCAGACATAATGTAGCGCGAGTACTTCAATTGTACTTTGTAGCGGCGAAACTTTAAGAAATTGCAGACCGCAACGAGAAATTCGCTTTGTACCTGTATCAAAGGCCTATACTTGGATGATACAAATTTTAGAGATTAACGCCAAACTCAATAATTCTATGAATATAATGGAATCGACAATAAGCTCGTTGACGCTCGCGCGATTTACGCACAGTTATTTTGATGATTATATAACAACTGACCCATACTTCCAATAAATTTAACTGACACGATAGACGCGAGACTCATAAAAATACTATAGAAAAAAAGTGTCGATGGATTATTACGATGAAATTCGTTTCGCAATAGTAGTTCCATGAGGTCATTGACTCACCTCGACGAAATCTAAACACGCTCATTCGATGTTTTTCATTCGTGTAATTGCAAATATTAGTCGGATAGATCAGCATGCATGACAATTAATGCTTGGGAAATTAAAGCGTAATCATTAGTCGTTTATCGTTCCTCACGCTGACTCGAAACAATATATGACGATGTATCACAAAAGTGCCGAAGCTGCAAATCAGCATCAATGATCATTCGACTTTCAAGCATCCGGAGTACATCTCTCTCTCTCTCTCTCTCTCTCTCTCTCTCAGGAGAGAGGACTCGTCTTCACATCGATGCTCAGCTCCCGCGGAGCGTTAAGCGCCAAATATGGCGGGATCTTCCGATTCCCCTCCACCGCGACTTTTCTCATGACATTCACGAGCGGGGCTTAACCTGCGCTTGACGTCATGCGTAAAGAGGACTCGCCGTCTGTCTGTCTCTCGTTTCATCTAGCGACAAACGAGAGGGAGGGAGGTGACGCATCACGTCGAGCGTTCTTGTCGGAAGACGAACATTCTTGAGAAGAGAGTGTGGAAAGTGCGTAGTGTTAAATATTATTGGACGACTCTAACCCTTGCTTTATGAAAATTCTTCAGATAACGTGGAGCTCGAGGTACCCTAGGCGGCGAGGTTAAACGTAACCGGGTCTCCTTGTTGTTGAATCAATGAATATTCATCGCTTCGTGTACGACATCGTTTCGACGTTATTTTAGCAAACTCCTGCTCCTCTTGCCGCATTCAGAATTGTTATGCTAATGATCGAATGATTCGATCAGTACTTTAAAAAGTACTTTCGCCAAAAATTTTCTTCTTCCAATATAATATTTTTCCACACGCCTATTATTAACTGTATATTGTGTATTACACTGCTTTACATTATCTATGTATCTATGTACACATTAATTTATCGACACTTTTTTAAAAATTTAAGTAAAAACGTAGCCGTTTATCTATTACATTGGACATAAAATATTTTAGACATTAAAAACAAAATATTATTTACAATTTTAACGAAAGAGAGGAAGAAAGAACCTTAGAAAAGACAGTATAAGTAGCGATTATTACTGAGATACGTGAATTTTTTACTACTCTAATATTACAGTTCGTTAATTATAAAAAAACATATACGAGTACATTGCATAATTGATTTATTAAATTCGTCTATTTTTGCTTGTATAACATACGTTGGATATAATTTTCCAAAATACGTTTTAACTGCCACGTAGTATCGGCAATAATGGCAGCCGCTGGAAAATATTCGCCGATATTTTCTAAAAATAATTGTTACATTTATAAATTATATGTCGTTAAAAAGTAACATATGGATTAGCTAAATTCAGTTTGAAACGAGCGCTGTATTCTTAACTGTTATGCTTAACTGGTAGCGTATCGCGCTTTAGTTATTCTCTAGGACGTCGTGCAAAAATCCTTGCAAAAATCCTTGCAAAATCCTTGCAATAACCTTGAAAAAAAAAAGCCTCGCAATAGCTTATGCATAAGTAAGACCGCTTATAAAACTAATTGTTTTCTCTTGCCGGAGACGGGTGACATTGACGAGAATTAACGGAAAAAGAATCGGCCGAAGGCCTAAGCAAGTGAAAATAATGGAGCGAGGGAAAAGCGTTACACGGAATTTTCATCCCCTCGTCATGCCGTGGAATATTCATGAAAAGCTCAGCGCCCCGCCATTTCCCGTCCCGCCAATTTGACACAGAGAACCGTAGTCCACCTACGCGAAAAGCGAATCACGACCGAACGCACCGCGTCTCCTTCACAATCGGCTTCATAATCCCTGAGCGCAGCCTATGAAGTATTACATCGAGGCGCGGACGGGATTACGGAACAGAGGCGAGTTCTCATGGATCTCCCTCGGCTCGTAACCTGATTTAACGCCGCGGTGCGTTTCGCCTCGAGGCTGTCGCAGCTTCAGACCGATAAAAAGCACGGATGCAAATAGTATGGGAAGGCTCGTGCCCGATTTGGCCGGGGAGAGATAAAGGAGAGATCGGTGTTTCATAACCGGCAAATTATGCATTGCCTCGCAACCTGTCATTAATATCGTAAATGGCGCTTTTCTTTTCATCATTTGCCCCCGGCCAATTTACTTATACGTTTTAATGCATAAATTGTCGGTCACCGATTAAAACATCGATACATTGGAGTCAATGCTGGCTTTCGTTCGATCTATGCCCTGTTCATTTTCGACATTTGCTTTTAATTAGAAATATCGCTAATCTACATGGTTCTGCGAGTCGTCAGTCGAGAGTAGTACTCAACACACGTTTGTATATCGAATTATCGCGTATTGATTTTTCTGATCGTAGTGAGTTATGAGTAACAATGGGAACTTTGAACATACATATGAATTTAAATGATACGGTAATTGCGACATTTTTTTCCTGTAGCGGCAAATAATTTTCATTTCAATTCCGTAACAGCTTATAAATTTCAGCCTCCCCCCTCCCATCCTACCACACTCTCCCACACACATACACACACGCGCGCGCGCGCACACACACACACAGAACCCCCCGATGTATAATCAATGTTTTGTTGTTATTTGTTTTATATCGGCGAATATTGCGGCTTCGAACGATAAAACGAAAAAGATAACTGTTCGAAATTAATAAAAGCCACTTTGCTTTGTTGAAAATTAGGAGCCATAAATAAATCAATTAAGTCAAAGTTGAATCGGAAATTTGGCTCTGCGGTAAGTTATTTAAACGTTTCTAACTGACATACGAAGGTATAATATATTCTAGCCCAATCTAATGCTTTACTGCGAGTAAGAAAATCTTATACAAAGAAATAATGAAAATCATGTGGCGATAGAGTGAAATTGATTTGAAACATGAATGTTTGTAATATGGAAATGCCACTGGCGAAACGTCGAGAATAATTTACGATAATAAAATTAAAATGTTAAAAATGTATAGCTCTATAATGCCTAACTGAATTTCTGTTAATGTTGATTTGCCAGGCGAACGTTTTTTTTTCTTACCCAAATTAGAATTCTGATTTAAATATTCTAAAATAAAGTATTTCTATTTTTCCAACCACCAAAAACAAATGTTAATAATTATACCTAACCAGTTGATCGTTAATTTTACAGTGTGAACAATAGAAAATTTGATAAATTTTTCACATTCATCGACATTACGAGCCGATAGTTTTCGTGAAATTTGAATATTTCTGTTCAGAAATAACATGGGATACTCGTTGAAAGGTCGACGAAATATATTACGAGTTTTATTATATGCATCTATAAATGTATATCGAGTCCATGCATTTCAATCGCAAATCTCTATAAATAATAAGTATTGTTAGAAAAACATTAGAAAGTTTATGCATTAAGAGCTTAAGAGTAATTCATAGTAATCAGCATACGAAACAATTTGAAATGGCGTGTAAGCTGGGAGAAAAACAAATTCAATTTAATTGTAATTTATTGTCCCAGCACAATCTAAAATCAGTTTCAAAGAACCCGCGAAAGGATCAATCCCTCTCTCTCTGATCTCTCACAACAATCCTGCGTGTTTTCGCGTAACCGTGCCTTGGACGTGCGCTGCAGCACAAATGCATTAGTAGGTACGCAGGTAACTCGAGTAAACACAAGTGCCGGGGCCCGCGTTCCCTTACATAGTGTAGGTACATCAACGAGGGCATGTATGTAAAAGGCGCCGTGGGTCTCCGAGAAGACGGAGGGAGTGAATATGAGAGAGAGAGAGAGAGAGAGAGAGAGAGAGAGAGAGAGAGAGAGATACAACGATAGACGCAGCCAAGCTGATAATCGACATATCCCAGAGGAGGAGCCCTCGTCGAGGTCCACGCCGGAGCCCTATTAAGGCCCAATAAGCGACACGTAATAGCCCTTGCGTTCTCGCACTCGTAAGTCAGAGGTGCGAAAAATAAAGCGGGGATGACCAGCGAGGAAAAAGGAGAGCAAGAGAAAAAGGGAGAAGGTAGAGAGAGAGAGAGAGAGAGAGAGAGAGAGAGAGAGAGAGAGGCTACTTACTCGCGTACCTCATTGCAGAGCGTGACTAAGCTCCGGCTTACACGGGCGGAGGGAAGAGGTGCTGCAGGTATCCGCTCCGCTGGAATTCCACACTACAGAATGAAGACAAAGAGACACGATAGTCCGATATACGCGCCGAGGCCAAAGGAAACAAAGACGGAAAGCGAGACACGTCACTGGCACTCGACGGCTCAAGCGGGAAGACGACGACAATTCTCAGCTGGGAATCAGGCGAATAGGAAACTAATGTTTAATCCAACAACGGTGTTTGCCGTTACGTTATTTCGAGTGAGCGCGATGAGAAATGGAAACTGGAGCAAGTGGGTGTTTCCAGTACTGTTAATGAATTCTCTCCCCAAAACGATTTATATTATACCAGATTCGAGCTTCGAGGAACGGAAACTTAAAAATTAACGATAAAATTAATCGACTTAATGCTAATCTTACCGTAGTATATTTCAGCGAGTTCGCTTTTTACGAGACAAAAAAAGGTTATTTCGATTATATTGCACAAGAATGTTATAATAGGAATGATAATATTTTGCATTTAAATTTATTATTTCAACATCGTGTTCAAAAATATATCTCTCGACGTTCATTACATTATTCAAACATTGAAATAATAAATGTTATTATTGCTTAAAATATTTTGCGGTATATGTGAAAGTCGAAAATTTGAAACTTACCATTAAAGTGGTTAGTTACCTTATTCATCAACTTTCGATTACTTTCATCTTCAAGGGCTTTTAAATCACACACTCAAATGGCATTAAACACTTTTCACAAAAGAACTTTTATTATTAAAAGAAAAAACTCATGCTTAGGCTTGTGCTGAAATTCTTTTACTTTACACTAGTTTCGAAGCAATAATTCAGCCATTTAAAATACATCAGAGATGATTTTCTATATGAATAAGCTATTTAACTCGAAGCCTCGTTATTTATTACAAAATAAATAATTTTACCATTTACAATTTGTAGAATACTTGCAATAAATTTTAAAGAGAATATATTATAATTATAAATGAAAATTCTATGCTCATAGATTTGTTTATGTACATGTACATATAATAAAATGAGCTCCGATATACTCGAAATTAATTTAACGATTTTGTATTTTTTAATCGCATATTGAATGAAATTATTGAATTAACGAAGCCTATGCAGCTGTCGAATTAATTATACGTTTTTCGATTATTTTAACGAGAAAGCATTATAGTTAATTACATTGATGAATGCCATTTAAACAACATTATATCCTTATTTAAAATAATTATTTTAATGACTAGTCGGGATTTTGGTGACTACATTTGGCAAGACAAGATCGATTAATTGCTTTTTATCCCGGCAATATCTCGAAACTATGAGTAATCGTGATATTTTTTGTCGATAAATAAAATTATTCCAATTCGCACGAGATGAGCGAGTAGTTTCTTAAATGTTTCCATTCTGCCAAAAAGTAATAAAATACTTCTTAAGCCAAAATATCACCAAATTATCATTATCATATATTTCAAATTATCACCTCTTATAATCGTATAACATTTTCATTTGGCTGACAGCGAGATGCTCAATTAAACGGCAATTTTTTATATAATCTAACTTACAGCAAAGTCAACTCACTAACAAAGAGGTCAATAAGTTCAAGCAATACAATATTCTCCATTCCATGAGAAAGAACTGGCGTAAAAAGGTATTTAAAAAATAGTCGAGTGCATAACGAAATAAAATTGTGAGTCAGCAAGGGGTGAAGGAGGAGGGTTACATTAAATGTCGAGAATCGAAAAGAACTGCTGAGTTAAAAATGCCAGCATGAGACGCAAGAAACGGGCTGGCTAGAGGAGGTCAGAATAATCATTGGGCAATGCGAGGAACGGAGGCGCACGACTTGGCGAGTACTCGCACTCGGGTCACTAGAGGGTGGATATAATTCACTCTAATTGCAGGAGCCTGACGATATTTCACCGAGGCCGTGTTTAGACGGCATCTATATGCATCCGCTGGAAAGGAGGACGGAACTATTCGAAATTATCGCTAATAGTCCTCGGCAATTAGGGAACGTGACCGAACCTTTCGCTCCTTTTCTACCTTCCAACCGTCCCGAAACCATTTTTATTCTCCCATCTCAATAACCCTCGATTGTTTCCTGAATGCGTCTTGACTCTCTTAGCGGCTTTTCCGCTCGTTTAATCTCTCCGCCCTCACGATCGCACGTGTCATCCTCGTTCAAGGGCTCCTCCTTCCGGAGCCACGGAACGCAGGTGTTGGAAGACTTAATAACTTAACACGAAGGCGAATGTACAGTGCAACTTCTAATGAGGAGCACGAGCGTGCGAAACACACACTCATATATACAGAGAGAGAGAGAGAGAGAGAGAGAGAGAGAGAGAGAGAGAGAGAATGTCGTGTTCACTGTGTGTGGGTATTTCCTTCAAAAGTATCGGCAGTGGCATTATCAGCCCCAACGCAGCTATCACTTACAAGTTTTGTATCCTAGATTGTCGACGTGCCTCTCTGTACCACTGAGAAAATCTTATGCGGAGTTACTTGCCCACCTTTAATAGATTAGATTAGGCTCATTTTATTTTACTTTTTGGTTTCCTTCTTCTTTCTCCCACGTTCTCCCTAACCTCTGTCTCTCCCATATACTCCCCCCCCCCTCTCTCACTCTCTCTCTCTCTCTCTCATTTAGAATATAATAAAACTTGAAGTTAATTAATAGTGGCCTCCAATTGCTAAATGAGTTTTTCCACTTATAACAAGAATATAGCAAGAAAAAAAATGAAAAAAAAAGATGTCTATCGTTAATTACAAAATATATCATCAGTGTTAGAAACCATTGATCAGTGGCTTCTATAATGGATATATAATATAGTTGTGATAGCAATTTATCTCCCCGATATACTTTGATAAATTATATGAATTCAATGTACTTTTAATTGTTACCAATCAGCTTTAACATCGTAGTCTCTTCAGCACATTGTTTACCTTTTCTATAGTTGGCTTTTGATACAGTTAGACTTTTTGTAATACTACATTTTCATCAAATTTAAATTTCATTTTGCCCTGAGCATGGACAATACAAAAATTGCACCAAATTATACACAAATAACGACGTTTTATATTATAAATTTTTATATTATTCCTATAATTTATGTGAGTTACTTATATCCGAAGTTTTAATTTAATAGTTTGTTATGATAGTTGTACTATCGTAGTAATTATTTATATAGTTAATTATTACATTTCTTCAACTTCAAAATAATTGTTGAATGAGTTTGAGAAATGGATTCTCCTCTTATTTTCATTTCTTTTGTTATCGAATTATTAAAAAATGCGTACGGCCAATAAATACTAATATATGTGAATAATAATTAATGCCTATGTATATATATATATATATATATATATATATATATATATATATATACGTCGTTACATCGCTTAAGTCTCTAAATTTCAAGGTAAATACAAATACAGTTAAGAAATAATCTTATATGCGACGCTTATGTAAATGTAAATAATAGTATCACCTCCGTAAGATTTATTAAGAAAAAAAATCTCTTACCTTATCTAAACGTAATTCACCCTATTATTCGATTACTTTTTTATTTACAAAGGCGAGCATAAAAAAATTTATAAAATCTAAGCTAAGCATTACAAAATGACGCTCTTGTAGTGCTATAATTTAGTAAACAAATAGTCACTACGAGGCGCGTATTAAAATACATCGACGAAGCTATTCGCATACTAAAGACAACGTCCGTATGTGTGTATACTTCGTCTTCGTCGCTTCATTCATAAAAATTACGGAACTTTGGAAAGCGTAATAAAAAATGATGAGCAGCTAGAGCCGTAGGTGTGCAGATCAGGGCCCAGTGGTAGTCGCATTAATCTCCCATTTATTCCTTTTATGCAAATAACGGTATAATTATCATATCATTACGGCTTCGGAAGAAACGAAATCGACCCGATACAAAGATTCGATCGCCTCTTTGCCAAAAAAAAAAGACGAGACTCCCCACCGTCGGCGCGGCTGCTGCTTCGAGCATTTATAAAATACTTTGTTTAAGTACGATTCCCCTTGGAAGAGCGCGGGTGCGCGCGATATCTCGCATTCCTTGGTCTCATCTTTTATTTGCCCGGCTCTTATCAGCACGGGCACTCTCGCATTGCCGAAGCATAATGTCCTTGGGAACGGAGACAGAGTACGGAACTCGCAACGAAAGCTCGCGCCCAACGTGCGAATGAGTCGCGCTTACGTCTGTG